>NC_142876.1:111755161-112060000 GCF_051225735.1 Oryctolagus cuniculus
GGTCCTGGGGCACACTCTCACTGTACCCCCTGCAGACCTGGGGCCGTCCAGGCCTGTACAGGCACGAGGCAGCCTCACCCCACCCTCGTCCCCACCACTAGCAGTCAGGCAGAGTGAGTAAGAAGCCCCCTGTGCGCCATATGGCCAATGGAGAGTGGACCAGCTCCATGGACAAACACGGCGAGGGCCTCAGCATCCTGGGATCTGCCCCCTGGGATCTGGATACAGTCGCACGTGGCTACCCAGCAGGCTACATTCAGAGTAATGCGTCAGGAGGCGCGTGGGTGACGTTGCAAACACCCTAGAGAGACTCACAGTGACCGGATGGCGAAGGCCAACTGCAGTCCGCGGTGGTAACTGTGAGGTGTGTGAGCCGCCTCCCATGGAGACGTCCCCTCTAAAACAACAACTCAACCTCTGGGATGATGAATGCG
Organism: Oryctolagus cuniculus; assembly: GCF_051225735.1. Lineage (NCBI taxonomy): Eukaryota > Metazoa > Chordata > Mammalia > Lagomorpha > Leporidae > Oryctolagus > Oryctolagus cuniculus. Next base: position 111,755,596 of record NC_142876.1, read on the forward strand.
TGCACACACCACCATGCTGACGGGAACGCTGTGCACAGGTGGGGTGATGTGTCCCCTGCCGCCGCTCACCATGGCGACACTACTGCTGGACTGGCTGCCTCCTCCCCACTACCCGGCATGCAATCGTCCTGGCGCCCCCTAGAGGAGCTGGTGAGGCTGCAGTGGCCCACAGCGTGGGCCAAGATGTTGGTGTCCTAGCAACGGTGGTCCAACTGCAAATGCAGACGAGGGCTCATCCCCTCCAGGAACACCATATGCACGCATCATAGCCTGTGTGTCCCAGCGCTGAGCCCCGAGGGAGGCCACCTTGAGAACAGTAAGGCTGCAGATGGCTGCCGAGGCCCTGGGTGCGAGTGCATGGGGAGGCAGGGGGAGAGGCCCAGACAGACAAGCCAACACAGCACAGGCGCAGGCAGACGGAGCCACCGAGGCGACATCTAGACCCACGGCCCCGAGTTCTCAGGAAGCCTGTCCATGTGCTGCTCTCCACGGCCAGAGTGTACGGCTTCCCTGCTCCCAGTGTGGTCCTGAGACCAGCAGCCCCTGCAACGCTGGGCTCACAGGTCAGGATCTGCACCTTCACGAGACCCCAGCTGGCAGCTGGGTGGCCAGGCCCAGGGTGGGTCCCAGCATCTGTGTCTCTGTAAGAGCTCCCTCGGTGACTGCATTGTGCAGCCAGAGCACAAGCGGTACTGACGCACACAGCTGGGGACGGGGCAGGCGTCTCCGCAGGCCAAGCTGCCCCCTGAAGGAGCTCCCGCGACACGCTGGGACAGCCCTGACCTCCAGCTCTCTAACCCTGCGCAGCCAGTTCCAGGCCTTTTTTCCAACAGGACTCCATTGGGTCAAGGCAGAGCTTTTGATCACAGTGACCTCATAGCTAAAAAAAATAAAAAAATAAAAAAAAAGCCCCCCCCAAAAAGCAAAAAAAAAAAAAAAACAAAAAAACAGGTGCTTGGTTAGCTTCTCTCTCCACAAACACCATGGAAGAGGGGAAGCAATCCCGGGGCAGGACGCTGGGATCCAGTGCTGCACAGACTCTCACTCCCCACTGTCTTTAAGGCTTGTCAGTTTCAAGAGGCTGACGGCTCACACGGGAGGCCAGGGTCCCGGGGGAGGAGGAAGACCTAGCAGAGGAAGGAGCTGATGGTGGGCGCAGGGAGACTGCAGGGTTGAGTGGGGTCCAGCCACCTGGCGAGGAAGTGCTAGGAAGCAAAGGGTCTCGGCAGAGCCCACACCCGAGCAGGCCAGCACTGACGTAGCCGACCAGCGGCTGCTGCTCCCTGGGCTCACAGCGGCACGCTGCACCATAGCCCAGAAGGCAGAGGACATCTAGGGGGAGGGAGTGCTCACCCCTAAAGGAAGTGGGGTGCAAACCATCACTGCTCTTTCTGTCTTTTCAACCGAGACTTTCAACATCTTTGGATAATCCTATGGGAGTCGGCAGAGGACTTGAACCTGGCTCAGGAGAGGGGAGTCCCTGGACAGGACCCCTCCGCGAGGTGGAACCTGGCTCCGCCCACCACATGGGCAGGAGGTGGCAGATCTGTTATGACCACAGAGCACCCAATGGCACCGACACTACCCAGACCCCCCCTGAGGGCAACTGGGAGCCAAACCTCACAGTGAACCCCACTCCTCCCAGGAAGGGGCTGGCGACGTCATGGAGAAATCAGACTCAGGCTGGCGGGTGAAGATGTGGGCTTTGGTTCTGACTGGACAGTCTGGGATCCTCAGTGTCCCCTTCTGTAATCTGGGGACCATGGAACCCACCTCCGAGGACCGCTCAGAGTGTAACAGGAGACCAGCTCCCCCTTCCAGCTTCCAGCCCCCAGGAGAAGCCCGAGACGTACCCCTGGGAGAACAGAATACCAGAGCAAATCCATGCAAAACAGACTCGGGGAAAGTGTATGTCTCCTACAGACAAGAAGAACTGAGGCCAACACCCCCATGAGCACCCTAAGTGCCGGCGACACACACCAACACCCTTATTGATTGCAAAGGTCACCAGCTCCCTGCCTTCACATCCAAGCCGCGGCCAGAGAGGGACTCGCTGTGGGAAAGGTCATTACCACTTTCTCCCAATGTGGGTCCAGCCAGCCGCCCTGTGCGCAAGGAGCTCAGGGCTCCACACCTTCTGAAGGGACCAAACAGGACAAGGGTCACGGGACAGCCACACCCGTGACACAGCAAGGGCCCTCGGGGCCAGCCCAGGCTTCCTTAGGAGGGAAAACACACCCCAAGGCAGTCGTGCACCTGACGGCCTCCTGTGCCTTCTCCGGTGACCTTCACTGGTCAGGACCCGGCACTTGCTCCCTAGAGCTGGGCTGTGGGAGACTGGCAGGGACAATGGCTATTTCCTGCAATTCACTTTGTCCAGAAATCTGGCCCCCAGCTCAGAGAGAGAGCTGCTGCCTGCAGGACACAGGTCAACCAACTCCCACCCGCTCCTGGCTGCAGCCAAGTGGGCCAGGGCAAGGCCAGGGCTGAGTTCCCTGCTCCTGGGTCTGAGTTCGCTGGAGCTGAAAGCGTGGTTAATTAGCCACACTCCACCCAACCCCCCGCCACCCCCACCCCAGCTGCCCTGAGACCTTCTGGATTCTCAAGACTGACAGCAGATGCGTGACAGTCAGAGGGAAGTGGCTACCGGCCAGGGAGGCTGACCCCAGGCCTGTTTCGAGGTCAAAGGTGGTGTGCTAGTACCAGGCCCAGGCAGCAGGCAGGGGAGGTTTGGGGCGACGAGCTTCAGGGGGATTTCTGTGCCTTCCCCGAGGTTCCCGGGGGGGGGGGGGCCTGGTTCCTGACGGTTGTCCCAGGCAAGCAGCGGTGAGGAGCCTCTGTCCCCGGGGCACGAGACGGACAAAGTCCACCCCCACGCCAGGAGCTCAGAGCCAGCGCGGTCTTGTGATGCCCTGGGGTTTTGTTTCTGAACTGCTGCTGCTGCCACTTTCCCGGGGAACCACTCTCTCAGCACAGCCGACGTCCGGGGCCCCAGCCGCTGTCCTCGCTGTCTCTTCTCCGGGCTAAATATATCTCAGCCTGGGGAAGATGAACGCCGGGCAGAGAACCAGATGGCAGTGGGATTTTAGAGGGTGCCAGTGACCCGGCCTTCTCCCATCTCAGGGGTGGGGGCTGGTCCTCCTCGCTTGCCTGTCTGTTCCGAGACTCGGCATCACCCTGGGGGGTGGGGGGGGCTGAACGACGGGGGGCCCTGGTACCAGGAAGCTACATCTGAGGGCTTTTGTGAGCAGAGCCCCGGATGGCGCACCCTGAGGCCCGGAGGGGGCTCTGCTCTGCGGCTGCACACGGTGCATCGTGGGGAAGCCCCCGGACCGCGGCCTGGCGTTCTCGTCCAGAACACGTGGAGAAGAGGCAGACTCTGGAATCTTCCAACTCGGAGGGTCCCAAGAGCAAACCTCACCTGCCCTTCCGGAGCCAGAGCCCGGCCTTGCAGGGGGACCCTGGTGAAGCCCCGATGAGCAAGGGGTGTCGCGAGGGGCCGCTAGAGACAAGACTCGCAGAGACAAAGCACCACCACCCAAAGGGCCAGAGCCAGCAAGTGACGGCCAACGCGCACAGCAGGCGCGGCCACGGGGTGCCGAGGCGGCACACGCGGGACAGGTGCTGTGGCCGATGGCAGCCCCCAAGCCACAAACCAATTTAAAGTGTAAATTAGGGGCCAGCGTTGCGCTGCAGCCAGTTAGGCAGCCACACTGTGTGACGCTGGCATCTCCTATCTGAGTGCCGATTTGAGTCCCGGCAGCCCTGGTTCCCGTCCAGCTCTCCGCTAAGGCACCAGGGAAAGCGGCAGAAAACGCTCAAGTGTTTGGGTCCCTGCACCCATGCGGGAGACCCGGATGGAGTTCCTGGCTCCTGGCTTCAGCCGGGCCCCAAGGCTGGCTACTGTGGCCATTTGACAAGTGAACCAGCAGATGGAAGATATGTCTTTCCCTGCCCCTGTCACTCTGTCAAATCCATAAATCTTTCAAAAATTGTTTAATTTTTTTTGAAATGTGAGACTCTCAGCCGGGTGGTCAGACGTGCAGAAGATGTACACAGCAGCCGAGTCTTGTGGGGCAGAAGGACCAGCACGTCCCAGACTCAGCCCAGCAAGAGTTCAGGGTGAGGAGGGGGCCACCCCGGAACCTCATCTGTCTTGGTTAACAAGAGGGGACTGCGTTCCCCAGGGACAGCCGGCCCCTGATGTGACATGCTGATCTATGAGCACGAGGTCACCCAGGGTGGCCTTGCCCAGAAGTGCTGCCTCCTTCAGCCAGCCCAGGAGCCCCAGGGGACTCTGGGAGGACCCCTGCTGGCCCCACCGCCCGGCCCAGCTGCCATCGCCCCACCCCCACCCCCGGGCACTTCACCTGAAAAGCCCCCACTTCCCTGGCTCTTCTCTAAGGAAAACTATCCTCTGTCAGCGTCCACTTTCCTCCAGGAGAGGAGACAGGGAGCGACAGCCCTGGCTTCGGTCCCGTCACGCCTGCAAGTCTCTCATGCTCCCTAAGCCTTGCCAGCCGCAGGACACCGGTCACGGGCCGGGCGTTCAGCCTGGCAGCCAAGGCAGCAGTCACATCCCGCGGCGGGTGCCTGGGTGCCACACCTGGCCCTGACTCCCGACTCCGGCTTCCTGCTAATGCAGACCCGGGGAGGCAGCAGTGATGGCCCAAGTCGCTGGGCCCCTGCCACTCGTGGGGGACCTGGACTGAGTTCCTGGCTTCACTGCAGGCACTTGGGAGTAAACCAGAGGATAGGGGAGTGTGCTCTCTCTCTCTGCCTTCCAAACCAATGAATAATAAAACATAACAATACAATACAACACAACTCCCCAAAGTACAGGCCGTGGATGTCAGCGCACCTGCGTGTCACCCACGGGGCTCCCAGATCCCCACGCGGTGCCTGGCACCCAGCAGGGCCTCCCCTTGCTCTGTGACCCTGCCTGGCTCGCTCTGTTCTCAGATGAGAACCACGAATCCCTTGGCCTCACAGGACACAGTCATAGTGATTATGGAGCCATGTCTCCCCTCGAACAGGGAGATGACAAAGTGGCCCACCCACACAGCACGGGTGGCACCCAGGGCCCTGGGCTGTTCCCTGACAAGCCCCGCCTGCTGACCCACCCAGCACTGAGAGCCACACCCCTGGAAGTCAGCTCCCTGGGGATAATGGGGGGCCTAGAGGCCACCGTTTAAATGGCCCTGCTGTCGTCTGAGGCCAAGACCGAGAGACGGGCCTGTGAGGTGACGGCTGCCCAGTTGCCCAGGCCCTGGGACCCACCCCTCACTCCCCTGGGGTTGGGGACTCCTCCCATCCTGATCTGTGCCGAGGCCTCTGCTCTCAAGGCCAACCTGGCTGGGTGGGCCTCACCACTCCACCGGGAGGAGCCCAGAGCCCCCGCACTGACAGCAAGTGCCGTCATCACCGGAAAGAGCAAACGGTGGATTCGCTGGGTCAGGCTGCATGCGCCCAGGGAAGGGCGGAGGGAAGACAACTCCGCCTAACAGCCAGGGGCAGCCAGGAATCTGCCCACTGCTCACCTGGTGAGCAAACAGCGCCCTGCAGGGCTCCCAACCCAGTAACCTCCCGTCCTGTAAACCCAACCAACAAGCTGTGAGTTAACAGGAAGGCACCTTGCTCTGTGTCTTTGGGGAAGGAGACCGCTGACTTTAGAATGCACAGAATGTGGACGAGACAGCAAGCCTTGGCGTTTGTCCAGACTGCTACCCGACGGCGCCAGAAGCCCAAGGACAGACCTGGGCCCTCTGCGTCAGGCTCCGACTCCAGATGGGTGCGCCACGGCCAGGGAGCCGGTGGGGACTGCACAGGGCGGAAAGGACCTTGTACCTTGAACGTTGTTGCTGACTCCGGACTGGCGAGAACCAGAGGCGAGATCAGGACCATGCCGGAGAAGTGGGCCGGCCTCTCTGCGGCGGTCAGGATGGCGATGGCACCGCCCTGCAAGGCAGAAGGGCAGGGTTGCCGCGGTCCAGCACCGGCCAGGGCACGCATCTCTCACACACGTGATGGAGGAGGCGGTCCCGAGCTGAGCTGCGGCCGGGCCCCGCGGGGGACTCCCCTCCAACACACAGCATCTGGCCAAGGATAAATCTGATCTGCGACCAATCTACCACATGTGTTTCTACCCCCCTGGTGTTTCCCAAGAGCAAGCACTTCAAGGAGACAGAAGTAGGGGCTCCAGGCTGTGTCAGCACCACAGTCCTGCCGTGTCTCAAGCCCAAAGCTGGCAGACCCGGGATCCGGCTGCCCCGCAGGCTGAGGAGGTGACATGATGAGGTGACACGTGTGTGTTTGTGCTTCGGGTTTATTTACTTATGTTGTTGGTGTGCGGGAGGTAAACGGATCATAATCATAGATCGTTAACACCTTTTTCCTGGTTCAGTGAAAGTCTCAGAAATTGAGGGTCCAAGAAAAACACTTCAAGAATGGAGGAGGTAGGAGGGAGGCCTTGCCTGTCCCCTGGGGTTCAGAGGTCATTTAAGCCGAGTGCTGTCGCCATCTCAAACACTCACCAGGCCCAGGCAGCTAAGAAATGCAGGGTGGAGCCAGGCAGTGGGAAAGGGGGCAGAATCCCCGTCCTCATGACATGTCCCCAGACCCTCTCCCAGCCAACCTGTCCGGCCCAGGGGCAGCCAGTGTGAGCACCCCTGCCCTGAAGCTGAGCCCTGGCTGATCGCAGGGGGCTCTGATGTGTGCCAAGGCGAGCAGGATTCTGAATGATCCTGAAGGGTGGTGTCCACGGGGACTCCTGACCCCAGCTCGAGTTGCTCAACTCTGACACGAGTGCGTGGGGGGTCTGGGGCCCTTCGTGAGCCAGCCCCACCCTGAGCAGTGGCTCTTGGTGGCTTTCCTAGGGAACAGCACCAAGGGACCACAGGAATCTGGGAAAAGGATCAGCTTCCCAAGAGGCCTCTGCAGCACAGGCTGCCGCGTCCCGGCCCAGCCCGCAGCCCCGACCTGTAACGAGGGGGCAGCGCCTGGGCTCTCCCCGCGGCTGTCTCCAGGACCCCGAGCCCGGCCTGTGGCTTACCTGCAAAATCGCCTGGAAACTGCAAGGGCGGAGCCTGCCAAGGGGGCGGAGCCAGCAGCTGGGGGGACAGGGCCCTACCCGCCCCCAGGCGTGGCACGAGCTGGGGCTGCTTACCATGGAGTGGCCCAGGAGGAAGACGGGGACGCCGGGGTGGTCCTTCTGCACGAGGTCCACGTGCTGGAGCACGTCCCTGACGAACACGTGGAAGTCGGACACCACCATCCTCTCTCCTTGGCTCTGCCCATGGCCAACTGGAAGGGAACGGAGGAGAGAGAGGCGCATGGTTACTGTGAGGTCGCCCGTGCCAGGCCCAGTGGCCCCCCTCCCAGTGACGACAGCCACTCCATCAACCTATCTGACCTCACGTGAACGTTGGGACCCCTCTCCCATCTCACGGGTTAGCAAACAAAGGCCATGAGTGGTTAAGGAACTTGCCCGGGGTCACACAGGCAGGGGCTGCCACACCACGGGGTGGACACCACGAAGCCCAGCCACCCAGGTCCCCAGGAAGCAAGAGAGTGCAGGTGTGCAGCCAGCCTCAGCCTGGCCGCCGCCCCGCAGGGTGGCCCGGAGGACGCCAGTGAGGCTCCGAGTTCCGCTGGGTCTGCCCAGGTGCTGGACGCTCCCAGCCGTGTTTCGGCATCAGCCTTCAGCGGGGACCCTGCTGTATGCTGTCACCTCACTTGGCAGCGGGAGGTGAAGGTAACACGACAGAGCTGGGTTAAGATCAACTCCAGCATGGTTGCCTGAAGTCTTCCAACCGAGCAGCCGCAAAACTGGGTCACCCTCTGCTCCTGCTGGGCGTTTATCCATCAGCGCCGGAGCTGTGCACCTCCCCTCTGCTCTTCCCTTAGGCTGCCTCACTTGTCCCCCAGCTGGAGGTCGGCAGTAGCTATAGAAACAGCTGGGGGCAGCCTGATGAGATGGTGGGGGGACCGGGGGCCCCACAGCATATAGGACCTGCCCAGGCCCTCCCTGCTGGGAGCCGGAGGCCTCACCCAGCGACCCTCCTGCTCTCCCACCAGGGGGCTGGGACAGCAGCCACAGTCATCGCCGTCTGTCACGGCCTGAAACCGACCGCTGCCCAGACCCCCACTCAGAACCGCTCCTTGTGGTCAGCCTTGAGACGCCTTTCTGGCCTGCTCCGGCACCTGGGCCGGCCGTCCCCCTGCGCGGCTCGACAGGTGGGGGGTGGGTACTTGAGCCATCACCTGCTGCCTCCCAGGGTGCGCATTAGCAGGAAGCCGGAACTGGGAGCCGAGCTGGCCACTGAGCCCAAGACCTCCAAGGGTGGGATGCGGGTGTCCCAAGTGGGCTCTTCCAGCAGCACCAAGCACGTCCACGGCGCTATGCACCCCTCACCACAGTCTTCCTTAACCAAAGCTGCACAGCCAGTGTGCGGCGGCGGCTCGGTGCCCTCCCCGAATCCAGGTGCAGAAGTCCCTGCCCTGAGGATCATGGGAGGTCACTGTGGTTGCAACCAGGCTCTTCAAAGAGGCAATGGAGTTCAAGTAAGGCCCTAGTAGTGGGCGTCGATCGAAGCCGGATACAGAGCAGGCCACGTGAGCACACGGCGAGAAGACGGCCGCTGGCACCACCCTGAAAAAACTGGCCCTACCACACGCCGGCTGCAGCTCTGGAAGCTGGAGACACTGGTGCTGCTGGCGCTTCAGCCACCAGGTCTCTGGAGCTCGTTACAGCAGCCACGGCACGGCAATTAAACCTGAACTCCCCAGAGCCCGCTCGCCCAGCCCCAGGAGGGCTAGGCGGCGCCCTCCTTGCGCTCCATTCCTGAGGCACGTGTTGGGTCTGCCTTCCTGTTTAACGCCGAGTAACATTCTGCTCTGCAAACACACCACGTCGTGTTCCTCCGCTCGTCCGCAGCCCAGACGCCGGGCGGTTCCTCCTCCTGCCTGCTCACGAGCAGTGATGCTAGGACCACGGCCGTGCACCTCCCGGGGGCCGCGTCTTCCATTCTCGGGAACGAGCACCCAGAAGCGGATGCAGGACGGCGTCACAATCCTGTGCTGGATTTCTGAGGGGCGGCCCAGTCTGCACCTGGAATGTTCACAGCCTATAGCTGGCCCTCTCCGTGCCACCTGCTGCGGGCTGCGTGAACACGACCCTCGAGCCCAGCAACGCCAGGCAAGCTCTGGGCTCTACGCCCCGCTTTGCTCCTGCTCTGGTGTCCCTGCCCAAACCCACGCTGAAATGTGGCGGCCAAGGTCGCAGGATCGGGAGGGGGCTGCAGCCTCTGACACGAGGCTGGCTCGGCACCCCGTCTGCCACGCACACACCACAGGCCCTTCTGCTCTTTCCACCACGCACGTCCCAGCAAAGGCCTCTGCCAGCGCGGCCACCTCACCTTGAACTTCCCAGCATCAGGCTCCGCGGGCTACCCCAGCCTCCTCCTCTACAGAGTGGCCGTGCTGGCTTGCTTTCCAGCAGTCCCTACCCTCCCAAAGTTCAACCCCACACCCTCCTCATCCTCCCGCCCACACCTCCGGGGCTTCCCGGGCCACGGGCTCTGGGCAGGCTCCCGACGGGGCACGGTCCCTCTGCCTGATCCTGGCCACCCCTGGCCAGCTCGCCCTCCAGCTCCCCTTCATTCTGTCACCCTCTGTCCTCTCTCTCCCCCTTCAAAGGGTCATCCATACCCACCACGGCCTCCTCCCAACCTGGAAAGGTGGTGCCCCTTCCTCTGCTCGGTCCCCACAGCTGCCCGCTGGGCAAATCCAAGGAGCTTTTCTCCGCCTCCACCCCCTTGGCTCTCGGCTCGTGGCGCGCGGCTCCCTGAGCGGCCCCTGGGAGAGGGGCGCCCATGTCTAGGGGCTCCTCACCAGGCTTGCTCTGTTGCCTTCGCCTGCTGGATTCCTTCTGTACTTCATTCATTCTTCCTTTTAAAAACTGCATTTTCACATACAACGCGCACACACGGTTCAAACATCCCAGCAGCGTTCCCAGGGGCACCTGCGCAGCCTGTCACGCCTCCATCCCCACCTCCCCCGAACTCTGCTCTTTACTGCTCAGCTCTTCCCACACAAACACAAACACGCACCCCGATCCCCGCCCCTCTCTGTCAACACAAAGGAATACACAAAGCACTTCCAGGGCGCCTGGGAAATGGAATTATAGGACAACTGTACCTTGACAAAATAAATAAAAAGTACACACATAAGCGGGAGGGGGTCTTAAAAGTTCATGGAAAAATGCATATTATGAAAAAACTATGTGTAGATTTCAGAAGACTTTTGCACCAAATTAAGCTCATCTTTTAATTCCACTTTCCCAGAACTTTTTGAGGCTCCCTTGCACGGTGTACCCTGACGGGTACCTTGCCAAGGTCACCTGATGGCGCACCTTGGCGCTCTTTAACTCTGGTTTTTACACTATCTTTTTTTAAGATTTATTTTTATTTATTTGAAAGGCAGAGTTTCAAAGAGAAGTAGACACACAGAGAAATAGAGAAGTCCTCCATCTGCTGGTTCGCTCGCCAAATGGCCGCAATGATGGGGGCTGGGCCAGGCCAAATCCAGGAGCTTCCTCCTGGTCTCCCACATGGGCGCAGAGGCCCCAGCACTTGGGCCATCCTCCGCTGCTTTCCCAGGTGCATTAGCAGGGAGCTGGATCAGAAGTGGAGGAGGTCCCTGTAAGCGCCCTACTATCTTTCCTCGATGATTGTTACCACTTTATTGGCTGTGTATCTGTCATTCAAAAGGAAGCTGTGGATTTCAACGACTGGAAAATTTCAGTGATACACAGGGTTGGTGCCAGCGCTGTGGTATAGTAGGTAAAGCCACTGCCTGCAGACAACAGTTCAAGTCCTGGCTGTTCCACTTCCGATCCAGCTCTGCTATGGCCTGGAAAAGCAGCTGAAGATGGATCAAGTCCTTGGGCCCCTGCACCCAAGAGAGAGACCTGGAAGAGGCTCCTGGATCTGGATCAGCCCAGTTCTTGCTGGTGTGGCCATCTGGGGAGTGAACCAGGAGATGGAAGACCTCCCCCCCCGCACCTTCTCTCTCTCTGCCTTCACCTCTCTGAAACTCTTTCAAGTAAATAAATCTTAGAAAAAAAAAAAAAAGACACAAAGCGTTGCTGGGTTTATTACTACTATTTTTGAAACCTTTCTGTATACTTGATTTCCAAACAGAAGTTTTATAAGTCATACGTGGCATAACATTTCACCCCTGAACACTTCTAAAAATTAAGACATGCTCCTCATCCCCTACCACTATGCTCCTCCCTGAGTAAACGAAAAATAACTCCCTGAGCTCGCCTCACGCTTAGTCCCGATGGAAACTTCCTGACCGCCTGCCGTCTCTACGGCTCGTTTGTAGAACCAGCCTAGGCGCTCCGTGGGCTGTATTCAGTGGTTGTTGTCCTCACACGGACCATGTTCTGGACCTGTTCTCTCCCGCGTTGTCGCTGGCCGCTCCCCGCACTCCCATTCATTGCCACCGGCGCCTCATTCTCTGGTAGAGGGGCACCAGCCTCACTTCATCCTCTCCCTGCTCCGGACCAGGTAAGCATTTCCCAGGGGCCCAGCTCCTGTGAGTGCGCAAAGGGGGTTACAAATGAAGACGCCAACACTGGGGGCGCTCGGTGCCACAGGTGCCGTCGCTCCTCTACCCTTTCAGCTGAGCTGGAAAACCCGATTTTTTTTTTTTTTAAAGCTGAGTAACAAAATTTCCTGTTAAAACATCAAAGTTCTAGAGTTGGCTGGTGCCGCAGCTCACTAGGCTAATCCTCCACCTGTGTCACCGGCACACCGGGTTCTAGTCCTGGTCGGGGCGCCGGTTCTGTCCCAGTTGCCCCTCTTCCAGGCCAGCTTTCTGCTGTGGCCCGGGAGGGCAGTGGAGGATGGCCCAAGTCCTTGGGCCCTGCACCCCATGGGAGACCAGGAGGAAGCACCTGGCTCCTGGCTTCAGATCAGCGCGGTGTACTGGCTGAGCAGCCATTTGGGGGGTGAACCAACAGAAGGAAGACCTTTCTGTCTAACTCTGCCTGTCAAAAAAAAAGTTCTAGGGTTTGTGGCCAAGGTTAGGTGCAGTGTGGGGTTCCTGCGCTGTCTACTGGAGAGCCAGGGTTCGAGTCCTGGCTCTATGCCTAATTCCAGCTTCTTGCTAACGCACATCCTGAGAGACAGCAGACGCGGCTCAGGCACCTGGGTTCCTGCCACCCACATCTGAGACCCGAGCTGAGTTCCAGGCTCCTGGCTTCAACACGGCCCAGCTGCAGCTGCTGGAACATTTCAGGAGTGAACCAGGGGATGCAAGATCTGTCTGCCTCTCTCTGCCTTTCAAGTAAGTAAGAACGTTTAAAAAACTGTAAGAGCCATGTTCTATGGTTTTTCCTTCCTTCTTTGCTTTCATATTTTATCTTTTTCTCAACACTGAAATTTTTGCTTCCCAATAGCAGGAATGGGTTCACCTGCGTGAGGGACCCTCACTGCACAGCACGGCTTCAAACCTACAATACCATCACCGTCATTAACAGTGAGCCTACCGAGAGAAGCCGAGGCCGGAGATGCATTTGTATTTATTTTTATCCTTCAAATACAGTTCAGTTGTGGCCACAGCGTTGTGTCCAAAGTTCAAGTTCTTATAAATAGGTGGTAATTCTTTTCTCTGTATGCACATGTTACTAATTAGATGGGCAATTAGATCCATCAATTTCAAATTAACTGTATTTCGGATGTTAAGTTTTGCCTTTCAGCTTCTCAATTTAATTTGCTTTTCCAAACATGTAAACAGCTACTTAGTCTAGCAGTCAGAGTCTTCAAGAAGATTCCCCAGTGCAGTCTGCCTTCCACCCCCGTCTCCTCTGCCTCCCTGCTTTGTTTCTACGGTTAGTCACTGGAATTATTTTCTGGGTTTTCCTAGAAGCATTTCTTCCTGTAGAAATAATAAAGCTCCCTGTCTGTGCATCTCCTCACTGCGTTACCCACCCACTCTGCCACCCACCCCTCCACCTGCTGTGGGTCCCCTCCTGCGCCAGGGCTTTTGTCTCCTACTTACAGGTAGCAGACCCTGGGACCCGCCTCATCCTAACGGCCTCCCCCACTGCAGGGTTCTACAGGAACTGGGCCTTGTTTTCCCTGAGTCCTTTGGGACGCGCTGTCTCTGTCTGTGGTAACACACACAGAGCAGCACGCTGATGTGAACGTACGTGTGCTCAAGCGAGCTATTCTGCGGCAGTACGCGGATCCATGCCGCTGTGTGCTCCTCGCCACCATCCGGCTCCAGGCCTGGTTTCCTGGCTGTGTGTTCCATCCTGGACCTGTCGCTTCCTGTCTAGGTATGGGGTGTGAGGCAGGGATCTCTTTCCAGTTCCATGTCCGTTTTTTTCCCTCCAGCAGGGGTCCCGTTCAGGTCACAGGACATCAGCCACATTGCGCATAGTTCAGTGGCATCCAGCACACACGTGGTCTTGTCACACGCGGGGATCCTTCCTGCTCATCCCAGCAGGGACGTCCTCTGTCCCTCTGCCACAGTGCCCTGCCACCGTGGCCCAACGTTAAAATTCCCTTCCCTGGAGTGTCCCCTGTTTATGGATTCCCGCCCAGCTCCCCTGACTGGCTCAGTCCTAAACCAGCCCCGCACTGCTCCTGCAACACAGGGCAGCCCACGTGCAGCTATGTGCAGAACCTAGGCTGCTGCGTGCACTCCCGCTGGGCTGTGTGCACCACTCCCAGGCTTCCACTGGCGCCCTAACGCAGGCATCCCCCGGGTCTGCTTTCCAGAGCTGCCGGCCAGGCAGGAAGTCCCCACCCCCCACCCCACGCCCCATCTGTGCCACGACGCCTCTGAGATCAGCTCTCCTTCTGGGTTCCACTTCACGTGGCCCCAGGATCCTTCCCAACTGTGCCAGGCTCACAAAGGGCCACCGTCTTCGCCCTTGATGCTGTCCTGACGTGCAACCTTTGGGATTCCTAGATTCCTTGGTCTCCTCCTTTGCCCTCTTGGGTCCCCTACGCCCTTTAACTTGTAACGTCTTTGTCATCCTTCTCCCTGCCCCGAGCCCTCCCCATTCCAAGCCAGCCCACATGGATCTACCTCCTCTTCCTCACCTGCAGCACCCAGACTGCCCGTGCTGTTCCGAGCGCACCCACACTCCAGCCCGTGCTACAGGCTCCTTCTGCTGCACATTCCACGCCCCACACACCCCTGCCTCCCCGCGGGTCCCTGCAACACTCTCCCGCCCTCCCGCCCATGCCTCTGACCCGACAGGCCCTCTGCTGCGACGTCTGCACCCCTGCACCAGGCCGAGTCGCCCAGGGACAGCCTCAGATCGCCCCACTCCTTGGCACCTGCTGCACTGCCTGCAGGTGCCACTGTCGTCCTTTCACACCCACAGGAGCCAATCGGAGTCCTCCCTCCGTCCGCAGGCCCTGACAGGCGGGGAGATGAGCAGCTCTGGCTGGTGGGCAGAGGCCGCCCCCTGCACCGCACCGCGGAGAATTCCGAGCGAGTCTAGCGGGACTGGGCAGGAGAGCGCCGTGGGCGTGAGGTCTGCACGGACTCGGGGAGGAGGCTCGGGGTGCGTGTTTGCCAGAGCTGCCCTCGAGGGCAGGGTTCTGCTACACTCATCTGCCTGCTCCTCAGGGCTCCCTACACCGGCCTAGCAGACAGCAGGTGCCTGCCACGTGGGCTGCGGCGGTCTGTAGGCAGAGCCTGCACCATGGCTGCTCACCAGATCCTCGGCTCCTGCACCCCAGTGACCGCTGACGCAGAGCAGTCCTTCCCCACCAGGAAAGCGCAGGTCACCGAGTCGTTCTGCAGATGCAGGCAACTTCTTTTTCTCCTTTTTTCCTTAAAAAAATCCTGCTCCACAGATTGTCCATAGTCTTTGCTCATTCTGATTTCTGAATATATTAACTCTGCCTTTGATGTTGCATCATGGGATGCTTGAGATCTCGGGCCCTGCGCGTCCTGGCGTTAGCTAGAGAGACAGGAACAGACCTCACCTACCAACGCCCCTTCTAATACACACTGAACAGTCAGGGACCAAACCCCACCAGCCACTCTCTGCTGCACAGGACCAGACAGCCAGGGACACCCCCGCCCAGAGCCCTGACCTGGTTCCCAGGAACCCCACACCCGCTCGCCCCATCCCGCCTGCTCCCCAGGGCAAACTCGCTCCCTCGCTTGTGTGTGCATCGCGACCCAGCCCTGCTGGCCCGGCTCTTCCTGGGGACCTGTGAGCCCAACAACCCTCCTCCCTCCTGCCGGTCATTCTGCCCCTCTGCCCACACCTGATTAAAACCAACCCTGGGCACCACATTCAATGTGAAGCAAGCACGGCCCCGTTCTTTGTTGAATAATTAAATAGACACAGTCTCCTTCTTACACAGCATCTTCCTACCCGAAAGTAATTTTCCAGACGGCTACCATGTGCGCAAAGAGGATTTCAGGGGGAAGCAGCCGGCAAGCTGACAGTGTCGCTCGGGTCAGAACGGGCAGCCTTGGGCCTCCCACTCTGGTTTGCCTAGGGCGCCAGTCCTCCTCAATCACATTCCTACAGAGGGAAAAGCCAGGGCAACCCACCCCGAGTGGGGAGACGGGGGCTGAGCAGTTACCTGACGTCAGCGCGGCCCTCACAGCCCGAGGGTGGCGTCACCCACGGAGCCCTCTGCTCACGGCTGATTTCACAACCTCACTAGTCTGTCCCCCGTCTCCTGGCCGAGAAAACTGAGCCGGAAGTGATCACGGGCGAGCTCAGCCCCTGCCACGTAGTGCCCTATGCGGGGACTTGGAAGCAGTAGCTTTGCTCTCCCAGCTCAGGGCGAAGCATCGGGAAGAAAACAGATCTGAACGCAGACAAGACCAGACCTACTTTGCAGGAAACAGAACCTGATGTGAAAGCCCCCAGCTGGCTTCTGCCCTCCCAGGCCCTGGCCACGGCGCTGTGGCTGGGGCCCCGGGAAACATCCTTCGGGAGACTTCAAAGTTTCTGAGGGTGGGCCTGATGGGAACAGGGGGCTGGGCACACGCTGCCCCTGGCATTGACAACAGCACCGAGCGTCCACCAGAGAACACGCGCCTAGGCCAGCGGTGTTCGCCCGCCAGAACTTTCCAGACAGCATGGCTGGGTCTGGGGAGATTCAATGTCCTTGTTGGCTGGGAGGCGTGGCCATGGCGGGGTGTGTGTGTGTGTGTGTGTGTGTGTGTGTGTAGGGGTGCATCAGGATGACAGCGTTTTAGGTGCAGGGAAGGTGGGGAGAGGGATGTGATGCGCTGTGGGAGGAGGTGGCCGGAGACTGCAGCAGGGACAGTGGCCTTGGCCTCAGGCTGTCATTTCTCCATGGGCCATTATGGAAATGTCCCAGTCACCAACTCCATCCACACGGCCCCAGGGAGAAAGGACCCTCCACGCTGGGGCTCCAGGCGCTCACAGGTTGCATCAGTGCCTGAGGGCAGAGGGGCAGAGTCAGAGGAGATGGCTCCCGCTGGCCCTGACCCCTGTGCAGAGGGCGGCCCCACACCCCGCTGGGCCTCACCTCTGCAGGTACCACCTGCAGCTCTTACCTCACAGGTGAGGAGACTGAAGCCCAGAGAACCAGAACTGTGCAGGAGGCCGCCCCACCGGGAGCCAGATTTGATCTGCGAATCTCATCTGGAGCCTGCCGGCTGAACCCTGAGCACCCAGCGGCGGCACAGGAGGGGTTCTGTCCCCCCTGCCCCCACGTGGTCTCCCTGCTGCAGTCAGAGGCCCTTAGTGGAGGTGCTGACCCCACACAGAGCTCCCTGGTGGGCTTCTGCACCTGCTGCAGAGAGACCATGAGCAACGGGAGCCCAGGTGGCATCAGGACGCCGAGCTCCCCACGTCGCCACCGTCACCTGGGAGGCATCGTCGTGGGCGCCCCCCTGCAGGGGGGCTGGCTTCAGCTTCCCTAGCCCTGAGCCCACTAGGGCTGCTGTACAAATGGAAATCACTCCTCCTCTCTCCCCTCTGTGCCTGAGCAGGTGCCAACTGGAAAGTGTGTCCCTGACCCTCCTAAGCAGCCGCTCAGCCGGCCCAGTACGACCTGCTCAGCCTACCAAACCAACCCATTCCACTGAAAGATGCAGGAGCTCATTCTGAAAAAGGGCTCTCATCCTGGCTCCGCGTGGACCGCCAGTGGGCTCTGCTCTCCAGAGAGCGAGGAGACAGCTCGAGGGGGTGGGAGCCAAGGCTCCGCAGAGCTGGACTCCGCTTCCCCAGGCCATCAAGAGAACAGATAACGGTGTGGGCGCTGTGGTGCAGCGGGTTAAGCGGCCCTAGGACTTGGGCCCCGGGGCATCCATGTAGGATTGAACCGGCAGGTGGAAAATTTCTAGATCTCTCTCTCTCTCTCTCTCACTCACTCGGCTTCTCATACAAAATAAATAAAACCTTTAAAAAAATACACCAAGAGCAGAGAACACCTATTTTTAGAAATCCATGCCTATGTGATCCAAACGTACAAAAGCAAGGGAATGAAATGCAAACTTCAAGACAGCAGCTACCTGCGGCTACTTCCTCACCTATAAACCGAGGAAAGCTCTTTGCAAAAAGTCATTGGGCAAATAAATGCAACATCGCCATGGGCCTTGCGTGAGCCTGCAGCCTTGCCAGCTCCGTCTTCAGAGCAGACAATGTACGAAGTCACACGCGGTCTTGGGGTTCAGCCCTCTCGCCCGTCAGAGCCGGCCCACCCGGGTCCTCGGTTGCCATCAAGATCTCCTTGCAGGCGGGGTCTCCCGGCTCGCTTTCCTCTGAACTAAAAATTCCCAGCTGCAACACCCAAGGGACCTCGTGCCTCCCTCGAGAAACACGAAGCCAGGGCTGCCACACCAACCATCAAATTCAGAAGTTCCCGGCCAGGGCCCACACAAGCTGTTTCGAGCTCCAGGTTGGTAAAATGGGACAAAAATACCAACACCTGGTGACGCAAGTTTAATTACAGGGAACTGTGAAGAATGTTGCTTTAAAAAAACAAAAGGGAGGGGCCGGCACCATGGCTCACTTGGTTAATCCTCCACCTGCGGCGCCGGTTTCCCATATGGGTGCCGGTTCTAGTCCTGGTTGCTCCTCTTCCAGTCCAGCTCTCTGCTGTGGCCTGGGAGGGCAGTGGAGGATGGCCCAAGTGCTCGGGTCCCTGCACCCGCATGGGAGACCAGGAGGAAGCACCTGGCTCCTGGCTTCGGATCAGCGTAGCTCCGGCTGTAGCGGCCATTTGGGGAGTGAACCAATGGAAGGAAGACCTTTCTCTCTGTCTCTCTCTCACTGTCTGTACTCTACCTGTCCAAAAAAAAAAAGGGGGGGGGGCAAGAAAAACTCAAGTTCAGCACTTCCAGAGCTTCCAGTAAAGGCAAGAGTGGGGACTCTCATGGATCCCGTATGAGTTATGTCCCCCTCCTCCCGCCCTGCACAGTGTGACCTGCACCCAGCAAAGGCAACAGCTCTGTGCCCTCACGCCCAGCGCCGCCCCGGTGTCAGGGAAGGCCCCGCCCACATGCATCCCCTGAACGAAGGAAGGAAACGAAGGCTGCTGCAGATTCAGAATTGGCTGTTACGAAGGCAAAAAGGAACCAGAGTCATTTGTCGAGCGCCTGCTGTATACCTGGGCCTAGGCCAGGCCGCTAGACCTGCTGCTCCTCCAAGCTGAGAGGCAGGAGCCACCATCCTACCAGAGAGCAAGGAGGCCAAAGCCAGAGGTGGGCAGGAAACAGAGCACAGGGGCCGTGCGGCCTTCCGCAGGTGATGGCCTCCCGACGCTCTGTGTGCCACCTGCACCCGAGGCGCCGTGAGGATTTATGAGCGTGGGCCGGAAGTGCCCACTGAAACGTTCGCCGTCACACGAGGGTGACCGGGGAGAGGGGGCTGGGCCCCCAAGCAGCCCTATGTTGTCTGCTTGGATCGGTGCCAGTCCCAGGGCGTGACCACCCACCTCCAGGAAGCAATGGGACCATCCGCTGCGCCTCCCCCCAAGGCGCACAGTGAGGAACAGAAAACCTTGCCGTTTTTTCCCATCATGCATTTCCTGTGAACTTCTGGAGAACTCCTCTATAAAGACTCAGGACAGCACCAGACACACGGTGAAGTCGGAAGAGAGGCTGAGGGCTGGGACCCCTGGAAGGGGGGCACAACCCAGCTCTTTCCTGTTGATTCCTCAGGCAGACTCGGGAGTGAGCCCACCCCAGGAGGTCTTGACTCCCACCCCCTCCCTCCTAAGGAGCCTGGCCAGGCAGGGGGTCCAGCAGGGGTGCAGATTGGGTACTGGAACTCAGTCCCAGGTTGGGGGGTGCTGCAGGCAGGGTAACGGACAAGGCAAAGGGAGGCCTCGGGCACACGCCACCTGCTGGGACTGGGGGCCCGTACAGCCTGAGCCCCAACCCCTCCGGCCTCATGAGGTTAGCGCCAGGCCATCTGGCCTCCCTGCCCACCCTCACCATCTGCACACACGGCTCAGCTTCCAGCACCGAGGGAGGGAGCGTGGTCCTGTGGCTGCCAGGCCGGCCCCTGCTGCAGCGAGCTCTCTCGAGTTTGCCAAGCGGATGGGCAAGGCCTGGCTTCCGCCGGCAGGGCTTGGCTCTGCTGTGCCTGTGAGAGGAGACGGCACTGCCCAGTGTGGTGGCCAGCAGCCATGTCCGTCTGTTAGATGAACTTGGACTTACTTACAATGAAAAACTCAGGTCCTCAGAGTCTCCCCTGCCACAGTAAGGGCTCAACAGCCAAGGGTCCAGGGGCTTCCCAGCTGGACGGGGCAGGTGCAGAACACGCCCGTCATGGCGGGAAGTCCCATCAGCCGTGCTAGAAGCAGCTTTGCACTCAGGAGGCGCCACAGGGCACACCGAAGAGCACCTGGGTTCACTGGCTGCCTGTGACACACACATACAGGCACACATGCACACACACATGCAGTCACACACATACACACACAAAACATGCACACAGGCACACACAAGCACACACGCACAGACACACGAGCACGCACTCATGCAGTCACACACATACGAGCGCATACACACACATGAAGTCACACACACGCACACACAAAACATGCACACACACATACAAGCCACACACAGGCACACATGCACACACACATGCAGTCACACGCACAGACACGCACACAAAACATACACATACCTGCACACACATGCGCATACAAGCACACATGCAGTCACACGCACAGGCACACATATGAGTGCACACACACACATGCAGTCACACACAAGCGCACACACACATGCAGTCACATAGTCACACACATATGAGCGCACACACACGCACACATGCAGTCACACACACATGCATACACACACACAGCCAAGCATGCACACACATGCACACCCGGTGTCTTCTCTGACTGCACAGCAAATTCCTGGCCAAGAGGCCACAACAGCCTCAGGGCAGCTGCTGGGGGTGGGGCGGAGCACGAGAACCCAAATCAGGCTTGGATCAAACCTGGCCCCCCCACGGGCAGACTTCCCAAGGGCCTCAGTGTCCCTGACTGTAAACTGGGGACAGTAACAGTCCCCAACATGTCAGATCACTGGCGCATCTCACTAAGGTAACACGGGAGGGCTCCCCAAGGTTAGCGGGAAGCGGAGCTCGGAGGCCGGTTTGGGGTGGGCGTTTGGTGTGGCAGTTAAGGTGCTGCTCGGGACACCTCACCTGCACACAGCGCAGTGCCTGGGTTCGAGTCCTGGCTCCTCCACTTCTGAATTCAGCCTCCTCTACGCACACCCCGGGAGGCAGTGGTGATGGCCCCTGCCACCCACACGGGAGGCCAGGATGCCGTTCCTGGCTCCCGGCTTCGGCCCGGCCCAGACGTGTCTGCTGTGGCCCAGACGTGTCTGCTGTGGCCATTTGGAGGCTGAGCCAGCAGAATCAAGTGTCTGTCTCTGTCTCTCTGCCTTTCAATCAATCAATAAATATTAAAATAATTAAAGGTAAGTTTATCTGGTTCCAAAAAAAAAAAAAAAGGAAAACCTTGCAGTTTTGTCCCATCATGCATTTCCTGTGAACTTCTGGAGAACTCCTATGTAAAGGCTCAGGACAGCACCAGACACACGGAAGGTGCCACTGACCCTGGCCATCTCCCGCTCTCACCCAGGCCAGTATGCCTCAAAGTCAACAGTTCCAAGAGGGTCCAAACTTCTTTGACTTATTTGAAAGGCAGAGTGACAGAGCGAGCGAGCGAGCGAGCGCACTTTTCCATTCGCTGGTTTACTCTCCCAGCGGCTGCAATGGCTGGGGCTGGGCCAGGCCAAAGCTAGGAGCCTGGAGCTTCTTGCAGGTCTCCCAGGTGGATGGCAGGGGCCCGAGCCCCTGGGCCATCCTCTGCTGCTTTCCCAGGTGAATCAGCAGGGAGATGATCAGAAGCAGAGCGGGCAGGACACAAGCCGGTGCTCTGATCCGGGATGCCGATGTGGCAAGCAGCTGTGCCACAACACGGGCCCCGAGAGGGCCAGGATCCCACCAGGGTGGTAGGAGGCGGAGCTGGTGGGAGAGGCACGCCCTCGGGGTGGGGAGAGTCCTTCTCACAGGAGGGGTGGCTATCAAAGCTGGACGGGCCCAGCCTCTCTCTCTTACCCTGCTTCCCGGCTCACCACGTGCACGTCGCGAATGCAGGGGCCACACCAGCGTGGCTCCTTCCCAGGTCTTCTGCTATGGCAGTGGGATGCTGACCAGGGCAGAGTGGCTAAGTGAAGACGCAGGGTGTGTCAGTTGTGAAGATGACAACTGAGAAACCGCTCCTGCCCTTACCAGCCAGTTCAGTCTCATCCCAGCACCGGGCAACTGGAACGAGAGGAACCCGGGACAGCCTCAGGGAGGACACATGCGAGAGAAAAATGCAAGCTGCCCCAGGACACCCATCTAACTCCCCACTTCTGCTTTTGACACACACCAGATCTCTCTCTCTGTTCCCTGGGAGTCGTCTAAACACATACTGAAAAACAGAGAAGGCCCTGGAAGGCCACACTGAGGCTGGCCATGGCCTGGGAGGGCCTGGGATTTGGATGGTGACCCTCAGAAGCCGGGGGCTTTGCAGGTGTGATGGTTACTGACGTGCTGCTGCTTTGAGCTTCTGAGGCCCTGGGGACTGTCCTGTGTCCTGCCCTGCAGGCATGAGCTGGCCCCTCCCCCATGCGGCCACATGCTGGCCAGCATCCAGGGGCAGTGGCCACAGGGGTTCCTCACAGGGGTGTCTCAGGCAGTGAGTCACGCTGCATGGGCGGGGAACCCACTCAGGGGCCCGAAGGGCCAGGCAGGTGACTCAACGGAGTGGACAGGCCTGGAGCGGAGGGACACACACAGACCTGCAGGGCAGTGTTCAAGAGAAGCCAAAATTTCAGCTTTCAATGTCAAGGTTACCAGTTCTGTATTTTTTTTTCATTTTTTAATTATGGTAAAATCTGCATAATGTAAAACAGTATCATCATATCCACCCTTAGGCTCACTGCCACTGGTACATTCACATCACTGTGTAAGCGTCACGGCCATCCATCTCGCCACCTTTCCCTTCTCCCCAAACTCAATCTCTGTCCCCAGGAAACACAAACTCCCCCAGCCCCTCGGCCAAGCCCTTGGGCTCCTCCTCCTCCTCCGCTTCCCGTGTCTGTGAACTCGACCTCTCCTGGACCTCAGGGCGGTGGACTCCAGAAGCCTCTGCCCTTGGTGGTCATCATGCAACCCCAGTGCCAACAGGACAGGGTTCGTGGTTTCAGCCTTGCCCTCCACTGTGGAGATGGGGAGGTCCAAGAGGATGGCACACAGGGCCCAGGGGTTCTGTAGCAGCCACAGGGGTGCACCCCAGAGCAGGCAGATTGCGCCCGAGTCACAGACACTTGGTGCTGGTTCTGCAGGAGGCAGATGCGTTTCTTCTGTAGGACACTAGGGCAGGGCAGGGCAGGCAGCTGCAGCCCTGGAAGGCACCGATGCACAGCAGGTGCCGAGGGGGGGGGCTAGAGGGAACATGTGGAGCTGGACCCCGGGCGTCCTTGTCCTCCAAGGGCACAGCGCTGGACAAGCACTTTGTCTGGTCACTCAGGACCCAAAGGAACAGAAACCCCCAGGGTGGAGTGAGTGCCCTTCAGGCTGGACTGGCCTGGTCCACACAGGGAACCACACTTGGTCCCAGCCCTGGCAAAGGGGCAGCCTCCCGCGGCCACCTGTGTGAGTGCAGCAGCACCTGGCTTGGTGCCCTAACTTGGGGGCTTCTAACCACACCAGGTAACAGCCGACAGCCTCTGAGCACCAGGGACCTCGGCACAGCCACGTCCCAGAGAGAGGAATAACTAGGACATCTCCCCCACAGCACAGGAGGCACGCCCTGGGGGACCCCGAGACATGGCATCCAGACACTGGGGCAAGGAAAGAGTGCAAATGTGCAGTGCACATGAAGACTCCCCCCCTCCCCCCAGGCCACATGCGTGCCCTTGTGCGTCCCAGGGAAGGCAGTGCCACACAGGCGGCTCCTGGATGCCACCTGCCCTTGGGTAACTGAAATACGATCCCGGTAGGGCTGGGGCAGACTGCGGTGGGCGCTCCCAGGGGCAGGGCCTCTCTCGGCTCCTCCCTGCCAGTTCTCCTCATCCCAGACAAGGCAGAGCTGGTTTGGGTCAGCACCAGGCTTGTGCCGGCACACCATGACAAAGGGGGAGATGGTTAGGAACCAGTGTGGCCACGGACCCAAGGACCCACCTCCCAGCAGGGCCAGCCAGGGAGGGTATTTGCCTCCTTGCTAAGTGGACAGATCTTGCTGTGTCATGGCTGCCAGAGGCACGTGTTAGGGGATGGGTGGGGAGGAGTTTGGCCTTCAGCTGAGCCACACCTCCCCGCTGAGAGGCTGCAGCAGAAAGCCCGTGAAAGCGGCCACTTTCCGTTGAACCGACACCCCCGAAGCACGCCTGTGTGTCAGGTCTTGCCCAAGCACTGGGGATTTCAAGTTCACTCTGGGCATCACATGACCTGTGACTGTTTCCCCCACAGGGTTGCAAAATCGGTGCTTGTGACTTCAGATTGTATCGTAGCCTGTAGGGGCAGAGACCATGCCTTACTTCCCCAGCTTGCCGTGGGATGCCTGGACGGCCTTCGAGACCGTTAGCGTAAATGACGCGGACATGAACACCTACGGATGTGCATGAGATTCCCAGGATCAGCCCGTCCCAAATGGGGTTTCTGCATCCACAGATACTGAGTATTTTCATCAGTCTTCACCCAGAAAACCAACAAGGCTCTTTGACTTCACGACTTTCCTGGCTGCCAGCAAAGTGTTGAATGTGTGAGGTCAGCCCCACCCTTGTCAGAGGACCGGGGGCGGGCCTTCGTACACTCCCGTGCGTGACACGTGAGGCGGCCAATCCCACCTGCTCTCCGTGAGGGATGCACTGTTCCTTCTCTTCCCACGGTGACCTTTCCCTCTGGTGGGGAGAGAGCCACAGGACAGACCAACAGCGGGATCCGAACACATCCGGGCCATAGCGGAGTCCCACGTAAAACGCCCCCAGAAGAGAGTTCACAGGAAAGCAACTCAGTAGCCAGCACCTGCCCAGAGGCAGCCCTCCCGCCCCGGCAGATTTCCCGTGATTGTCCCGTGTCCTTGGATCCTCGCGGCCAACCACAATGCTTCATCAGGAAGAGGATGCCGGCAGCCCCCACGGCCCAACTGCTTACGCTCAAAGCACTTTGGATAGCACGGTTTCCAGCCCAGTTTTCTAAGGCGGGTCTGGAGCCCGTGCTCCTGCACCATCCAATGGCAGAAATTCCACACGCACCGGTCATCTACGAGGCTGGAAGGGAACAAGACCGGTGACAAGTGAAAAGGAAGAGGAACGGACCCCTTAGGGGAAAGGCCACCTGTCCATCTACCGTCGCCAGAGAACACGTGTTTGGCCATCCGCCGACACCTGCCACCAACCCTCTAGACAAATGTCCTTATTAGGCTCCAGCAGACAGTGGGAACCCAGGCAGTCCCCAAGCCTCAGGCCGAAGGTGACCAGGGAGGCCCTGGGACCCAGGGGAGATGAGCACTGCGGGCCACCTGCCCGGTGGCCACCCCCAGCAAAGCCCGACGCGTGCCCAGAGAGGCTCCGTCCCTCTCCATCTTTCTCAAAGACATGCATATGGCAGCAGGTCCAGGATCACAGCTTGTTGGCCTGGAAAACAGTTTGTTTCCCTCAACAAAAGCCATTTCCGCCTCGTCTGTTTGCTGATGGTCCAGGCTCCCATCCGCGGACGCGGGCAGCCCATGTTTGTGTCTCCCGGCTCCCGCCGCCCAAGCCACCTTCCACCCAGCGCACGGCGCCCGAGCACCAGTGTGGCCTCGCAGAGGCGATAAAGGCAGAAATTAATTTCTGTACTAATTGACGACAGCTTGAACAAGGTACGGAGAAGCCAGAACCCAGCATATGGGCTAGGGAGACACATTTCCACTCTTTTTTTTTTTTTTTAAAGCAGTGACAACATGCCTTATAATATAAGCAGCTAAAAGGAGGCAAACGGTACTGCGTTTTCGAAATAACGCATTCTCAGGATTTCCTATTTAGAGGATTTATTTGAAAACATCCTCCTCTCCACTGTAGAAATACGAGCAAGCAGCACGGTAAGAAGTGTCAGGATGATGCTCTCCGTGTCTCGCGGGATTATCCCGCTTCCCTGTCCCACAACAGGTGACGGTGTGGACGCGGGGGAAGCCAGGGGGCGCTGGCTGTGTAGATTCAGCCGTCAGGGCCCTGGAGGCTTCCCCTGTCCTGAAAGGGGAGGGGAGGGGTCTTGGCAATCCTGCGCTGGGCAGAATCATCCAGAAACGGCAAGACCTTTCTCTCTGCTGGCTCCCACGAAAGCTGCACACACAGAAAGTGCCTCTGGCTTCTAGACAAGCGACAGCTGTGGGGTGGGGAGAAGCATTTGCTACCAGCAACTTCCAGGAAGTGACAGATCAAGGACTAAGAAGTCTGTAACAAAATAACACGCTGCTCCCAGCTCCAAGGCTGCAGGCAAACCAGAGCTATGTGAGCAGTAACCCCCGAGGGCTCTCAGGTTCTCAACTTCTGAACCACGTTTAGCGTATTTTCAAAAATCCTCAGTATACTTAGATCTCAAGACATTGGAGTGACAGAGGAGGCAAACTCCTGCCATGTTTCGCCTTCTGCAGAATGCTTAATTTTAAATTACTTTCTCCTTGTCCTTAAATTCACCTCTCCCTGAGAAAGAGAATACGAGATAGGGATTCCTATCTTAGCCTCGATGCCACCAACTCACTGCCTGGCAGTTTCTGGAGAAGAATATAAAGAACCTCAGCTTCAGCATTGGATCTGGGTTGAAATCCTGTTTTTAACATGTCAATTGTCATTTGTTTATAATTTGAGAGCCCAAGCAACAGCCAGACAAAAGAGATCTTCCACCTGCTGGTTCACATCCCAAACGCCAGCATCAGCTGGGGCCGGGTCAGGCTGCAACCAGGAACCCAGAACTCCATCTGGGTCTCCTACGTGGGTGGCAGGGACCCAGGCACCCGAGCCACCACCTGCCGCCTCTCAGAGTGCACACGGGCAGGAAGCTGGGGTCAGAAGCAGATCCGGGACTCAGATGTGGGCTGCACAGGTGGCCCATGCAGCGCCTCAGCCGCCATGCCAAATCCCAGCCTGGAATGCTGCTTTTTTATCTGTGCGGCCTCAGAAAATTATTTCCCCACTACTGTTCTTGGTTTGCCCGTCAGTGAAGACCACCTCCAGGGAAGGTTGTATTTACCTAGTGGGTTTCTGAAAGGGTTAAACGGGAAAGCGAGTGAAAAGCACCTGTCACACAGTAGGCGCTCAATAAACGCTGGTCTTCCTTCTTCCACCTTCTACGTTTCACTCGTGCAAGCGCCAGCGAGAGGAACCAGAAAGCCTGCTTTTGGAAACTCGAGTCCCCGGCCCGGCGTCTGTCCAACCTCCCCAGCATAGCCTCCGCCCTCGGACACAGCCAGGCACCTACACCGGCTGCACCCCGAGCTGGTCTCAGCCTCTGTGCTGTTGCCATGGCAGCCAGGCCCGTGTGCAGGCACAGACAGTGCAGGGGAGGAAGGATGGAGGAGGCTCAGCCGCACACCAACCTCTCGCAAGGTCGGTTGCGCGTCCACCGAAGTAGTTGTGACTTTTCTGAAGCAGAGGGGGCAAACGGAGTCCGAGACGAACGTGGGACGCAGCGGCCAGGGGACTGGGAAAGCGCCGGCCCGAGCAGAAACGAGAGAGGACCCAGAACCTGGCAGGGCTGAGCAGGGACAAGGAGGTGGGCAGGGCCCCGGGGACCCCGAGACAAGGCGAGTCCAGTGGGAACATGGCTTCTGGACTTCTCCTTCCAAGACAGAATCCTCCAAACCACGCAGCCTCCACCGAATTTTCCCAATGCACGGCCCCGCACGCCGCCTTCCCCACGGTCTGGCTCTCTCCAGCCCATGCATAGTCCCCGGGCAGATGACAGGGTCCTCCTCTGCTCACAGACCCCCGCTGCTTCATCTGGCCCCTCGGTCCATCCCCCCGCCGGCCCTGGGGAGGCCATGGAGTCCGGGGCCTATGCTCAAGGGTGCCCAAGTCACAGCCTAGGGAACAGGGCTGGCACCTGATGTCTGAACTGACCACATGTTCCCTTGGGATTTCACAAGGGGCGGGGCCCCGGCGTTAAGCCAAGCAGCACCCAGCAAGGTAATCCCGAAGTGTTCGAAGCCACGAGTGTCACAAGTGATCTCACATAAACACAGAACACCTTGCAATCAAACCTGATGTTCAGGAACACAGCAGAGAGCAGGCCAGCTTAGGTCTTCCATGAAGGCACCCCCAGCCGCCACCCACAGCCCCAAGCTGGTTTTCCCTTGGCACCTTAGAGTGGCATCTGGTATTCCAAAGACCACCCAAGTGACATCTGAGTGAGTGACTTCTCCGTCCCTGTGAACTCCCCAGAGAGGCAGAGATTGGGAACGTTCCAGCGAAGTGTGGGACACAGCCCCCGGAACCTGGCACCTCTCACCTGGTGCATTTCCCATGGTGAGGTCCTGACCCCCTTCCTCTGAACGAGGCTGGACCTGGAGGAAGGACTGCCACAGAGGTGCGTGAATCAAAGAGCAGTCGTGGGAGTGGGCCCACTCCTATATGCTCACTGTCCTTTTAGGAGGACGTGGCTGGCACACAGACACGGGTGGAGCACGGACCAGCCACAGACACAGGGAGATGGCCACCTGTGCGTCAGGGACACAGCCTGGGGGGAGTCTGCCTGCCAGCCTCCAGGAACTGAGAACGTCAACGTGGCTGGGCCCCCGGTCCACGGCACACACCAGACTTCTCTTCAGCCCCAACTGCCACTCCAATCCATTCACTGATTGATTATATTCACTTAGTTATTTAAATAATGTGCTTGATTTTAAACCCCTTAACATTTACCCGAAAGGCAGACACACACAGTGAGTGAGAGATGAACCTTTCATCTGCTGCTTCACTCTCCAAATGCCTAAAGCAGCCAGGGCTGGGCCAGGCGGAAGCCAGGAGCCTGGAACCAACCCACCCCCAACGCCCAGGGCTGGTGCAGCCCCAGAGCGCAGCAGGCCTTCGGGACACAGGCACTGAATTTCACAGCTCATTTCTGGTCTTTAAGTGACCCGGAACCAGTTGTGCTACGTTAACTCCAATACTCATTCTCAAGTCTTAGATGGGAAAGCGTCACCCTGGTACCTAACTCTGAAATACAGAAGATCTTCACCAGACTTGGGAAGGGATCTGGATCCGGCTCCTGCCTCCAGCTTCCCACCAGTGTAGACAGCAATGATGACTCAAGCAATTAAGCAATCCATCCCCATCGCTCAGGTGGGAGAACCTGAATTGAGCTCTCAGCTCCAGGCTTCAGCCCCAGTGCAGCCCTGGTCATGGACGGCACTCGGAGAGTGAACCCGCGGGTGAGAGCAGGCGCCCTCGCTCGCTCTGCCTCTAAGGAATGAATCGCACTTGCCCACGGAAAGCTCACCAACAGCAGCCGTGCTATCAATCAGCCTGCAGTGGGAGCTGTTCTCGGGCCACGATCGGAATCAGAGCTATGCATTCACATCCTGCACCCACGGGCCAGAGCCTGGCTGGGTGATGGCTGCTGAGCCTGTGGAAACCAGAGGGCGGGGGAGGAGAAAGGAACGAGAATGTGTGTGGGGTGCTGGCGGCAGTAGGGGAGTAATGACACTCACCCTGAAGAGCCCTCGGATGGGCCGTTGCCCCCACTTGGATGGGCCAGCCATGCCCCCACCCGATTTACTTTATGTATTTAAATGTATTTGAAAAGCAGAGAGTGCGAGTGAGCGAACGAGTGACAGCCTGCCCTCCGGTCTGTTGGTTCATTTACCAAACGCTAACAACAACCTCAGAACTAGGAACTCAATCCACGTCTCTTAGGTAGGTGGCAGGAACCCACTTATTGGAGCCATCAGTGCCACCTGGTGGGCCTGCATTTGTGGGAAGCTGGAGTCAGGAGCAGGAGCCAGGAACCAAACCCAGAACGTCCATGTGGGATGCAGCCACTGGGACTGGTGTCTTCAGTGCGGGGCCAGAGCCTGCTGCTTGCCTTGATTTAAACAGGCCCCGAGGCAATTGCACATTACAGCAGGAGATGCTGGCGGAGAGGATGGCTCTCCTGTGAGACAGACGTCTGGGGCTTTCCAAGGCACGAAGTTCACGCCCTGGAGCTGGTGAAGAGCCACCGAGGACACCCACTGCGTCGCCCGACTGAAAATCTGTCGCTGAATACACTGCGCATGCGCACCTACTCCTCGGCTGGCTGTGAAGCCGCGCTCACACACCACCCCCATGTGTGGCGTGGGCGTCCTCTCCTTCCTATCAACAAGACTGGCAGACTTCCCCTCAACAAGCTGTCTTGGAGCCCCAGCCACGGCCCAAACAAGGCATCTCGCTTCTCAGAGCATGGCGAGGCCTGACTGTGCCCGGCCTGCGTGCCTGTCCCTTGGCTGATGGGCTTGCGGGCTGCTCCCCCGGAGCCACTGGGACAAGGCTGCCCTGTGTACATCCTGGCTGACAAAGCACTTCAGAGGGAAGACGGCGGTAGAGGGGGGTCTTTGCAAACTCACAGCACCCCCTCAGAGAAATGCTGCTTGCTCCCCACCCCACCCCACCCCCCACTCCTGCTGCCTGTGTCTCCTGGGTCTCTCCCACCCTCTGCCTCTCCGGGTCCCTGCAGCTCAGTTAAGTGCACAGGACACGGGGCTGTCAGCTTTTCTCTCGAGCACCCGCCTTCGTCTAGAGCGGGGAACGTGGCCTTCCACTGGCTCATGCTCTTGGCTGTTTTTATGAAAAATCAAGGGCTCTTGTAGCAAACGGCTGCCTTACGGGACTGCTGCCTTTCACAGGAAGATGCTGCCGTGGGGACGCGTCCCGGGAGAGGGAGACACGACACTCCACACAGCCATGCCGCACAGGGCAAGCCCCAGAGCAGACAGGGCCCACGGCCCACCCCAGACTCTCGCTCCCCAGCTGAGTGTGTGCCCAGCGCAGGGCAGGGCGGCAGGCACAGAGAGGAGTCCCCTCCAACAGGTGACAACGCAGACAATGAACCTCGCCCTGCCAGTCCCTGCTCACGGACACCATCACTCTGCTCTCGGCACCCAGGGCTGCTCTCAAGTCAGGTGTGGGGCCATAGCCCCTGCACTGTGGTCTCCAGGGTGGCCTGGCTCTTTGTCCCTGGTCATAGGCCATTGACTCTACCACTGCCTGTGGATAGCACAAGGCATCCACTGTTCCTGGCCCCAAGTCCTGGCTCTGTTGCTACCGGGCTCCTCGCATATGCTGTCACCTCTGGCGACAGTAATGAGATCAGCAGTGGCCCATGGGGGCAAATGCTCCTTCTGCATTGGGCTCACCTAATGCTGGGGCCGGTGCCGTGGCTCACTTGGTTAATCCTCCACCTACGGTGCCGGCATCCCATGTGGGCGCCGGGTTCTAGTCCTGGGTGCTCCTCTTTCAGGCCAGCTCTCTGCTGTGGCCCAGGAGGGCAGTGGAGGATGGCCCAGGTGCTTGGGCCCCCGTACCCGCATGGGAGACCAGAAGGAAGCACCTGACTCCTGGCTTCTGGCTTCGGATCGGCGCAGTGGGCAGGCTGTAGTAGCCATTTGGGGGATGAACCAACGGAAGGAAGATCTTTTTCTGTTTCTCACTGTCTAACTCTGTCAAATAATAATAATAAAATAACCTAATGCTTGCATCAAGGTCACCTTGGCAATGAGACGGCCAAACGGCCTAGTACAGGGGCGGGGCAGGCCTCTGGACTGGCAGCAGGGCCCCACCGGGTGGGTCCCACCCCCCTGCTGCGCACCCACCACCCCCCTGCTGCGTCTCAGCCTCTGACTTGGCACCTGGGGGTGGGCGCTCACTGGCCCCGCCGAGAGCCGTCTTCCTCCCCTCCTCCATACGGCAGCCCTCCGGGATGCAGGCACCAGGCATGGCCCTGGTGCTGTCCTGTTTCAGCCGCTTCTAGCCAGGGCCCACTGCGGGCGGGCACTGAGCTCTGCGTTGGAGGCTGCCGCCCCCTGCCACTCCTGACCTTGCAGTCACTGGGCTTCTGTGAACTTTCTCTTCCTGCCAGAGCTTCCTGCTGGGAGCCCCCCACCCCTGCACTGTCCTTGAGTCCTGGCACCTGCCAGGCTCTGCACCCACGTTCCTATCAAGCACACTCCAAGCTCCTCTAACGTCCTCGAGAGAAACTGAGAACAGGGGTGGCGCTGGGGTGCCAGCATGCATATGGCTTCAGCCTGGCCCAGGTTTGGTCATTGTGGCCAACTGGGGAGTGAACCGGTGGATGGATGATCTGTCTCTTCCTCTCACTCTCTCCCCTCCACATTTCAAATAAAAAAATAAATCTTTAATAAAAGAGGGGCCAGCATTGTGGCACAGCAGGTAAAGCTGCCACCTTGGGCAGAAGTCCAAGCTGGGCTCGTGCTGGCTCTGCTCAGCGTCCCCTGTGCGGGGACCGGGCTCCCCAGAGGGAGACGGCTTCCGTGTTTGCTCCCGGCATTACAGAGGCCCAGATGCCTGCTCACCCCAACCCGCTGGGCCTCCCCTATCAGGGACTGGCACGGAACGCCCAGTGTGTGGCCAGAGGTCCTTTAATGACAACTAGAAGGAGAGGCTGGATGTGGGGAGGCGGGCGGCACGGGTGCTGACAGTGCGACTCGGCACAGCCGGGACAGAGTGGATGCGCCAGCCCCCTGGGTCCCTTGCGCCCGAGTCAGAGGCGCGCAGCCCACTCACCGGCGCCTGCTCGGCAGCCCTGATGCATGTCTTTGCTAGGTGGCCTCACTCTTCCTCCCTCAATCCCCGTATTCATCAGAGACACTATTGAGTGCTCTCATTAATGGAAAGCTGCAGGCACTTCCCGCACGCAGAGGTCAAGTGGACGAGACGGCCATTTGCCTCTGCCATATCCATCCCGTCGCTCCCTTCTCGGTAACTTCCGTCTCATTTTATTCAGATTGGCAACGTGCCCAGCTAAAGCACTCTGTCTCCCAGCCTCCCCGGCAGTCAGGTGTGGCCACGCCACTAAGTTCTAGCCACTTCGATACGGAAGGAAGTGGATAGATGGAACTTCCACAAGGGCTTCTTAACCAGAAAATGGGCATCATTGTGATGTGTGAAATAGGAAAGGGATGGGAGAGCTGGAGCTCTTGCAGCCACACTGGAGCAAGAGGGAAACTCAAAACAGAATGCATTATGGGTTGGTTTTGTGATGACAGTAAAGAGCTGTCATCCCAGACTGCAGTAGCATGCCTTTTAACTTCTAGGACCTTACTGAGCTGGAAAAAAACTGCTCACCTTGGGGTCAATTGCTAGACATTGTAAAGGCCTTGCATCCAAGCTTCCACTTGCAAACCACCCAGCCCAGAGTCCACAGCCCCACTTGGGCCAGCCTTCTCCTGCCCTCATCACGGCAGGGAAAGGACCAGACAGGCCCTGCAGCCAAGCCTCCCCTGCTCGTCCACTCCCTCCTCTGGAAACCACAGTGGAGCTCTCGCCCGCGTGGCCCGTCTCCGCCCTCTGCCTCCTGGCCGGCACAGGTGCATCCCCAGGCGGCCCCTGGTCTTGCGACCCTGGTATTAGACAGCCGCCTCCTGACGTGTGCACCTCCCCCCAGCTGGGTAACAGCAACATCTGCATTTATTTCAGAACACGAGCCTGAAACAGAGGCTTTCTTGTTTAATCCTCTGCTGTCGCGTCTGTGCCTAGCAGCCAGACTCAGTCTCCAACTGCTGACAACAACCCACACGATGAACACACGTAAACAAGCACAAAGCAGCTGCCCACGTGCTACCGAAAATCCCCTTGGGGGTGGCTATTTGGCTGCCAGTCGGCACGCCGGCTTCCCACGTCAGAGTGCCTGGGGTGCCGGCGTCACGAGGAAGCACGCTGTTGACTTCTCATTGCTTGCCGACTGCTACTGGTTTATTAGAAACCATAGCAAGCACACCCCCACAAGCACACATACACCCCCACTGGCATCCGGTAAATCCACCACAAACAGAAACCAATCTGCACTTGAAAATTCACTTAACCCATCTGACCTACGGAGTCCGCCAGCCGGGAGCCGCAGTGCCCTGCAGAGCGCAAGGCACACACACGCTTGGCCACGGGGCAGACGCCGCTGCCTGGCATCGCCAAGACAGGATCCAAGTGCACGGCGCCGGCCTGGCCAACAGCTTAAAGCAGGAAGCTGAAAGCATGGTTCCCACTGAGCCTGCGCCGTCCTCTCACACTGGGAAGTGGAAGACTCGGGAGTTGGCCTGTTGTGACACCCCACCCCACCCCGGGACACACTACCGCCCATCATTTCTGCTATGTCTGACACCGGCAGGGACTCCGACTGCCTTGGTCTCAGGTGCGCCCTCCCCCGTGCCTAGGACCAGGCCTGGCTTCGTGGCAGGTGCTCCATCAACTGCAGTCTGTGAATGAGGCTCATACATGGGAAGAAACTAGAAAAGTTGCTGGCTGCAGGGCGTTCCAAGCCAGGCTCCAGGCCAGGGCTGCCCGGCCCCCCTACTTCGTGGGGCTAAACTCGCAGCCTCGCTGCTCTTGGCGGTATGCGCCACTGCTTGCTCTGAAAGCCGGCGCCTCCATCTCCTCCCGCTCGGTGCTGCCGCAGAGTAAGGATGTACCAAGTTTCCTGTCCAACCTGCACTGGCCTTGGCAGGGCGAGACAGGGTGACGGGGAGGGCCTTCCACCCCCTCCCTGGCCTCCCAGAGACGCGCCGAGACTGCTGATGCCCAAGGCCCCACAAGCCTGTGGTCCCTGGGCCAGCCAGAGAGGAAGGAGGGACCGGCCCAGGTCCCCTGCCCCCACTCAGCCCCCTCCTCTCACTCTTGGAATCCGTCCTCATGGCCCTCAAATCCAACACAAGGCCTGGAGGATTCCTCTCCTTTTTTGGTCAAAGTTCCCAGGGAATAAACCCGCAGGGTCCTTTCTCTGATCTGCCCGTAGCGGCACAAGAACTGGAGAAATCAACAACAATCCTCACGGAGCCTAAGTGACCCAGTGTCTCCGCGGCTCTGGGGCAGAGAGAGAGAGGGCGGCCCTGATGCTGCGCCGGCCGGCCCTGCCTCGCCTGCTCTGGCCTGGCCGCTGAAGAGGGCAGCTGGTGGCGTGGCAGACAGGGCTGCCGGGTGAGCGCAAGCTTCCCAACCAAAGCAGAGCGGTGCGATAGGCAGAGTCGCCGGATGTTTATTGTGTGCTGGGTCCCAGGAACCTGTGTTTCTGGAGGAGACTTCAGGCCCATCACACAGATGGGTAAACTGAGGCTCACAGAGGTAAGGTGACAGGTTCTGGCCACACAGATGCGAAACGCATGCCAGGCTCCCTACGCCTGCATCTAGAGGAATCGCGTCAGAAAGCTCCGCGCTGAGCTAGGGTCTGCCAGCGGAGCGCCGATCCCTCTGCAGCTCACAGCCCACGGCGCCGTCTCTGTCCCTCGGCTGGGCTCAGGCGCCACCTCTGGGCGTCCGGGCGCCTCCCAGCAGGGCCTTGCAGAAGCAGGGGAGCTGGCACAGGCACCCCGACAGGCTGCTCGCCACGAGCTGCCCCCGATGTCACTGCGGCACTTCTGCCAGGGGCTACAGAAACCCCAGGGCCCCTTGCCTGGGGATGGGGCTCCAAGCCAGGCTGCTCAGCGGCACAGCACGGTGGTGGGGGTGTCGCTGGTCTCAGGGAGCCTCCAGCCCCCCAGCCCTCAGCAGTGTCCCAGAAGCTAAAACCACAGCAAGGTCAAAGAGTAGGGGTTTGACCTGATCTCCTCGGGCAAGTGCCCTGACCTCAACAGGGACACCCTGCCTGAAGACACTGCTCTCACTGGGGTGACCTCTGGCCAAGTGGCCAGCATGGGGACACTGGGTTCTCCGGGCTGGGAAACCATTGTTAAATTTTTTTTTTCAGCCGAGTTCATTGTACACGCCAAACCGCACCCACACATACAGCGGTCATGACCCTGAACTTGGGCGTACCCAGAGAAGTGACTGTTTCTCTCCAACGCCTGTGTCTCAGTAGCATTCACTGAGCAGCTGTGACGTGTGGGCACCACACAGCATATGGGGATCAGCTGTTCTCACAGCACATGCAGCACAGCTGGGGCCTGGGGCGCCCAGGGGGAGCTGCCACGTGGGCAGGAGCCCCGGGAGGCCGAGGACCACCTGCCTCGCCTTTCACAGCTTCCTGGGCCTGGCTCTTGGCTCTCGCCCATCACTGAGTCATGATGACCACCATGTTGGGGTCACTGGCTGAGTTTGGGGTGGTGACGGAGAGGTCTCCCCAGGGCTCCTCCTCCTCCAGCGGTCAGCGCCGCCCTCTGCTGCTTCCCGAATCCGGGTGGGAGCCGCGGAACCCCAAGCACAGCCGCTCTGCACCCGCCTCTCGAGGTGAGCCAGACTGCAGGCTCCGTTGGGGGCACTTTTGGTGCTTGTCCATGTCCTACGATAAGCAGCTGGGCTACTGCAGGGCCCTGCTGAGGGGGAAACTGAGGCAGAGAGGAGCCTGGAGCCCAGCCGGTCTCCCTACAGCACCCGTGCTACCCTCACACGCAGACTGTACTCGCCCAGGCACAGGTGAGCCCTGCCTGCCAGTCCTGGCCATGCCCTA
This sequence comes from Oryctolagus cuniculus, assembly GCF_051225735.1. Lineage (NCBI taxonomy): Eukaryota > Metazoa > Chordata > Mammalia > Lagomorpha > Leporidae > Oryctolagus > Oryctolagus cuniculus. The sequence goes on from NC_142876.1 coordinate 111,791,762, forward strand.
GCCTCCCGTTCAAGGGTAGGTAGACCCCCACCCGCCTCCATCCTAGCTGTCTTTTATACCACTAAGAGCAGAGAAACCAAGGTCCAAGAGCCCGACTTCACAGGGGTGCTGCCTGCAGTCCCGCTCCTAGTGCGTGTGCAGTCCTGGCTCCTTCTCCCTTCTGGAGAATGGAGATGACCATGGCTCCGCCTGCCTGGGAAGCTGTTTGCAGGAATGACATGAAACCAGGGCTAGGCCAGGTTCCAGCAGGGGCATCTTGGGCCTCCAGTGTTCCCACCCGGTCTTGCCTTGCAGGCCGAGGTGGCCAAGGGTGCTGCCTGAGCCCCCACCTTCTCTGGCTGGCCCTGGCAGCAGCACAGGCGCTATTTTTAGTCCTTGGCAGCTTCATCATTTCCTGGTCGCATGCTGTGTGAGCTCCCGTTTCACAAAACACACTCAGGGCCTCCACCTGCTGCAGCCCGGCAGCCCTTGGGGGACCCCCCACAGAGCCAGCACCCCCCCCCCCAGGGCTTTCCCTCTCCCCATCTACCTACAGCCAGAGTGGCTCTGAACATTAACTCACATCGGGAGAGGGGCCTGGAACCTGGTTCCCGAGCCACAGCCTGAGTGGGGTCCAGGCCCACACCTGCCACACAGTCCCCCATCTCCATAAAATGAGAATGGGGGTGGGCGGGGAGGCTTCCTCACAGATCCTCGTCCACCTGCTGCATTGTCAGCAACTGAAATGATGGCGCGTGTGGTCACTGTGCCAGCTCTGGCTCCGAGCTCTCTACAGACGGGGAGCTTGCTGTGGTTGGACCACATCTCTCCCAAGTCCAAGTGCACCCCCAAAGTCACATGTGGATGGCCACCAGAGGTGGACCCACAGGAGCTGGGGTGGGGGGCCCTGCCTCTGCAGGGAGGGGAAGCGAGACCCCAGTCAGAGGCCGTGCTCTGTGTTGCCATGGGGCGCCCTCGGCATGTGCTGCTGCAGGGGGACAGCCCGCGCCAGGGCCCCCCCAGCTGTGAGCCACGTAAGCCCCCATCTCCATCACCTGGTCTCAGCTCTTTTGTGAAAGGTAGAGCTCCCTGCCTGGGCGCCATTATTGCCACCTCCAGCTCACGGACAAGGAGATGGGGTCACGCAGGGCCCAGGGCCGTGCCTGTGCCTTGCAGCTGCACAGTCCAAGAGCCGGGTTTTTAAAAAACCCAACGGATGTATAGAACCAAAACCCACCGTGAGATCAAGCCAGCTCGCATTCCCCAAAGATGGAAACAGCGAGGGCTCGTCTCAGTCAGCACTGCTGGAACAGGGCCTCTTCTGGCCCTGAGAAGTCTGTCCTCTCCCGCGCCAGCCCGGGAACCACCTTCCCAGCACTCCCCATCCCTGCCCTACCGGGCTCCCTTGCTGCTAGGCAACCAGGACACCTCGAAGGTTTGGTCCAGGCACCTGACTTTCCCCTGCAGAAAGAGCGTCTGCTCCACGGCTCCCTCACTGATTCTTAGATAATTCCATTTCATTTGGGTTATTAGACAAATCCCTTCCCCGTCTCATAGCCACTGAAGGCCTTCCTATCTTTCTGTCAGAATGACATTTTTCTGAACTTGGGGAAAAAAAAAAAGGAGCCGGGTTTTGAACTTGAACTTCGACAGAGAATCTGACTTCTCACCCTCTGCCGCCTCTGCCCTCCCCTCGCCCGTGACCTCACACGCGCTGGAGGCTCGCGCAGACTGGGGACAGACGCGCCATCCACTCTCCTCAGATGTCTTTAGGGAGAGTCGGTATTTCAAGATCTTGGGAAAAGCCAGTCCAAGCCCTGTTACCTAAGCCGGATGCGGCCGATTTAAATTTAGGCGGTGTCTGGCGCATGGTGCCTGCTGCTGTCCAGCACATGCTGATGCCGCCAGGGGCACGGCAGGGAGCAGAGGTACCCGGCCCCGGGGAGCGGCCCCTGATGACAATGCCTGCAGGTGTCGCAATGCAGCTCCTAAAATCAATGCCCTGGATGCAGCGAGGCCACACTGAAAGTCAAACGCTGGCCACCAACTGTCCCTTCCAAACAGCAGTCCAGGCTCCTCAAACTGAAGGCCAGTTCTCACTCGGCCAGAACCGCAAAGCCCAGAGGCACGCCCGGGAATGTAGCCCCTGCTTCCCGAGGGGCCTGGCGTGGCGGCCAGGGCTTAGCAGACCCTGCCCAGCTCGGGGACTTCCAGTGAGAGGCGTGTCCTGCCCATCCTGACTCCAGCTCTGCCACCAAGGTCCTCCCTGCCACCCCAACCCCCATCCCTCTCCCCTGCTGCCACTCTCCATCCTTTAAGGTGGAACCTTCTGCTGAGTAGGAGGGGGAGGGGGGCACTTTGGCGATGGACAGTCCTGGAGGAGCGACTGGGTTTACCTGTGTCCCACACGGTCCCTGCCCCCTGCCTGGTGGCCATACCCTCGGCTGTGTGCTAGGAAGCCAGGAAACAAACACGGCTCCATCACAGGAGACCCTGGGAGTCCAGCAAGGGAAGTTGGAGCATAAACGGAGCACTAAAAACACACAGTGTGAGCCGTGCCATCCAAAAAGCAAGCAGAACCCAGAACACGCGTAGGAGCCCCACGGCAGCCACAGAAAGATCCGAGCTGGCCGCCAGGGCAGCTGACCAGCACCGGGGCTGGGAGGGGGTCAGGCTACTGGTGAGGCCACAGCCCGGCCATGGCATGTCCCTCTGTCCTGACAGCACCCCCCCAGAGCAGGCATCAAGCCTAATAGCGAAGACCCCCATGTCCCAGGTTGCACAGCCCGGCTCCACTGCTGACCCCAGTCTCCTACTAACATAGGCCCTGCGAGGCAGGGATATGGCTCCAGTACTTGGTTCCCTGCCAACCAAGTGTGAGACCTCATTGGGCTCCCAGCTCCTGGCTCTGGCCCAGCCCAGTCCTGACTCCCGCAGGCTTTTGGGGAGTGAACCAGCAGATACAGAAGGCACTTGCTTGCTCTCTTTCTAAACACAAAACAAAAACGAAAACTCAAGGCCATTCAGCAGGTGCACCAAGCTGTATGTTGGGAGGGGCTGGTGCTCCCTGGTCCCCGGGACCTTGGCCACCTTGGGGGACACTAAGCAGCCTGAAGGTGGTGACCAGAACCCCAGAGGCCGACTCACAAGAGGGCAGATAACCCTCTCTGGGAGCCCTGGGGGCCGCTCCCGGGAGAAGGCTGGGGTCGGCTGGTCCGATCCAAACTCCCCAGGTCCAAACACTCAGCTACCCCGGTCGTGGCTTCTTGCCCACGCGCGTCCCTGACGGTGAAGCATACAACTTCCCCTGCGCGCAACCTTGGCCCGGCTTCCAGCCTCCCACAGCTCAGAGTGGGAACACCCTCTAACACGGACAGGATGAGCCTGGGCCCCGCAGTGCCTGGGGAACGCTGGCGCTCTGTTGTCCTGTGACCCTGCACCTGCCTCTGGGCCACCCCCGGGGGTCCAGGACACCCTGCTGCCCCGCAGGCCAGCTCTTTGCTCTGAGGACTCCCAAGACCACACCCCTCCATCCAGCCTCTCTCTCCTCCCTCACCCCCAGGGTCAATCCTCCCACCCACCCCTCATTTACTGCTGGGGTTTCCAGTCCCCAGGGCCGCCCTGCCAAGAGCACACACTCGCCTGCTGGGGTTAACCAGACCCCTCACCCACCTCCACCCCCTGACTTGTACAGACTGGCCCTGGGAGGAGGACGCACTGGCCCTCGGGAACATCAGGCATGCGGCAGGTTCCCTGGGCCCCAGGAAGCCCGGCGGCCTCAGAGTGTCACGGATACTGCCCAGTCAGGTCCAAGGGCTAGCAGAGGTGGGCGGAAGGCTCCCTGGCTGGCCTCTGGCTCCCAGCACAACAGCCTTATTGCCTGTGCAGGCCGGCCATGCCAACACCCAGGCCAGCAGGGAAGGCTCTGGCAGGTCCCGGCCCACGGTCAGGGCTCAGTGTAGCTAGCGCCCAGGGCTGGCTGTGGCTAGGCAGACGTGGGCACCTGGGGTACGAGCCCTGCCCCTCTGGGATCACCCCTGTGCCCACTTCCAGGCTGCCTGCTGTGAGGACCAAAGACGACAGCCGGGGCGTAAGTAACATTGACAAGTATTGATTAAACCCAAGTATTATCTCACAGGTAAGAAGTCTGACCAACAGCCCATTGTATCCAGGGTCAGCACTAGCTAAGAGGAGGCAAACCCAACTTTCTCAAGGGCAGCCAGCGGGAGCCAGTATTTATGGAGAGCTTCCTGTGGGCCAGGCATGTCTCGCGGGTGAGCTCATCGAATTCCTTTTCAAACCCCTTACTGATGCTGTGAGAAGAGACTCGCCCAGGGAGGTTGGGTCACTTGCCGGGGGTCACACAGCAAGCACACGGCTGATCCGACGTAGACTTTCAGCCAGCAGTGCCCATGCCTCGCTCTTCACCCCAACACAAAGCTACGTACACACTGTAGCTCAGCACCTCTTCTCCCAGCCCCCGACCCGCGGCCCGCGGCCTCCCTGCGGTGCTCTGCCCAGATCACACGGATCTAACGGGGCCACGCGCCTCGCGCCAACACCTCAGCAGCTCGCTGTTCCGCGGAGCTACCGGGCATTGTCGGCTCTCTTCTCTGCAGACATCCTCGCAGGTTTGTCACCCAGGGCCCACGGAGATGGCTCCCGACTTCAGCTTCCTGTTAATGCAGAGATCAGGAGGCGGTGGCCATGGCCCAAGTTGCTGGGTTCCTGCCCCTCACGGTGTGTGTGTGTGGGGGGGGGGGCCTGGGCTGAGCCCCAGCGCCAGCGGCCCCTTGTCCTCCTGTCACTGCAGGTGTAGGGAGGGAACCTGTGGTTGGGAATTCTCCCGGTCTGTCTTTCTGTCTCTGATTCTTAAACACGTTTTTCTTTATAAAGAGGCTGCTTTAGCAACACTGCAAGGAAGGTCTTGCCCCCCAACTGTTGACAGAGTAAACAGAACAGGAGCCCTGAGCAAACGCCTCTAGAAAAGATGCAAACTGTGCACTTCATTTGGAGAAACAAAACCAAAAGAAAAAAATCTCTACTCAAAGACAGGAGCCAGGGAGTGGTGCGGACAGGGGTGAGGGGAGGGGAGGGGTGCGGATACCCACCACCGAGCACCCGCCAGTTAATCACATCTGTTTAACCCTCGCCGGGCAGATTCCGACTGCAAGCCGCAGGTGGGGAAGCGGCGACTCCCCAGTGCCCAGGGGCACAAGCTCCAGGTCCTGTGCAGAGCGTCCGGTGACCGCCCCCTCCCACCCCTGCAGCAGACCCCCTCCCCCTTGTCTCCGGGGATGCTCCACCACAGCCACGTCTGCCACAGCCCCCGACAAGCTTTTTCCAAGCCCACGTGTCTCCCTGGCCTTGCGGAGGCTCGTGGTGGCGGTCACAGGTCTGGGTCGTCGCCCAGGACAGACGCAGCTGAGCCACCACTTAGCCCACCACCGGCCTCTGCTCCTGATGAGTGCTCGCAGCCTGCGTTCTGTTGGCTGTAGTCTCAGAAATAAACTACAGTTCTGAACTAGAGCCCGGCCTGCTTCACTCCCAAGCTGACTCCATAAAGGGAATGCTCCCAGCGGCAGCCCCTCCCTGCCTCTCCTCCTCGGCTGGCGCTCACTCTCTCCATACGACACACCCGTTCCCTACCACCCGACCTGCGCCCAGGCCAGAGGCGGCCCCGGAGGCCCCACGCTCCTGCCGCACACCCGTGGCAGCCGTGCTGCAGGGAAGCAGTGATTCTGAGCCGCCAGGTGCTCACCGAGCACGCTGCCTTCCCAGGTCTGCATGGGGCGGTCGCCCCAGGGGCGGCCACTGCTGCTGCGGTTTGGTCTCTGAGGACGTGCACACGGGAAGCCCCTTGAGAGCAGATGGCTCCCTGCAGTTTCTCAGTAAAAGCCCATGAACTGGATGCGCTCTGAGCAGAAGCTTCCCCGAGGCGCTCTTTACACAACTGCCCGCCTGGACATCAGAGCTACACGGACTCCCCGTCGGGCGGAAGGAGGCTGTGCCACAGCCCTGCTGCCACAGCCAGTGCCCAGCAGAGGCCTCCTCCAGGTCCAGGGTGTGCTGAGCCGTGCTCTCCTGTGTACTGGGAGTCTGCGACTGGCCTGGGGTCGGCTCACTGTGTGCCCAGCACCCAGACAGCGCAGCTGTGCGGTGGGTCCCAGCAAATGCATGCTAAGAGGCCAGAGAGCAGAATAGCACCCTCCACCCTGGCCGCTGTCCGGGGCGGGGCGGGGCGGCCCCTGCAAGCGCTCAGCTGGGAGCCTGGCGCGCCTGGTGTGCCCGTCCCATCAGCAGCTCTCACTGCCCATCCTGACGGCACTGGCCCTGCCCCCACACTGCCCGCCCCCTGCCCTCCCCCGCTGGTAAGCGCCCCTCCCCCATAACTGCTCAGCCCCCTGGCGCACGAGGCACTTTCATACCTGACTTCTCAGTCAGGATCAGAGGATTTCCTAAGTGGAAGAAGCCCCCTGAATTATTCAGTCCGGCAGTATCGGAATTTTTTTTTTTTTTTAGCAGAGAATCCTTTAATCATGTGGGATCTTCTGCAGCAGGACTGCTGAGCAGCCCTGGGGGTGGGGTTGGGGTGGGGGAAGGCCGCAGCATCCAGCACGTCCAGCTTCTGGAACATTCCCCACGGTCCCTCGCAGGACAGGGGCTCCCCTGGACAGCCTGCAGCCCTCCCGTCTGCATCAGCCCCCTTTCATTTCAGAAAGGAATAGGGGAGCGTGGTTGGCCCGAGGCCGCCTGGCCAGTTGCTGAAAGAGCCACTGAGGCCTGGGTACCGGCCTGGCTGCCCACCTAGAGAGTGAACAGAGAATGTGCCAGAAAACACACTCCAGGGCGGAGGGGCTGGGACAGAGCTCTTTCCACGGTCACTAAGCTCAGTGACTTCCTCGGGTCACAGGGTGGGCACCCAGGGTCACAGCACTCGGTGCTCTGGTCACAAGGCCTCCGGAGTCTAGAACTTTCCTCCTGTCCCTCAAAAACCAAGAGAGGTTTCACAGCAGGAACAGCAGACGCCACCCGAGTCGAGCACGTGCCACGGCACCTGCACACTGACAGACGAGGAAGGTGAAGGTCGCTGGCCAGGCCCGTCTCTGAAGCTGTGCTGGTTCTGTTCCCGCCAAAGGGCTGGCAGGGGGAGGCTGAGCAGGCTGTCAAGCACCCCCCCTCCCGCCACCACGGCACCCCCAGGAGACAGGTGTGATGAAGCAGCAGGGGGATGAAGCAGCCGGCTCAAGCTGACCCAGCCACGAGGCACAGGCTGATTGACAGCTGCTGTGTCTGCCTCCAACACCTACGCTCTCTGCTCCGGGGCGGAGGGGTGGGGGTGGGTTTGTGCCCCTCAAGCTCATGTTGAGATCCTACCCCCAGGATGCTGCTGTCAGCAGACAGGGGTGATGAAGTCATGGGGGCAGAACCCGCATGCACCAGACTGGGGCCCTTGCAAAGGGGGCCCCAGAAAGCACTCTGGCCCTCGTCCCCTCTGCGCACACAGAGGGCAGGCACTGTCTATGAACCAGGGCTCTGACTTAGCCAGTGCCTGGGTCTTCGACTCCACCCTGCAGACGGCGAGCGGCGAAGCTTCACCGTTTCGAAGCCACTCCACCTAAGGTTCCAGCACAGTATGAGCTGGGCAGACACCTGCCAGCAGGCCAGGCTGTTCGCTCCGGGGTCTCTGCTGAGCTCCCGGGAGAGGCTGTGTGGGGAAGCCTCGTGCAGGCTGGGAGGTTCTGTGCAAGTGTGTGCTGCTCCCGCATCCGAGGGAACCGTGGGCATCTGTCTGGAGAACGGCTCCTCAAGGGTAGTGGGGGCGGGGGGTGCAGCGGTCCTGGGAAGCAGGCTCCAGAGCCAGAGAGCCCAAGTTCAGACCCCACACTGCCACTCAGCAACCAGGCAACCTCGGGCAAGCACCTTAACCTCTTACCCAATACAAACTCATGTCAGAGATCGATTTCCCATTGAGTGGCCAAACCCTCACCCAAGTGAGCGAGCAACGTCAGGAGAAGGGGAGACGGCAGGGACTCCACGGGACACGTGGTTCCACACCCAGTGCGTGTGCGGCAAGTTCACGGTCACCGCACTCGGGGTGGGGCCCCATGAACTCTCCAGGCACCTCAGGGTGACTCAGCGCCACTTTCACTCTCATATTTACTAATGCAAGAGAAACTGTCAGCACATTTCTCAAACCTCCCAGCAACAATGTATTACTTGGTACTGATGACGCTCTATTTTAGAACACTCGAGCCAGGGCCTCGCAGAAATCTGTCTCCCTGTATGGAAACTCAAACACACTCACACACACACACACTCACCCATCTCTTTGATAAATTCTCTGCTTCTGCCTGGGCGGGGCCTGGACAGTCCCCCAAAACTTCCTCTCCTCCCACTCCCCCCTCCCTTTCGCACTTTCTCTCCATTATTAGCATAGAAGTCATTCACCGTCAGTCAGTCAAGGATGGTTCCTTTACCAAAGCAGGCATAGAGGGTAAAGCCACTGCCCGCAGCGCCAGCATCCCATACAGGCACCGCTTCAAGTCCTGGCTGCTCCACTTCTCATCCAGCTCCCTGCACTTGGGAAAGCATGGGAAATGGCCCAAGTGCTTGGGTCCCTACACCGACGTGGGAAACTGGGAGGGAGCTCCCAGCTGCCCTGGCTGTTGGGGGCTATTTGGGGAGTGAACCAGTGGTTGGAAGACCCCTTTCTGTCCCTATAACTCTGCCTTTCAAATAAATAAATCTTTAAAAAAAAAAAAAAAAAAGGCAGGCTGCCCTGCACCCAGCACCCGGACTTGTGGTTAGCGGCTGCTGAAGGCTCGCCCTCCCCCATGCCCTCTCCCCAGCAGACTTCGTGGAAGGCCGAGGGGTTTCCTGTGAGTCAGAGTGAGCAGCTGGTAGACCCAGGGACCACAAGAACACCCGGCCCAATTTTCCCCATGCTATATTTAGAATGCCACAGAAAATCCCAGCTGCTGGTATTTCCACCTGCCCAGACGGGGCCAGCGGCTCCTCCAGCTCTGCTGCCCACGCCTCCCCCCTGGGGAGCTCAGGACGCTCCTAGAAGTCTCCCGGCCCCAGGCCCAAGAGCTCCTCCCAGCAGCAACCTCACCCTTTCTAGCTCCAATTGTCTAAAGGGATTCAGGGCCCGCCCTGAGTCACACAGGCCAGCGACTCTCTTCCTGCATTTCGTCCTTGCCGACCACTCAGGGTCCAGCTGGGACACGGGCAGGTGATGCCGAGTAACGGTCAGAGTCCTCAACGTGTCTGCCTCTGGCTTGCTCTGCCCACAACGGGGACAGCGTCCCAGGCTCTGGGCACAGGGAAGCCAGGGCCTCAGCATTCGTCCAGATGCCCCAGAAATGTCTTGGCATCCAAAGTAACAAGACCCAGCCACCTGCCAGCCCCACCGGGTGCCACCCCACTGCCTGGATGCTCCTCTGTTCCCCAACTTTGCAGCTGCCACCCTGCTGGGCCCCAGCGGTGCTGGCGCACGCAAATGTCTTGCTTAATACATGCATGGTCCAAACTCGTCTGGCTCATCAACTCTTGAGGGTCGATCAACAAACTGCACACGTCGCCTCTCTCTGCCTAGGGGCTCATGGCGGGGCTGCTGGGCTGCTCTGGGGGCAGAGGTGTCGCTGTCACTTGGATGGTGGTCACCACTCCATGTGTTCCTCCAGTGGCCAGGGTGAGATCGGGGCGACACCCAGACAAGCCTTCACCTCCAAACCTTTTGAAGGGACATCAGGGTGGATGGGGGCAGGGAACGCTTCCAGCAGACATGACTAGTGGGGGGCGGCATAGGGGGGCCAGCTGCCAGCCACAGCCACGCCCTGGTCTCTCCACTGCCAGAGCCCTGTGCTGCTTGGGTCAGTGGTTAACAAAGTCCATCGCCTTGCCTTGCTTACAGCTGGCCAGAGCCATGGGATGCAGCGCTCATCAAGGAGATGCGGCCGGAGGCTGCTGGGGACCTGGGACAAAAGCCACAAGCTAAGTGAGGACGGCTATGCAAGGTTATAGACCGAGCCCTGGCAGTGGGCGGCATCAGGCAGTGCTGGCCTCTGCCTCAGGTTTGGAGGGGCGTAAGGGCCAACTGAGCCCCCTCCCGGTCAGGCTGCTCTGCTCAGGTGCCCCCTCCCATTGCCATGCTGCTCCCCGACCACCACGTGGGTTTTCGGGCAGCGAGAACGGCATCCATGGTGACTCCGCCTCAACTTCCTCACCTCCAAAAACGGCGTGCCAATTGGCCCAAGCAATCAGGGGCAACACACACACAGGGCCCGGCAGTGAGGGGCAGGAACCTGTTCCACTGCTGGTGAACCCTGCAAACCCACAAGGACATTTGGGAAAATTCTACAATTAAAATAGAACTGGGGGTGAGGGGGGAATGGGGACACTGTGGTGTAGTAGGTAAAGCCACTGCCTGTAGTGCTGGCATCCCATATGGGCGCAGGTTCAAGTTTTGGCTGCTCCAGTTCCTATCCAGCTCTCTGCTGTGGCCTGGGAGAGCAGTGGAAGATGACCCAAGTCCTTTGCACCCTGCACCTGCTAGAAGAAGCTCCTGGATTCAGACTGGCCCACGTCTGGCCGTTGCAGCCACCTGTGGAGTGAACCAGTGGATAGAAGACCCCCTCTCCCCGCCTCTAACTTTGCCCTTCAAATAAATAAGTAAATCTTAAGAAAAGGAACCTGGAGCCCTGCAAGGCACACAGGGCACATGGGCTCTGCACGCCCACATCACAGGCAGCCACGCCTCGGCATCTCAGGGTCTGAGCCATATTATGACTGGCAAACACCAGATGGACAGGAACCCCTGTTTGCACAGGTTGTGTGTAGAACCCAGCAGGGAGACCACATGGGTAGCTCCACCTACTTCACCAAGTGTCGTCCTGACCATTGCTTCATTTATCTTCCCAGTGACCCTTATGGCCAGAGACATGTGCCCTGCCCACCTGACTCTGCTCTGTGGGCCCTGCTCGGAGCCGTGGGTCATGGCCGAAGGGACACTGCACAGCAGCTGGTCAGCGCTGCGGCTGCACGGGGGCACAGACCAAGGGAAGAAGGCACCCCGGAGGGCCCTCAGGGCCCCAAGCGCGCTTCTCCCGACAGCCTCTGGGCAGACAGCAGCATCCCCTTGCCCAGTGGTAGAGGAGATGGTCCAAGAGGGGCCGAGACCACACAGCCGAGACCCACGGCAGGGCGGGGGCTTGGACCAGGGTGAACCCTGCAGCGTCTGAGCACTGGGGGCCACCCCGACCCCAGCAGTGAGCCCTGCTCTGTGACGTTCAGACCTCGCCTCTCACTGGCACAACCGTCACCCAGACGTCCAGATCTCGGCTTCGTTCTCCTGCGCCTCTGGGGGTGTCCGTGCCTACAGACACTGGCGCGGTGTGCCAGGGAGCCTGCCCGACGCCCCTCCTTCTGCAGCCTGCACGAGACCCCACCTCGGCAGCCCACCTGCCTGGCTTTCTTCTACTGAATCAAGCCACAGGCACTTCCTCGTGACAGGTGACAAAAGCCACACACACACTCAGTGGGGCTCCTCTTGGATAAAACACCGCCCTCGGGCTTCTGGGAGCCTCCCAGTGAGTCATTTGGGCACCTGGTGACACGAGCTCACTCTCATGCTGTATTTGCAATCTCACAAGGCTCTGCCTTGACTTCAGGTGTTATTCTGGAAACACCACGAGGTGCACTGGTGTTCTGCTTCTGTTTTTCCCCTCCCTCTACCGGCAAAAGGGAACCTTTCACAGTTGTTCTTCAAAGGGCCAAGGGGGACAAAAATCAATGAGGCCCAGCGTTCAGTCTACCGCCACAGTCGGGGCCACCCAACAGCGCACCTGAGGCTGAGCTACCAAACCAACTCTGGGAATCCCAGCCACGTGGTCTGCACTGCTGCTCCCCGGGTGTCCTCATGCCACGGCAAAACGCTGGTCACCCATCTCCAGGGAGGCAGGGGCTGGAGGTCAAGCATCTGTGCCGCACGTAGGACAAGGAGCGCGAAGCCGACAACAACCCAACCCTGCTGGGCAAATCCGGTTTCCCCAACGTCTTACAAACATGACATCGGGGCAGTTGGTGAAGCGCAGGTGCACGTCACGACTCTCGCGGCAGACGAGGTGTTGTTCAAGGCTCTTGGTCACAAGGACACCGGCACGCGATGGGCTCAGAAAGGGCCCCTGGCAGATCAGAGCCACAGGTCTTGCTGCGCGAGATGCCCCAGCCAGCCCGTCTCTGCCGAGGGCTCCTGTCCCCACACGCACCGCCCACCCTCCATGGCCAGGGACACGCAGAGCCCTGTCCCGGCTGCCCTGCCCCCTCCCCAGTGCCATCGTCTCATCACCTGTTTGCAAATGAGACACAACACAAGCACATTCCTGGATACGGGCCGGGGTGACAGAATTTTCCACCGAAGCCGTGTTTTCTGTCACTTTGAAAACCCCAAGAACTAGCATCGGTAGACATCCGTGTCGTGGCGGATGCCATAAAAAAACGATGGAGAAGCTGCTGACTCAGCAATGAACAGTGCCTTCTGACGGCTTCTGCGGATGCTGCTACACGACCGAGAACCAGTGACTCAGCATGGGGACGTGTCTGTGTGCATGTGTATACACATGCATTCTATGTGCGTCCCCTTGTGCATGTATGCGCATAGCTCTGCGTTTATGTGCATATCTGCATACGTACATCTATGTGCATATACATGTATTTGAGCTTGCATGGGTATGTATGTGTGCACATGTTGACATATGTGTCTACACGTGTCTGGCTATGTGCATGCACGTGTGTGCGCCTCTGGGATTTTCTTCAGACTGATATAGCCTACTGGGACTTTTCCAACTCTCCTGGTTTGAAACATCTGGTGGGCCCCTTGTGGCTAGCCTGGAGTTTGACCTATGCTTGACCTGACTACACCACGTCCATTTGAAGTCCCCTGGGACAAGACCAGGGCCCACTTTGAGAGCAAGTGCTTTGCACACGTGGGCAGGCATTCCCTGGCCCGGGGCAAGGCCTCCCACAAGCACGTCCAGAGATGGCCTCCTCGAGCCTCCTGGCAGCCCCCATCCGACCCCAGACTCGACAGGAACTGAGCGACGTCCGGTCTGCCAGGCACGGCGCTCCGGGGCACTCACCGTGGTCGTGGGCGAACACCAGCAGCTGAAGCCCCACCAGCATCTGAGCGAGCTCCTCGTAGCGGCCGCAGTGCTCGCCGGCTCCATGAGACACGAAGACCAGCGCCCTGCAGGGGAGGAAGGCGTGGTCAGGAGCGCCAAGCTGCAGCTGCTTCCGCGCAGCCCGGCACCAAAGCCCGCACCAAACCCATCACGCACCGCCAGCAGGACGCTCGGCTCCCCCGTCCCAGGGGATGCAGTGCACAGGGCCTGTCCCGTGAGGGTCTGCTCCCTCCTTGTAAGACGGTGGTGACCTTGGGGTGCTGTGGGGGGCACAGGACGCATGAGGCAGAGCGCTGGCACGTGCAGCCCCTCCATCAGTGCCGTTGTCTTCCCCAAGGGCCAGGCACGGGCATCCAATCTTCCCGATGCACAACCGAGCAGGAGTCCCGTGGAGAGCTGGAGTCCCCCCGGACGCGGGGAGAACGGCCTAAGGGACCCCCACCCAATTCCTCCCTTTTACTGAGCAGTTCCTGCACACCAGCTCCTCTGCTGACTCCACATACCAGACGTCTGCTCCTCCAGTCCCTGTGTCATTTCTCTTCTCCATAGACGAGAGTGACACTCTGAGAAGCCAGGACACCGACCAGGTCCCACCAGTGTCCGTCCCCATGCACTGGGCTTTCAGGGCTCTGGGCAGATGTCACCTCCCTCGCGGTCGGCCCCCTGGCTCCCTTCCACCTCGGGCTCAGCTCTGAGGACGCAGTCCCCGGCCACAGCGTCTGCACCACCTAAGTGACCGCCTTGCGCCCTGGCCCACGTTCCCTCCCGGCCGAGCCGAGTCAGAGCACACCACGCATCCTGCCCCCGAGCACAGGGAGAAGCCCTTCGCCCCTTCCCTCCCACCTGCCCCCTCTGCGTTTGGCTGGGGGGAGGGGGCTCCCCTTCCCTCAGCACCCAAAGGCTCACGGCCAGAATCTCTCCACTACTCCCCCTCCACTGTCCCCTGGGATGCACTTCCGAGGGCTGGGTCGGCGCCTTTGCAATGCGCCAGCTGCTGTCTCAATGCAGACGGAGGAGCTGGAGAGGAACAGTCAGGCTCTCATGAGGGCTTCAGGGTGTCATCTGGGGACCAGACGAAGGGCCTACATCTCGGTCACCCTCCCAGAATTGCCTGTCAATACAACCTTTGCCCACGGCAGGGTATGGAAGATGCTGGATTCCTCTGTCTTACAGCAACCATTTCTAAATGAGAGGTTCTAACCTTTGGGTACACATTGGAACCAGGCTGGGAGGAAGGGGCTTTTAAAACTACGGAGGCCTGGCTGCCCTCGCGCCCCACCAGTCCCCTGGGCGAGCTCCCCAGCGGCTGTGCCGTGCAGCAGAGGCTGAGCCACACCTGCTCTGATCAGGGAGTGTAGGACGATGCTCAGAGGACACAGAGACGGAGTAGCGGCGAGAAGGCAGCCGGGGCGGAGCCACGGATGTCCCCGGGGCAGCTGGGATGGATCTGTGGCGGCTGTACGGCTTGTAGTTGCCACCCCATTGGGAAGAAACCTTGGCAACACCAGCAGACTTGGCCTTGACCAGCCCCTGCCCCGCCTGGTACCCTCAGACCACACTCCCACACCAGGCCGCATTCCGATCATAAGTTCCTCCCGCGCCAAGTGGGATTTTCCCTCAGTTCCCAGATTCAGGTCTTGCCTGGGCCCCGATTCTGTCCAATCCACCTCCCCTCCCATCCCCCAGGCTGAGTCTGCTTGGTGGAACCTGTCTTGCACGGGGAATCCAACCAGGTTCCTCTCCTGCCCAGACCCTCCCACGACAGCCCACGGCATGAGAGCAGAGCCACAGCCTCCACTACCCAGCTCCTCCCCTTGTCCCCACTGACGCAATCTGCCACTGCCTTCTGTGCCCAGATAAGCCCGTCCTGGGTGTGCAGCTGGGGGTGGGGTGGGGTAGGGGAGTTCCAGTGCATGGCATCTGTCAGTCTCCACAAGGCCGATCTCAAGCCTTGGAGGGATGTCACTCACACGTGGCCAAGAGGAGAGGCGCCCAGCCAGGCCCCTGCTGGGATGGCCCCGCACCGGACTCTGCTTTCTGCTTTCTCTGCCATGTGGGTCTGTCTGGGACCCTTGGGAGAAGAGACCGTTATTTATCTCCCGAGATGTCAAGTCCAGCGAGGGGCAGGGGTCTCGTCCGCCTGCTCTTCTACCACATTCCTAGCTGGGAAACACAGCGGGGCAGAGCAGGAGCAGCGCAAAGACTGCCTAATTGACTGCAAGACCCCTGCTCCCTCCCCCATATGCAACCAGGTCCAGGGCTTCCATCCCTGTGTCCGCTGCAGCCCCAGGCTCCAAACCCAAACCCCGGCCCTAGGCTGCATTTCGGAGTGGGGGCTGGCATCGAGACTTTCCACTGCTGTGTCTCCCCCACCCCCGACCCCAGTCTACTCAGAGGGGGCAGGTCTCCCTTCATCCTCCCCTACACAACTGCTGTGGGCGGAGCCACAGTCGCCCCTCCCCCCACTCCCTTGCAGCCCAGGTCCCAGCCTTTCCAGGCCTGGCTGCCTTGCGCACACCCAGCCACACCCCGAGCCCCGCGTTTACAGCTGTCCCTCTGGGGAAGGGGGCAGCCCCCAGCTCCAGGCTTTCCCATGGGACTTCCCCAGGGTACATGTTGGACACATCACGGGGATTTCACAACACACCGCGATTCATCTCTGCTATGAGAACACACGTGGCTGAGCGCCGAGAAGCTAAGATGTTGCGGGAGGCTGTGGACACTGAGACCCCAGAGAAGCACACGTGACCCCCGCAAGGCACCCAGCCTGAGAAAGGAAGCTGCTCCGCCTCAGCGGGTGGCAGCGACTAACGAAGTGCAGACAGATGATCCAGTGTGTTCCATGCCAGGCCCCGGCACACAGAGTCCCTGCCCACACACAGCTTACAGACGTGCGCACACAGCACGGTGCACACCAAGCGGGGCAGACAGGGGAAGCCGGGGACGCCTCCAAGCTCCTTACGGAGAAGCAGACCCAGGCACAGCCAGAGCCGTCTGCGGGCAGGAGCCTGTCCGGCCACAGATAGAAGGCCGGGCGTTCACAATGCTGATCGGTAGCTGGGAGGGAGCCGAGCTCCGGGAGACAGGCGCCCGTGGGCCCCGGGGGCAGCCCTGGGGAGCCGGAGGGTGCTCTCCGTGCAGATGGTGCCAGGCGTGGCCGTGACCTGACGTGACTTCGGCTCTGTGAAGACGGCTGGCCGCCGTGCAGAACGGAGCCAGGAGACAGAGGTATTTGTCAAGGAGCTGCCACAGCGGGGCCCATAGCAGGTGCCCGGGAAGTAAGTAGCTGCTTCCCTTCCTTCCTCCCCTGGCATTCCCCAGCGGCGGCCGAACGCGAGGCAAGCCACTTACGCAGCGGCCGCCGCAGTGAGCTTGCAGAAGAAGGCTGGCTAAGATCTTTTTCCTGGAACTTCAACGGCTGCAGCCAGTCGGGGAAGGCAGGGGCTGCGGGAGGGGGAGCCCAGCCCCACAAGCAGATGGCCCTCCTGGCAGCCAGCCTCGGGAGGCGGGGCAGCTCCCGCGAAGGCACTGCAGCCCTGCAGTGCGCACGCTGGGGCCGGTGAGCCGCGGCTCTTCCTCCCCGTCAGGCAGCAAATCCTGTGGTTGCGGAGGATTCCAGTGACCTCACTTAACCCGGGTCTCAGTCTACTCGCCTGGAAACTAGAGAGGGGCCCGACCCCACGGACCTCAGCCGGGCTAGCAAGGGATCGGAGAACGCCACCCCAACCCTACTCCACCCCGACTCGGCCCAGGGAAAGCCCTCTGCAGCTGTGTGCACAGAGCCATTTGCCCCAATGCCTTTGCTGGTTTAAGCGCCCGCTTTCCCAAAGGCTGGCCCTCAGTTTCCCCACCTGTGAAATGGAGACACAGGTGCCTCTTTGTAGTCAAGGTGAAAAGATGCGGAGAGGCTCTGTAGGGGCCAGGGGACGGTCCCTGCCTCCGCAGCCACCCTCTCCACCTGGCTCAGTCCCTGGACGATGGAGGAAGGAGCAATCAGACCACGGACAAGTCACATTCGCATCAGCCACTGCCAGTCCCTCAGTGCAGGAGGCCTGGGCAGCTTGCCTGGAAAGACAGGCAACAGGCCAGCAGCCCAAGACCAGAACAGAAGAACAGGATGCCCTCCACCGAGAAGCCCCCCACCGTTGGCCGTGTCTGGACTCGTCTGCAGGGCGGGGATACCAGCATCAGAGCAGACGCCAAGGGACGCGGGGCCTGTCTCTGCCACCAGGCAGCAACACGGGTGCGGCCGACACCTGACTCAAACCCGGGGCCACCATGACTTCCAGTACAGGAGCAGCAGGGCCTCTGCAGCCCCTCGTGGGTGCTGCGCAGGCTCTGTGCTCGGCCATCTCTGGAAACCACCCCCGTCCCGCTGGGACACCCGCTCCATCACCCACATCCGCCCAACGCGTTCCTGCCAAAACTGTGCGACTTTCGCCCATGTGCGAGGCGCGTCTGTGCCCGGGCCCGCGTGTGGGATTGCGAGCGCGACTTGGATCCCTTTCTGGTAGCTGAAGCAGCAGCGGGCTGGGCTCAGTGGAAATCCAAATTTAACTCTGTCCCCTCCTCTACAAGGATTCCAGGAGGACTGGGTCCCTGCCTGTCTCTGGCACAAGGTCTGGGGGGAGATGAGGGTGGGGCGAGACACAGACATAGAACAAAACCCAGGGCTGGGGTCTAAGACCTCCCCGCAGAGGCCAGCGGCAGGCATGTGCTGTGGTCAACAGGTCGCTGCTGCCCATCAGGCAGGGCTGGGGAGTGGATGGAAAATCACCCAGAGCTGGCATTAGAGAACAGCTGGTGCTAACAGCTGACGGCTGCTTTGGCCAGATATCAGCCTAAATACGTTATTATGTGTTAACTCATTTAACCCTCACGACGGCCGGGGGGGGGGGGGGCATCATTTCTACCACTTTATAGATGCGCAAGTGAGATCCACAAAGAATCGACAGGCAGCCTGCGGCCACACAGCCGGGAGGACTTGCCCCCAGCCAGGCTGCCTGCCGAGGCCACTCCTGTCCACTGTGGGAGCGGGAGTCACCTGGGATGCCATTACAGCCTGCACGTGCTCAGTCCTGTCCCCAGATCCCCCATCAGCTTAGCCTTCAGCCTCTGCTCCAGCACCGCTCCTTCCTCGCCCTGCCCTGTCTGTGCCTCCAGGACTTGGCCCAATAACCCTCCGTCCCGCATCTCTTAGCCAGCATCCACCTGAAGCTAGCGTAGGTCGACCAGGTGCTGGGGGAGGACGAGGCCCCAGCTTTCCCATTTGTGCTGTGGGCCTGTCCCCGGCAGCCAGTGCTGCCTCTGCTCCAGAAATGCTCCATCAGTGAATGAATGAATGAATGAATGCATGGCTCAGAGAAGGGAGCTCTGTTACCTGCCACTGAGCCTGGCTGATGCTTCATGGGCAGGGTGGATGGCAGAGGATTTCTGCAGAGGGTGTTGAAGGTGAGCAAGGGGCAAGGCGAGGCGTGGGTGCTCATGAGACCCCAAGGAATGTGGGTGGCCACCAACAGACCTGGTGGGAATGGGAGCACAGTGCCGCGGTGGGGGGAGCCAGAGGCAGAGGCCCCCGTGCGGGAAAGCAGCCCTGGCTCTGTCCCCGTGCGGCTCCGGGTGAGCATGTGACAAGGCAGCAGGACCTCAGCTTTGTCAGCTCAAGAAGAGGATGGAATTACAGCCCCAAATGCAACCGAAGCACAGCACCCGTGTCCCAGTCATTCTTTCACTTGATCCGTCTTTCAAAACAGACCCAGCTTAAGATGCGAAACAGCTCTGCATGCAGCACTGTACCCCAAAGGTGCCGCCCACCACCACGCAGAGGCGGCAGCAGCTCCCCGTGGCTGTGCTCCAGTCACACCCCTTGGTCTGCTCCTCCTGGCTGTGGACACGTGACGAGACCTCTCTGTGTCTCTTCATTAAAAGACGGAGTAATGACAGCACCCACCTTCTCAAGGCTTTGTCAAGCACTGGCCACGCAAGCACCGCCAGCCCAGCACCCGCTCCGTCCAGGTGAGCTCATGACACCACCTCCCTGGGCACAATGTCAGTGACTTGGATCGTACCGCGTTTAGCCAAAACGCACCTGCGCCATGTGCCAGGGGGTAGAAACTGACTCGGAGATGTACTTGCTTAACCAGCATGCTCTTCACAGCCAACTCAGCCTCGCCACCATCTCCTGTGAGGAACCGGAGGGAGGGCGCCTTCTGTGCCGGGGGTGGTGGACCCTCAACAGCTCTGTTGTCAGGAGGATTTTCAGAGGACCCATTAGTGACCCCCATCCTGCTTCCACCATCCCATCTGGAAACAAGTGCCCTGAGTCAGTCATTCGGTCACTTATTTCCAGACATCCAAGGACCTCCGCCGCCCTTCGTGAGGTCTCGTTGCAAACGGTTTTTCTGACTGTCCTATTTCCCTGCTGCCCCTCCCCAGCAGTCTGCCCACCCTACAACTTGCTGCGCACCCTGGCTTTCTTGTCCTAATCAACCCAGCCCACCTACTTCCTGTAGCAGCTCACCTGGCAGCCAGCTCCTCCCCCTCCATGCTGCTTCACTGGCCACCCCCTCTGCGGCCTGCTCTGATGTCGGCCGCAGGGTTTAGAAGACCCAGGCCCTCCAAGCAGCCCCGCGCCCTGCACAGCCTCGGTGCACGCAGGGCAAGGCCCACCGCCCCCTTCCTCCCCATGTTGCATATGCCTCCCCTCCCTACCCAAGGCTCTCAGGAACAGAGGCCACGTTCAAGTGAAAAGCACCCAGCCCCATACCCACACCTCTGGCTCTGTGTTCTTTGCATCCTGGAAGATCAGAGTCCTACAGAGCCGTGAAAGCTCACCCTGTCCCCATCCCCCACCCCTGTCCCCGGCGAGTCACCTGCCTCCTCCTTCCCCGTCCTCTCCTTTCCTCTGGGAGCCGCTGTGCTTTATAGACACCCCTGGAAGGATCTGCAGCCTCCAAGGTCAATGCCCAGCCATGGTTCCCGTATCACATCCCAGTTACTCGGCACTGCTGTGGTCAGCGATTACCGGGCTTGTATCGGAAGGGTGTGTGCGCCTCCAGCCACCCCTACGCACTACAGTTCAGAAGTGCTTCTTGGTG
The DNA here is from genome assembly GCF_051225735.1 of Oryctolagus cuniculus. Lineage (NCBI taxonomy): Eukaryota > Metazoa > Chordata > Mammalia > Lagomorpha > Leporidae > Oryctolagus > Oryctolagus cuniculus. Next base: position 111,812,022 of record NC_142876.1, read on the forward strand.
GAGCCACGCACTCTCCATGCATCGCCAACTCCTTGCTTCTCTCACCCTGGCCTCCTCTCGGGACACACAAACACCCACGTGCACAAAGCATCCCAACCGGACCGTCCCAGGGCAGGCATCTCCTCCCCACCTTGGACTGAGACTCTCCAGGCTGCCAGCGGCTCCCTTTGCCTTTTTTATTTATTTATTTTTTTTATTTTTGACAGGCAGAGTGGATAGTGAGAGAAAGAGACAGAGAGAAAGGTCTTCCTTTTGCCGTTGGTTCACCCTCCAATGGCTGCCGCGGCCAGCACACTTCGGCCAGCGCACCGCGCTGATCCGATGGCAGGAGCCAGGTGCTTCTCCTGGTCTCCCATGGAGTGCAGGGCCCAAGCACTTGGGCCATCCTCCACTGCACTCCCTGGCCATAGCAGAGAGCTGGCTTGGAAGAGGGGCAACCGGGACAGAATCCGGTGCCCCGACCGGCACTAGAACCCGGTGTGCCAGCGACGCAAGGCGGAGGATTAGCCTAGTGAGCCGCGGCGCCGGCCCCTTTGCTTTCATTCTGCACACAGAGGCAAGGAGCATGGATTCCTCTCGTTGATCAACCATGAGCCCAGCCCCAGTACAGTCCCAATGTGTGTTTCTCCAGCGCTCCCTACAGAAATCTATCTACCATCCTGAGGTGCAAGTCTTTAACAGGTCTGTCCTCAATCAACTCATTTTTTGATTCCTCTCGCAGACCAATATTACCATAGGAAAAAACCCACTGCTGTGATCCATGAAAGTGTAAGATCCAACGGAGGGCTGGCATCCCAGCAGAGTGGGTTAAGCTGCCAGCTCAGACACCAGCATCCCTATGGTTGCCAGTTCGAGTTCTGGCTGCTCTACCTCCGATCCAGCTCCCTGCTAGTAGCCTGGGAGAAGCCCCTGCTATCCATGCGGCAGACCAGAATCAAGTTCCTGGCTTCATTCTGCACTGGCCATTGCAGCCCACTGAAGAGTCAACCAGCAGACGTAAAGAAAGAAGATCAATCTCGGCTGGCGCCGCAGCTCACTAGGCTGATTCTCCGCCTACAGCGCCGGCACCCCAGGTTCTAGTCCTGGTCGGGGCGCCGGATTCTGTCCCAGTTGCTCCTCTTCCAGGCCAGCTCTCCGCTGTGGCCCAGGAGTGCAGTGGAGGATGGCCCAGGTGCTTGGGCCCTGCACCCCATGGGAGACCAGGAGGAAGTACCTGGCTCCTGGCTTCAGATCGGCGTAGCTCCGGCAGTAGTGGCCATTTGGGGGGTGAACCAATGGAGGAAGACCTTTTTCTCTGTCTCTCTCATTGTCTAACTCTGCCTGACAAACAAAAGGATCGATCTCTCTCCTCCAACTCTCTCAATCTTAAACAATCCAACAAAAAGGGGCTAGACAGAAGCTAGAGCAACAGGGGACAAGCAAGCTTCAGAACTCGGCTCCACCTGGGTTTGAACACGACCACTGGTATTGTAGCAAGTCACTCATAGCCCCAGGCGCCTCAGCTGCAAGACAGAAGTCATAATCCCGCCTTGCAGGGGTGCAGAAGGTGCCAACTATGTGCCTGCTGCTGCGAGCTGGGTCCCTTCCCTATGTGCGTCAGGGCCTCTTACATCAAGATGCCGAGGACGGACAAAGGGGTGCATGCACCTGGCCAGGCTGCTCCAGGTGGCCCGCATGCACTGGTTTACTGGGCTGTGCCCCAGGTTTTTGTACCTGGCTCACGAGCAGCAGGCACACCCGGGCCAAAAGCTGACTGAGCCCAGTGCCACCCGGGGCTATGAAATACTGCTCCCTGGGAGCACCGTAGCGGCGGCCGGACTACCTGAGTCTGCAGGAATGCGCCATCCCCCTTGGCCGCCTGCCAGATGGAACCCTTCCCAGCTCCGACTCGCTGACGGCAGTGGCTTTCCCAGGAGAGCTCCGGCAACCAGGCTGGAGCCAGGCTCGCAGGACCACAGCAGTGCCCTGGGCCTCAGCTGGCTCCACAACACTCACCACCCCCCAGGTCTCTGTCTGCACTTGCCTGGGTCTGGGGGCAGGCAGAGCGGAGCTCACCAGGGCAGAACGGCACAGGCTGGTGGGTCAAAAACCCCCCTAGGTACGATTCCTCGTCTGCTTGTGCCTTGTGAACTCATCAAGTCGAAGGAGTTGAATAGCCATCCAGCGTCCACGCAGGCAGTATTTAAAAATGCACACACCGACTCACACACACATAGCGTATGTGTGCCAGAACAGACAATGTGGGTTATTGTAGAAATAGAAAAATGCTGACACACACATACCAAAAAAAAAAAAAAAAAATCCATCCACAATCCTGCCGCCCGGTGCTAACCACCCAAGAACTTCCTTCCAGGTTCACCCTTTCCACAGATTCTAAGATCACGTTGGAATTACCTTTAAGTCAATTATGAACTTATCATTAGAACTTACAATTATCACACCGCGTGTTTCACTTTGGCTCCCACTTTTGATTTTCCCAACACTGTGCCATGTGCATTTCCCCATTGAATCAGTACCACCGCCTCTCTCCAGAGAGGGTCTAACGTTTTTATTTGACAGGCAGAGTTAGACAGTGGACGAGACAGAGACAGAGAAAGGTCTTCCTTCCGTTGGTTCTCCCCCCAATGCCACTGCGGCCGGCACACCGCACTGATCTGAAGCCAGGAGCCAGGTACTTATTCTGGTCTCCCATGCGGGTGCAGGGCCCAAGCACTTGGGCCATCCTCCACTGCACTCCCGGGCCAGAGCAGAGAGCTGGACTGGAAGAGGAGCAACCGGGACTAGAACCCGGTGCCCATATGGGATGTCGGTGCCACAGGCAGAGAATTAACCAAGTGAGCCACAGCACAGGCCCCGCGCCAAGCCCCTTTCAGAGAGCACCGCTGTGCCCTGGCTTTGAAACCACGGGCTCCAAAAAGGTTCAATTGATGGCTTCCGCGCAGGACTCTGCCCCGCTACTCCGAACGCGGAGTCTCTGGCATGCAACGGATCTGCAGTTGGAGCGTCTTTGTATTCAACTTGGGCCTTCAGTAAAAATGGCACCACAGAGCAGGTGCACTGGGGATGCTGAAATCCAAGTCCGGCTTCAGGATCGCCAGGTCCAAGTCCAGCAGGTAAGAAGGCTCCCCGCTGCACGGTAAGCGGCCAAGCCAGTCCACCTTAACTGAGCCATCAAGACAAGGATGCCATCACCCAACCCTCGAGTAATCACCCCGTTTTGGCCCACCCCCCCTAGCAGCGGGCCTCCCAACGCTCTCCCAGCGCAAGGCTAATTAGATTGCGGAATGGGCCTAGCCTGAAGTTATCCAACTGGATAATGACAAGCCCAGCGGAAGATGTATTTCCATATAAATGTGCAGAAGGAAATCCAGCATTAACCGGCCTGAAACGTAGGGGATGCATTTTAACACCTCATCTATCACGCTGCCAACATCTCTCTTTGGGCACTTACCTCACTCCCCTGGGGTCACTGCAGAGCCTGCTGTATCCAGCCAGCTGGGCCCAGGGGCTCTGAGAGGCCCCCAGCCCTCCTGCTCTGCAGAGGCTCACAATCAACTAGTGTGCCTGCAGGCAGGGACGGGGGAGGAGCAGTGCGTGCAGCCCGCAGTCCCCGGTGCAGAAGGGCACGTGCCTGTCCCCCATGGCAGCCTGGCCCTGTCAACGGCAGCCCCTGCCCCCACTCACTCCCACTGTCCTCCTCCTAGCCTCCCTGCAGAGCCCACGTGCCAGGACCAAGCTCCACTCAGCTCCCCGCCTCTGCTGAGCGACCGCCCTGGGGTGGGCTCCTCCCACTCCTCCAGTCCCTGCGGTTATCCGGTTATCCCAGGGAAGATGCCCTAGCTGGCTTTGTGCAGGCACACAACAATGGCCCCCGCGCCAACAACAGTATCACATCGCAAAGCAGAGTTTCCCCTGGACCTCTGCAGACTCAATCCAGTCTTGCTCTGCATACAGCTGTTTTCTGGGCTGCAAGACCCCCAAGAACAGGGACCCCGGGACACAAGGATGGTGGCCACACACCATCGATGGATGGCGGTCATCTGTGGTCCCTACTTAACTGCTTAGGGTGTTGTTGACCTTTGTTTGAACTTCCCACTGCAGTCCCAGCTCCCAGCCCTGGGTTCTCACTGAGGTTGAGCATCCAAACAACACTAACAGCCTCCAGGTTTGCAAATCCGAAGAGCAACACAGAACTCTTCATGTAGGATGGCAGAGCCTTTCCCAAGTGCCCCAAACCCTCATTTCTAACTACAGTCAGGTCAGGGCCAGCCAGATCGCCAGGGCTGTGCGATCTCTCATTGTGAAACACACACGCATCATGAAGCAGGAACAATTTATCCACACAGGTTAACCGATTTTAACAGAGGGGCCACCCTGAACCTCCCACCTACTGAAGACACAGAAGGTCACCAACATTCCAGTGTCACCAACGTGGTGTGGGCTTTCTAGGCCCCCAGGGAGGAACCAACGGTCCCCAGTTTTGTCATCTCTGCTTTTCTTTGTAGCTTAACCACCCCTGTGTGCAGCAAGGTAACAACCTGCTGGCTGGCACCCGCACTTGAACTTCCATGTCAACAGACTCACCATGGCACTTTCCTGGGTTCTTCTCCTATGCTTTGGGGACTCATCTGCACCGCTGGGGCCCTGCTCACTACCACATCCTACTCCGCGGTAAGGCTATTCTCTAACTTACCTCCCCACCTCCCACCGAGGGCCACTCGGGTCGTTTCTGGTTGGGCCTGTGTCTCCTAGTACTTGAAGGCCTGGTAATGCCAGACCCTCAGCTACGCGGATGAACAGGCGTGAAACGGCATGCCCACCCCAGTCCCAGCTCCCAGCCCTGGGTTCTCACCGAGGTTAAAGCATCTCCTTGCTCAGGACCGAGCCTTCCAGGCTGTGCTGTCCCGCACCACCATGACTGCTGACATCCTAAAGCCCCCTGCCTGCCTCTCTGCCTGGTGGGCTCCTGCTCATCCTCCAACAGCCAGCACAAAGGGACCCTGGGGGCAACATCACCCCCCTCACCCGGTTCTCCCAGCCCCAACGTCCGTGGTGCCTCTGGGCTGGGGGGACCTGCTCCCTTGTTCTGCCAGCCCAGGAGTCTCCCTCCTTTGCCCTCAGTTACCTGGCAACGCAGCGGCTGCTCCGTGTGCTCCTGGATGGACTGCATCAGGTTTGGAGAAAAGCTTATTGCTTCCAGCATAGAGTGGCTTAGGTGGAAAAAGAGTTTGGGTTTGGACAGGAGGACAGGTATGGACACCTTGCCAACTCTCTGCGCCTCTGACTGGCATAGGGAGTCAGTTCTTGGGGTGCCACCCAACAGGCCATGTCTCTGGGGGCTCCCACCATTGGTCTCCAGCCCCAGGCTCTGAGCCTGCAGCACCGGGTCTCCTGGGCCCCTTGTGCACAGCTGGGACCCCTTTGCTGCCGGCTCCCACCCCTGTACCTCCTCCCCCCACGGCTCTTCACCTCTCCTGCATTTGTTCTTTCCACTCCCGCTGTTCCCACCCCCGGCCCTTATTACCCCAGACCCGAACGAGCGCAACAGCCTCCAGCCCGACGCCCTGCCTCCAGCCTCTCCCACTCCAATCTGTGCTCGCACAGGCTCCATCTTTCCACGGTGCTCACAGCCAAAGTCGCCGGCGGCCCTGCTGGCACGTCCACCTCCTCCCCACCCTGCACCCGGCATAGCCTTTCCACCCCGCACACCTGCTCCACCCACAGGAAGCTCTGCCCTGCAGCCTTCCCACAATGCCCTGGCCACTGGGGCGCCCTGGAGAGTGCAGGCGGCCAGGGGGTGTGCAGTGAGACGACTGTGCACTTGGCGGTCCCTCACACCAGCGAGACAGGCAGGGCCACCTGGCCAGCTCCGAGTCTATCAACTCCCCATTCTCCCGAATTCCTGGCACATCAAACAAGCCATGGGAATTGTCAGGGACCAAGAGTTTGGAAATGGCCAGGAGGGAAGCACAGTCGCACTGGGAGAACAAGACCAAGCCTGATCTCTGGAGAGGCTCATGGAGCCGTGGACGTCTGCAGCCCCAGCACCCGGCTTCCTTGAGCAGCCCGAGACACTGACAGGCAGGCCAATCGCCAGCAGTCAGAAAGCCCGGGACCTGAACTTGGATCCACAGGGCTTAGACTCGGTATTGTACCCACCCCACCCCACCGGCAGAGACACGGGCTCTGAATCCTGGCTCCATCATGCACTGGGATCCCTGGTGCTTGGGTAGCTTCCCCAGCCCGCCCTGCCTCCCTGGGCACACACCTGTGCGTGTGTGCCTGTGCGTTAGCTGAGACGTCATGCAGAAGAGCCTTCGGCCTGCTGGGTCTTACTGCGAGTGCACTGCCTCCAGCCCTTCCTTGGGGTGGGGGGTGCCAATCGACAAAGCCGAACGAATGAACCCAATCCCCAAGTCCCCTTTCAGTCCACAGAGCTGCTTCACAGCTGCCGTCTCATCTCCCAGCTCTGCCACAGCCGGGGGAGGGAATCGGGCTTCCCACAGCCCCGGAACTGCTCATGGGTGCTCGCTAAGGACAATCTTCACAGCATCTACTAAGTCCATGCAAGACTGCTCGTCTGCATGACAATGGTGCACTCACAGGGCACTTGCATGGGCCAGCATTAATATTCCCTAAAAAGCCACGTCGTAAGGCTGCGCGTTCCTGCAAATCCCATTCCTTCCCCCAACCCCAGCCCCCCACCCCCACTGCCACAGGCACACAGTTTTAGGTTGACATGTGGCTGCCCAGATAGAGAACACCTTCCCAGCCTCCCTTGCAGCCGGTATGGCCACATGATTAGTCACGCCACTGGAACACGAGTTCTACGACAGCTACTTCAAACAGTCCGTTTGCCCTAGACTTGCCCTCTTTCTCTTTTCCATGGCCTGGATCACAGCACAGGCTGTGATGAGCTCTGGTCACTGGACCACACCCTGACAGGAGGTGGAGCAAGAAGAAGCCAAGAACCTGGGTCCCCGGGTGACTGCATGGAACAACACAGCAGACCTAGAACTTGCACTGCTCATCTCTAGACTTCTCAGAGAGAAGCAGACCTGTCTTCTGGAAGGCACTACGTGTTGAGGTCTGTTAGGACAGTCAGCCTGCACCTGCTCGACTACAGCCCATTCGTTAATGTGATTGCTCACAGGGGAGGAGCCAGCTGGCCTGGGTGTGAATCCAGCGTCTGTGGCTCCCGAATCCTGGGACTCTGGGCCAGCTCCGGGAACTTCTCCATCTCTTCACGGGGCAGCAGCAAGACCCGCAGTGAGAGCGGAACGACACGGAAGCCCACGCAAAGCCGGCCAGGGCCATCTCCAACTCATCTCCCAGCAGCCGCAGCCCCAGCCGGCTACCATGTGTCACTCACCCTGGAGCACAGGAAGCAGCTCTGACGTGGGTCTCCCGTGTGGCTGGATGTCTTCCTGCCGCAAGTCATCTCGCTGTCATCACATCCATGTTAGCCCAACGATCTCTAACAAGCGTGGCAGGAAGCGCCACCCACACGGGCGGGCCTGGGCACAGGCCAGGAGAGGCGTTCAGGGGCATCTCCCTCGCCTGAGCTCAGAGTCTGCAGAGCTCTCAGGTGCCAGCCCCGCCCCCCAGAACGCCAGAACGGAGCTGCTGCTGTCTGCGGTAACCGCGTCCCACGTGGGCGCCGTCTCCAGTCCCAGCTGCTCCACTGATTCAGCTCCCTGCTAATACACCTGGGAAAGCGGCGGAAGGTTATCCATGGGCTCGGGCCCCTGCACCCACGTGGGAGACCTGGAAGAAGCTCCTGGCTTCAGGCTGACCCAGCTCTGACTATTGTGGCCATTGAGGGAGTGGCCAGTGGAAGGAAGACCTCTGTGTAGAACTCTGCCTTTCAAATAAATAAATCTTAAAAAAAAAAAAAAAAAAAAGTCAACAGAGAGGAAAGAAGAGCAATGTTTCCCAGTGCAAAGGGCTAAGGTTTCAGAGCCAAGTACAGACCATGCCAGGTATCCTAACACCTTCACTTCCTCTAAAAAGAAACACCTAAGCTATTTTTCAAAATTTTCATAATAAACACGTTGTATTTCTAAGATGCACAACTTTAACAAGACTTACTAGCAACATTGCTTTCCCTGCAGAAGCTGATGCTCACCACAGCAGCGGGAAGCCCACCGCGCTGACGGCGGCAGCCCTGCCGGGACGAGCAGGAGGAAGCCGGCCCCAGGCCCGCATGGCCATCAGCCTCATGCTCCTTCAAGAACACAGCCCCTGGGTGCTTGTCTGGGCCGGAGCCAGCTCAGGCTCTGGGCACCCATCGGGGTTACATGAAGCTCCTACCTTTACGGGACTCCCAGCACAAGAGCGGAAGAACTGGCAAACGGAACCCTGCGGAGAAAAACACGCCAGGGCCGGGGGGTGGAGGGACGCTCTGGCCCGCCCGCAGCACGCCGACGACTCGCTTTTCAGCCCGCGAGGTCAGGGAGCTGGGAGAGCCGGGGGGAGGTGGGGGGCATGCCCTCACGCAGCTGCAAGCCTTGGTCACTGCAAATGAGATGCAGACAGGAGCCGAGCGCAAGGCCGCTGCTTCTCTTAGCAGCCCGACAACCCCGGGCCCGAAATGCAGTAACCAGCACAACCGACATCCCGGATTCCCTAATTAAGCTTAATTATCCTCTCCCACATCTTCCCTTCCTCCAGCAATCTCTTAGAGGTGCAGAAAACATGTCAGCTGCGGTGAAATGAGATGGATAATTGCCTCACATCAGCTAGGTTAGCAACTCAGATGGAAATTACAACTCCTGAGCGCCAGAGAGCTCCTGCCTCAAAACCAGTCCCCTCCACTTCGGGGATGCAACCTCCAGGAATGATCTATTTTTAATCGAAAAGCCGTTCTGCAGGGGGCGGGGCGCTGAAGTCCTGCATTAGCATGCGCGCTGGCCTCTGGACGGCAGGACCCTGGCCAGCTCCGAGGAGACTCGGACGCCAAGGGCTCCCTGGGGACTGCATCCGGAGCAGTGTGTGCAGTTGGCCTTCTGGGAAATCAGGAATGGGCCATGGAGGGCACTTGTAGGACGGGCCATTAATGAAGGGCTTCACAGCTGTCCCGAGGTTCGGGAAATAACACCCAAGGGGCCCCGATGGGCGGTGGGACAGAGAATGCTGAGCTCTCTCTCTCCCAGGCCCAAGTCCCTCTTTCCCTACATCAGTGTTGGCTCTTGTTCCAAACAGCAGATGCCCACGGCCAGGCCACCTGCGAGAGCAAAGGGAAGGGGGTGCTCTGACCTCCAGCTCTTGCCCCAAAATTCTCCCAGGGGCCAACGCAACGCCCGCGGGCTCGGGCCGCAGGTGCCGCTATCTACATAACGGCAGGGAGCTAGACTACCAGTCCCTGGGAGGAAGGACAGAGAGGCTCAACACTTAGGAGCAGGCGTGACAAAACCCCAGGGGTGCAGGGCACCCAGCAGAGGTGTGGGGTCAGCACATTAAATAACTTCCAAGGGGCACAGGAGGAGGCTGCCTGTTCCCAGCTCAGCCCGTGCCACGCCTGTGAGGACGTGTGAGCATGGCAGGCCGATGCCGACCTCTCCACCGCCGGCTCATCTGCATTTCCAGGCTGGCGAGAGGCCTCTGAGCTCGGGGCTCTTTGGCAAGGCCCCATGGACAGCTGGGATTCAGCACCAGCGTTCTGTTTCTGTCTCGGGATCACCTTCCATTTACGGCACCTGCTGGGAGACTGGCTTTCCACTTCCTGTGTTAGAATCAAGTTTCTCCTTTAAATAGATCTAAGGTGAAAAAAAAAAAAAAAAAAGAAGAAAGAAAGAAAGAGAGAAAGTGGGTTGATTCAACTAAAACTGTGAGGCACTTACAAGAGCCCCAGACAGAAGCACGGCACGTGGACGCCCAGGCTTTGGGGAAAGGGACGCGGAGCCGAGCGCGAGTGCGGCCAGCAGCACGCCGTGGAGCCCGAGGAGACACAGTCCCAGGCCTCGGCCCGTCGCCAGCCAGCAGGCTCCTGTCCAGACCCGGCTTTCGTGTCCCCCTGCTCCAAGCCCTCCTGCCACCCCGGGAGAGTCAGCTGACCCCACTCATCCCACTTGGTCCGCAGCTCCTCCCACGGCCAGCGAGGCCTGCAGTAAGGAGTGTGGGGGCCCGGGGCTGGTGCACCTCAGTTTCCCCACTGTTGAGCCCAGGGACTGCACTAGATGCTCTCTGGGGTGCCCTCCACCCTCTCAGCGTCTGTGCCCAGAGCAGTAGTTAGTCCTGGGTGGTCACTGGTGCTGCTGAGTTTAGTTTCTCTCTCACACATGCACACAGCCGATCTCCTTGGCAACACCCAAACAGACTAACTTCAGATGAGCAAAGGAAGGTCAGGCCCTTTGCATGAGGGAGAAACGGCCACAGTTGGGCCAGGCCAAGGCGCCCTTGCGAGGCACCAGGAGAAAGAGGGCGAGGGTCCCCCGGGGGCTCTACAGACGCCCCAGGCCCTGGAAACCACCCCCGTGTGTCCCCCAGGCACAAGGCAGGCAGCCCAGACTCTGCCGGGAGGGAGGTGCGCAGAGGGCCCTGGGGAAAGCCCCTCCCCGAGCCCCCCGAGGAGGCGTTGCTGGGCAGAAGGCCCCATGCCACGGGGGAAGCCACGGGCGCTGCTGCAGGCAGCTGGGCTCCGTCTTATGTAACGCGTTTTTTTTCCCTGGAAGAACAGCCTGAACTTCCCGGGCCTGCAGATGGCTCCAAGTTCTTCTGGGTGGTGAAATGCCAAGTGGATGGCAGCGAGCGACCAGGAACGGACCGAGAGCGCAGGGGCGCTGGGGCAGGCGGAGGGAGGAGTGCAAGGGGCCAACCAACGGCCCCAATCTGAACGACACGGCCGGGCCTCGGAGCTCCCTGATACCCGGGAAGGGCAGCCGCGGCCAGGCCGGCATCGTCAGAGCAGGTGCTGGACTGGGACCCCGGCTGTTCTTCCTTCACCCAGCCTCGTGGCGCCTCAGTCTTCTCATCTGTGAAACGGGGCTCCCATGCCCACCTCCCAGGGCGGCTGTGTGCACCGAGAGTCATCGGTTGCACGAGGCTGGTTACGTGCACAGTGTTCTGTATGTTTCCACGAGGCAGAGCTGGGCGTGGGGGATGATGGTGCTTTCAAAGCAAGCAGATCTGAGCTCCAGTCCTGGCTCTGCCGCCTTTCAGCACGTGGCTTTCTCACCAGCGCGAGACTCTGATTCTCACGCTGGTCACTTTCACGTGACTCGGGGAAGGGACACAACAGGGCAGGCGTGGGCTTGGGCCTTCCTGAAGCCGGGTTTCCGTCTCCCTTTCCAAAGGCAGTGCAAGCTGACTGAGAAACTGGGTGCAAGAGTAGTTCAGAAGGGCAGGAATTCAAGATCTGCACCTCTCTGCAGTCCTCCGGGGCTGAGCCAGGGACATCAGCCAGGCCTCCTCGCCAGCTCATGCCTGGTGCCTCAGTGGTACCGGAGCCAAACAACGCCCATCGCTGGTGTCGTGTTCTCATTTCTGAATGCACCAAAAGTCCAGGCAGTGCACGAGCACGGGACTGTGAGGGTCCCTCCTCCGAGAAGCTTTCCAGTCACTCCAGGCAAACTACAAGGTCAAGGCCCCAGACCCCGGCACATGCCTGCCTGAGTTTCTCCTTGTCCTGCGAGCCCTTGGAAGTCAGGGACTATGGGGTCTTAATGATGTCTCCACGCAAGGTCGGTTGGGTTGGTAAACAGCAGATACGTGTTGAATGAGGCAGATGGAAGGAAGATGGGTGGATGGGTGGACAGGTGGATGAACAGCTATGCGGGCAGGTGCATGGAATGCATGCGATGACGGGCTGATGAGGGGATGGGTAGACAGATGGCTGGGTGCACGGCTGCGTGGATGGGTGGCAGATGCATGGAAGGTAGGCAGGACGGACAGATGGGTGGGTGGAAGGAAGCAGAGATGAGTGTTCACCGCTATGCATTCGTCTCCTCCCGGCAGATGCTGCAGAACCCCCTGGGCCGCTCTTGCTGGGACCTGGAAGCTTGGGGGCCAGAGGCCACTCAACACCCAGCCTGCTTCTCTCTCGAGGGAGCCCCTGATGCATCCTGGGAAGGTTGTCATGAAACCACCCTCACAGCACCTTCTCCCCTCACCCCTGCCTTTAGCTGACACCACCCAAGAGAGGGCCAGGAGGAGACTCCCAGGCCAGCTGCTGGCCCAGGGAGCCTGTGGCCCCATCCCCAGGGTCCCCTCCTCTGCACCTTCTACTTCTGCACCCCTCAGCCGGGGAAGGAAGCCTCTGCTCTCTTTCCCGTCTTAACGCCAGCACCCTCCCTCTGCCCTCACAGGAAAGGCCAAACAAGGCACACAAGGCCCTCTCCAGCCACAGCCCCTGCGCTGCAGCTCTTGGCCTGTTCCTTGAGGGCCTTCAGATGCTGGCCAGTCCACAGCACGTTTCCCTTTTCTGTCCGGATCCCGTCACCCTGGGGGATCTGGCTCAGGGACAGGGTTCTCCAGTGCCTTCCACACAACCGCTCCTTTTAGAACATGCTGGAAACACAGCAGGGCAGCGTAAAACCACCCACGCGACACCACAAGCCCGAGATGACCCCAACGCGTGCGTCCAGTCTCTGTTCCCACGGTTGCCTGTCTAATCAGGTGTTGATCACAGGTCCCACGATGCACCACGGCTGGAGGTCCCAGGTCTCCAGGGCGATGCTGGACACAGGCCGCGAGATGGATGTGCTTGTCTTGTTTCTGAGCTCAGAGGACAGGCAGCTGGGAGTGTGAGGGCCCGGTGGGCATTTCACAGATCCCGTTCTCCAGCCTGTAGAAGGACTATACTCTGTGGGCGGTTTTTTGCTTAATTCGAGGTCTCGTTCTAAGTCTGCTCAGGTTTTCCATTTCTTCTTGAGTCAGTTTTGATAGTCTGCATCTTTCTAGAATTTTGTCCATGCCATCTAAATTGTCCAGCGTACTGGCATCCCATTGTTCACAGCATGCCTTGTCCGATTCTTCTTATTTCTGAAGTTTATAGTAAGGTCCCATTTTATTCCTGATCCGAATTATTTATTTTTTTCTTGATCACTCTGGCTAAGGATTTGCCGGTTTTGTTGACATTTTCAAAGCACGGACTTGCAGGTTTCTTTGCTCTATTATTCCTCGCGAAGTTCTGCCGTCATCTTCATGAGTTCCTTCCTTCTGCTCGCTTCAGGCTTAACTTTCTCCTCGTTTGCCCGTGCCCTGAAGTGGACAGACGTTTGCATCTCGGGACTTGCTGGGAGGCAGACCCAGGGTGAGGACAGCCGGGAGGTCTCTCTTGGACCCTGAACCCAAGAACGGGGCGGTAACTCCAGCCCCAGCTCTTACACAGCCTATGAAAATGGCTTTTTTCCCTCTCCTCCGGTCTGTCTTACCAAAAAAAAAAATTATCTCCCATCTCCAATGTGACCGTTTCCGGACCCACGATGCTTCTCAGCTGTGACGGAGTGCACCACCCACGCTCACGGGCTCCTGTGCCGCAGGGCTCGGTCCTGTGAGGTTTGCTCCGAGGGGCCCAGGCTATGGCACCAGGCCCTGGGTTCCCTCTCCACCTGTGAACTCTGTCAGGCTTTCCCCTTGGGGTCTCCAGGTGGCTGCCCAGGGGTCCCCCGGCAGAGCCCCTTCCGAGGAGCAGGGCGCCGGTCTCCCGCCACAGGGCCCTGGGGAATGCTTCCTGACCCGTGACTCACGTCGCAGCTGCGGTGGGGGAGGGAAAGTGAGACAGGCTCTGCCCGGCACCCGGCTAGGCTGGGACCAAGGCCTGCTCGGGCCCTGGCGGCAGCCCCACGGTTCTCCAGCATCCCCAGTGCCTTTGCCTGGCTGGGCCCCCTGCCTAGGATGCCTCTCCTCCTCCTGCTCCCACGTGCCCCTGGCCCACTCTGGGGCTCAGTTCAAGCCTCGGCAGCCCAAGCATTCACCACCCACACCCACCACATTCAGATATGCGTCTGGCTGAAGGCTGAAAGCCTCAGAACACAGGCATGGATCTTTCTCACGTCAGCTGACGCCCATTTGCAGGCCAACCCAAGGTCGGTTCAGCTGTTCCACCAAGGACTCAGCTGTCCCTGACGATGTCCTCTGCTCTCTGTGCTCGTGGCCTTGTCCTCTCGGGAATGCAAGCTGCACCTATGTGCTGCCCGCATCCCCCGGGCAGGAAACAGGGGGTGAGCGGAACGGGGCAGAGAAAGAGACGCCCCGCAACTTGCTCTCTCTTGCCTTTCAGGGTGGAGCTAAAATCCTGGAATGCTCCAGAAACTTCCGTCTCGTTAGCCTCCACCAGGTTCTGTGGCCAGTCCTGGCTGCAAACGATACTAAAAAATAAAGAGAAGCTGAGCCGGCGCCGCGGCTCACTAGGCTAATCCTCCGCCTTGCGGCTCCGGCACACAAGGTTCTAGTCCCGGTCGGGGCGCCGGATTCTGTTCCGGTTGCCCCTCTTCCAGGCCAGCTCTCTGCTGTGGCCAGGGAGTGCAGTGGAGGATGGCCCAAGTGCTTGGGCCCTGCACCCCACGGGAGACCAGGAGAAGCACCTGGCTCCTGCCATCGGATCAGCGCGGTGTGCCGGCCGCAGTGCGCCGGCCGCGGTGGCCATTGGAGGGTGAACCAACAGCAAAGGAAGACCTTTCTCTCTGTCTCTCTCTTTCACTGTCCACTCTGCCTGTCAACAAATAAAAAAAATAAAAAAATAATAATAAAAAAAGAAAGGGAAGCTGATCGTGAGTCATAACCCGGGGACAGACGTTAGCAGGAGAGAAGGGGGTGGCCCCAGAGGGAGGGTAACTCCTGGGCCTGCACTGGGCCCAGCCTCTGTGCACAGTCTATTCCTGGCACGCACCCATCTGCATCTGCTGCCAGCTGCCCAGTGGGGGATTCTGAGCCTGGGTGGCCTTGGACGCAAGGCATCAAGGCACAGGATGACCTCCCGGCCAGCTCACGGCCGGCCGCGACGCCCACTGTGAGACCACAGGGAGGCACGGGTGTGCAAAGGCAGGCTTTACAGAGTCAGCCCCAGGCAGCCTTGCGACATGTGACCGCTCGTTTTGAATGTGGCAGGCTGTGACCAATGCCCAGCCCCGCGCGACCCCGACTGCAGCCTCTGCACAGAGGCCGCGATCCCTCCACACCCGGCTGTCATGCACGGAACCAGCAGCACAGAGTGAGGACCCTCGGGGGTCACCATGTTCCTTAGACTCCAGTTTCAAAGAATCCCTGCCATTCTCAGAGCGTACCAGGCTCCCCTTCCCAGCTCGCTGCTTGGAAAGCCCCTTCCGCCCCCAAGACTCAGCTTAAACTTCTCTCTGAAACCCCAACACAGAACCCACGGCCCTCGCGAGGAACGCCCACGGCACTTGGCACCACCTCCCTGACAAATGTTCGCTGACATCTTCAAAGGCAGGGACAGAGCCACTTTGTTCCTGTGTCACCAAACTGGAAGCAGACCCGGCCCATACGGGGGTGCTCGTGCGACGGGCGGCTCAGAACGCGCATGGGCAGGAGGGTGCAGCGTGCGTGTGCACCTCCACTGCTGAGCAGCACAAGCTGAGGCCACACCCAGAGCTCATTTCACGCCTGCGGAGCCATCCCCGCCCCCCAGATTCTGGCACCCACCCTGATCCCTCTGCTAAGATGGGGAGCACCTAGGGTGCGGCGCCCACGCCACCCGTCTGCGTGCCCGTGCAGTTTCCCTCCAAATTAAACTGGCTGAGACACAGAACCACCTAGAACCTCAAGGGATCACCTGTAGAGACAGATGTGTCTGAGGTTCCTTGTTTTGGGCCAGGCCTGCCACTCTGCGAGAGGGAAGGCCTGGAGGAGACAGAACAAAACCTAAATGGGAATTCTGCCCCCAAAGCAGCTCAGAGAGGCAACCCATCCTGGAGTCACAAAAATGTAAAAGAGCTCCGGGAACTCTCTGGAAGGTCTAAGAGTCGGAAACTGGTCTAAAGTAGTTCAGGCAGAGGCAGGAATAAGGTTTTATCTGGGATCTGAACTCTTAGTTCCAAGAGTTTTTTGCCCCATGGAAGACACCATAAATAGCAACAAAGTATTTGCCACGCCTTGCTCTTGGGCCCACAGGCTGCCTTGGGCTGGCCACTAGACTTGCTTTCTTTTTTTTTTTTTTTCCTTTTAAGATTTATTTATTTAGGCCGGTGCCGCAGCTCAGTAGGCTAATCCTCCGCCTTGCGGCGCCAGCACCCCGGGTTCTAGTCCCAGTCAGGGCGCCGGATTCTGTCCCGGTTGCCCCTCTTCCAGTCCAGCTCTCTGCTGTGGCCCGGGAGTGCAGTGGAGGATGGCCCAAGTCCTTGGGCCCTGCACCCCATGGGAGACCAGGATAAGTACCTGGCTCCTGGCTTAGGATCAGCGCGGTGCGCCAGCCGCGGTGGCCATTGGAGGGTGAACCAACGGCAAAAGGAAGACCTTTCTCTCTGTTTCTCTCTCTCTCACTGTCCACTCTGCCTGTCAAAAAAAAATTTATTTATTTATTTGAAAGTCAGGGTTACAGAGAGAGAGAGAGAGGTAGAGGCAAAGGCAAGAGAGAGAGAGACAGTAAGATCTTCCATCCACTGGTTCACTTCTCAGATGGCTGCAACGGCTGGCGCTGGGCCAGGCTGAAGCCAGGAGCCAGGAGTTTCATCTGGGTCTCCCATGTAGGTGGAAGGGGTCCAAACACTTGAGCCATCTTCCACTGCTTTTTTCCAGGCCATTGCAGGGCACTGGATTGGAGCAGCTGGGACCCCAAGTGGTGCCCACATAGGATGCTGGCCTTGCAGGGGGCAGCTTTACCCAGCATGCCACACGGCGGCCCCTCCAGACTCACTGTGACCCCCAGTATCGACACACTTGACACAAGCAGAGACTTCCAAAGCACTCCTAGCATTTGCTGCTATGCTACTCCCGACCTGGGCTGATCTGATCAAGGAACAGAGTGCACCTGGAGAACGGAGGTGATCCCACCAACAGCCTCATGCCAGACACTGTTCAAGATCAGCAAGCACCTCACTGGCCTGCCGGCGCCCACAGATCAAGTCCGAGCCCCACCAGGAGCGGCAGAAGACCCGCCCCGCTGAGCCCAGCACAGAATCAGGTTCAGGAACAGCTGACGGGTTACTTGAGCACCCCAGACAGCTCTGCCAGGGAATGGCGGGACGGCACCCTAGCTACGGTCTCCTTCCTGGCACCACAAACATTTCCATAGATCCCCCAACACACAGGCAGGACCACAGGAGAAAATCACAGCTTCAGACACGGGCCACTGAGTGGGGACGGGTGGTTCCGTGAAGCCTTGTGGAGTGGATCCCGGCCAACAGAGTGAAAGGCTGTCCAGCCCTCCGCCCGGTGCCGTGGAGTCGGCCGTGCAGGAAAGCGTCTCATTACGCTATGCGTTCACGCAGAAAGAATTTCACCGCTGCCGACTGACTTCCCCGTGGCTTCGCTGCCTTTGCTCTATAAACAAAGCAGCCAGCCTTGTCTTAGTTTATGGAGGAGTCTGCAGTGTCCATGAATCAGAGCTGTGATTTGACTGCTGCAGGGGAAACAAACGGCCTGGCGACGGAAAGCCAGGCAACTCCGGGGAGCGCGGCCACGGCGGGACGTGTAGAAATCACCAGGGCTTTCACTCCAGGTCTCCTCCACAGATGTCTGCCGCAGGGTGGAGGGAGCCAAGGACAGTGGTGAGCCACAGACACACCCAGCACGTGGTCCCCACTGCCCACCAGGGGGAGGAAGGCGGAGGCGGCCAGAGTTCAGACTCGGCAGGGAGTGTTACTGCCGCGTGTCATTCCCCGTGTGCCGGGCGCGGTCCCAGCACTTCGCCCAAAGCCTGCCCAACCAGCCCCTGGGGAAGGGGCTGCCACCCCTCGTTTGAAAGAAGAGAAAAACTGATGTGAACACGATTGGGAAATTTCTCCACAGCATCCAGGGTCTGCTCTTGGCCCTGCCCTGGGAGCTGAGCTCTCCTCCATCCCCAGAAACTGGTTTATAAAGGAGGCGTCAACAGGACCCACAGGTGAGACCTCTCAGACGTCCACACGCAGTGATTTCCTAACTAGAAGGTTCTCATCTCCCGTCCAGCAGGCTGCCAATGGCCTGGGGAGCCCAACTCTCTGACAAGGAGACACCAAGCAGAGGCCACGCAGGGCCCACGGCAGTTTTCTCATTTGCTTCCATCTTTCCCCCTTTCCGGTCTTTTGTCCCTCCCCCTTTCCTCTCTCCTCGAGGGTCCTCTTACCTGCAGCCCCCAGCCCCAGACTCTCACTTTCCCAGAGGTCTCCAGGGCTCTCTGCCTCCCATGTCTCCCCTCCTGCCCACTCCCTTGCACGGGGTCTCCAGGAAGGTCTCCACCATCTGTGAAGTTCACCTGCCCGGCCTCCCGGAGAACCACTGAACTGCCCACACGTGGCAGCCCACGGACCACAGAACCACTTGGCTGGAGACGTGGTCCAGCCAGCGGACTCGGAGGGGAGACAGGGAGCTGCCCCAAGCTGGGCTTCAGCTCGCATCTCTCCAAACGGGCTGGTGGCACAGCAGCAGTGCCTGAGACACAACTCGGCACAGACGAAACACCAGCCCCTGGGAGTGGCCTGAGAATTCCTCTTCACCCTCCGGGCCTCAGTCTTGCCATCTGTTCAATGAGCAGGTTGGCTCTTTCCGCCATCTTGCAGCCGGTGGAGGCCTGCTGGGAACAGGACTTCTAGAAGGAGCCAGGTCTGGGAGATGGTGGTGCGAGGCCACTTTTGCTGGCCATCAGCATCATCGTCTCCGGAACCAAAGAGAGCAAACCGCACTTCTCAAAACTGCAGGTCTTTGTGCCAGGGAAGAAGCAGAATTCTGCTCAGCCAAGAAACATGCCTAAGACAGCCCAGTGCCTGCTGGCGGCAAACGCAACAAAACCGGGGCGACCTGGGAGAGGGGTGCTCTCGGAAACAGGGTTTGTGCCCGATGCCGGAGCAACTTTCCCACGAAGCCCACTGGGTAATGCTGCACCTCACAAGGGTTTAAGATATTGAAAAGCAAATAAACAATGGATTTGTTCTTTGGTTAAAAATAAATAAAAATTAAAAAAAAAAAAAAAGAGGAGGCTGGCCCAGAGCCTGGTCTCCTAGTGGAGAGCCCGACACGTTCTATGGTCCCTCTTCCTTTCCAGGAAGGTACACGCGCTCACCTAGGTCTAACCCCGCGTAGCAGCCGGGAGCCTCTGCAAGTCTCTCTCTCTCGGGCTGCCCAGCGCCCCAGCCGCTGTTTCTCCAGCCCCCTCTCCCTCCCTGTCCCCTTTCCTCCTTCCTTTCCCCCCACTTCTCTCATCCTCTTCCTCACTTCCTCACTCCTTCCCACCTGCCCTCCATCTCAAAGGCTGATAGAGCTCTGACCCAGCAGACACCTCCTGGCCACACACCAAGAATCAGAACAAGCGGCCAGCAGTGGCTGGGGGAGGCCTGGCTCGGGATGTCACCTCGGGGCAGCTGTACGGGCAGTGACCTGTGGCGCGCGGCTCTTCTTGTAGCCCTCAGATGCACAGAGAACAAAGTCACCCCAGTGTCACCCAATGACCGCCAGGGCAGCCCCACCCCCACGCCCTAAGGAGCGAGGCTGTGCGCAATGAACCTCCTACCAAGAAGAACCCTGGGTGACCCGAAAATATGGGACAAGGGTCATCTTGTAATCTCAGCTGTAAAAATCTGCGCGGCAGAAGCCCGTTTCCTCCATTCACACAAAGGCTGGCAGTTTGGTTTGCATCCGCGGACAAAGTGCATCTGGGCCGAAGATCTAAACCCAAAAGGTGCCGGGAACTGGATAAATGGACAACAGCGGACAACGGCTGCCATTCACGAGGCAGCTTATTTTGCGAGTTTTTTCTTAGACTCCACTGCAAAACAAAGCCAGGTCTGAATCTGCAGAACATTCTTAGAGCAACTGGGAGAAATTAGCCCTTAACGAAGCTGCTGGAAAAACCAACCGCAAGAATAGCAGTGGCCCTTCCTCTCCTGCCATCAAAAGATCTTTGCTTCTCCAAGACTTAAAAAAAAAAAAAAAAAAAAAAAAAGGAAGAAAAGAAAAAGCCCAGGAGCAGTGCCCTATTTAATCATAAGACCGTTTTCTATGGTATTACAAAGGCAGAGACAGCAGCAAGAGAAATAACAACTCCCTATGAGAGGAGGAAACTTCTAAAAATAATTAAAATAAGTAAAAGAATACAGAGGTGCTACCGAAAGGCAGTAGGCTGGTTGAAAATGACGTCATGACTCGGAGGAGTGGGGCAGGGTCCGTTTCCTGCGTGTCGGGGGACATGTCACCAAGCAGCAGGTTTCCAGCCTGTGACCCCCACGGCAGACACCCCCACGGAGACAGTGAGTCAGGATTCCTTGCTAAACTTCACGAAAGCCATTGGGGACCGACGTAGACCCACGTTTGCCTGGCGGCGTTTGGAGCGCGGTGCTGTTGGCTGGGCCGGCGCCCCTGGCTGTCGCATCCCACTTGGGGCGCCCGCGTTTCCATCCTGCCAGAGACAACCCCAGGAGGCTAAAGAGAATCCTCCTCCCTGTGCGGGCACCTGCCCCTCCCCATCGCTAGACAAAACGCTGGCAGTCCTCGGCTGCCTCCCTGCACCGGCTCGGTCCACCACCTGCCCCACCCGCTGCTACCTCCTGGAGCGGGGTCTATGCCTCAGCTGGGTCCTCCTGGCCTCCCACCTGGATTCCCACAAACACCCCCACCTGGCGGGTTGTCCAAGACACAGACCTGCGGCTCCTGACGCTACCCTGCTCCTCACACTGTTCTGTTTGCTCCCCGTCCCCTCTGTTCAAGGACACGGGACGAAAAGGGGAGTGGGGGCGCTGCTCACAAGCCAGGGCTGCAGCTGCCTGGGGGGCTCTTTTCCCTGCCCTGCACAAGGCTCTGCATGGCTGAGCAGTAGGCCTGCCCCAGGTCCCTGCCACATCCCGTTGTCACCCTCCACGCGTTTGTCCATCTCCGCACCTTTCTCAGACAGAAGAGGCTTTGCCACCCTCCCCGTGCCCTGGTACCCAGCACAACGCCTGGGCCATGCAACCGGCAGTAAAGAAGGGTTTGCTGACCGCACGTGTTGAGTCGCAGCCTGACAAAGGCTGAGTGCCCAGAGCGGGGTGGGGGGAGTGGGAGGTGCAGAGAGGGGCCCTCGGAGCCTGCCTGAGGGTACCCTGCCCACGCCTCAGCTGCAAGGCCAAGCCAAGGGGGAACTCAGCCATCCTTCTCCCCATGGGGACCACAGAGGGGCTCCTCGAAGGGATGCACACGTTGTGCAAGTCAGCTGCCCTGGGGAGGAGTCGGCCGCAGATGCAAGCAGAGTGGCACCTGCCCCTCGCCCAGGCGGCTCATGCGCACGGGGGCTGTGAGAGCCGACAGGGCCTGTGGGGAGATGGGAGCTTCCCTTCCCGGGCCTTTGTGCACTCAAATCAGAACCAGCAGAAAAATCCCCAGAACGCTGAACACCTCGGGGCGGGGGCGCAGGCACTCCAGACGCTGGCTTGGCCCTGCTTTGAAAACCTGGACGCGTGCCGGCGAGCCGGCCTGATCTTCGAGTGAGAAACATTCCAGGGGCAGAAGGGATGGAAACTGTGTCCAGCCAGATGGTGAGGGTTCTTCCTCTCCCTAGCCTATGGCCACACCCTGGGCTGATGTGAGGAGGCCGTCAGGGGTCTGGGCAGGTGGGCAGATGTTGGGAGCCATCCAGAAAGACCCCAGCTGTGGGGAATGCATCTGCCCCAGGCAGAGGAAGCACCCTGGGATGGTCCTGTCTGACTCTTCCGACAAGGGGGGGTGGTGAAGGGGGTGGCCTCCACAGAGGAAGGGGTGACCCAGGAAAGTGTGGGGCTGACCCAGGGAGCACCGAGAAACCGTGGGAGGGGGGAGCCTGAGCTTACTCATTTTTCATCTACTGACAGCAGCCGTGACTCTGAGAACTTGAGCAGGTTGCAGAATGGCCCCCCTCGCCGGCCCACCCCTCAGGGAGCAGCTCAGCCTGGCGGAGGCGGGGAGGTACCAAGGAGGCAGCCCTGGCGAGGGGTGGCTGCGGGGTGCCTGGAGGGAAGAGCTACCATGGCAAAGCCAGCGAGGTCCCCAGAGGTGGCTTGGTTCTAGGAGGCTTCTGCCAGCGCAGAACTGGATGCGAAACAAAGAGGCAGGGCTCTCTTGGCGCAGGCACGCAGCCCACCTCCCGCCCACCTGGTGCCAGGCCGACCACCACCGTGTGCTCCGCCCTGGCCGTTCAGAACCAAACGAGGACTTCCTTGGAGTCCAAGTCATCATCTGAGGATGGTTTTCAGGCCCCTGCCACCTTCCATGTGGCAATACCATTCAGCCGTCCCCGTGGGCAGCGGATGGTTCAGAGTCACCCAGTCCGTGGACTGAGCTAACAGGTGCTACAGGTGTTCCTCCAGGGCACAAGAGCAGCGTGACCATCCCGGCAGCCCAACCGCCAAGGACAGGCCCCACGGGTCCGTGGAAATCTGGGAGAGAAGCAAAACGGCTGGCGTTCCAGCTGCCTCTGGACAAGTCAGCCGCCAGCCGCCGCGTAATCAGATTCCTCTGTTCTGTTCTTCAGAATGGAGGCAGAACTTTGATCTACCTCCCACTTTCACCATGTTACAAGGAAGCGATTGAGGCGAATTAATTACTCGGTTTCTCTTTACTCTGGGTTGTGATCTCTGCCCTCACCCCAAATGAAACCCCCATCTGTGAAAACAAAACCAGGCCTCCTTCGGGGGCGGGGTTGTTGGGAAGAGCAAGTGCCTGGGAGTGGCCGGGTCTGGGCCAAATCCAGCCACCAAATCCGAGCGGGGCCATCTGGGGCCAAGCATTCTGACTTTGAACCTGCACTTCCTCATGGGGAAACAGGAATAGCAACAAGCCTGTCTCTCACACAGGTGTGATGATAAAATGAGATCGATGGTTCCAGACCCCAGAACAGGTCCCTGGTGCTCAATTTGGAGGAAGCAACTCTGCCGTACCTGAAGTATGCTCTGTTATGACCGTGGACTTCTACTGCAAGGCCATGAACTTGCCAGGTGGAGGGGTGGGCTCTCTCATCCGTGGTGAGCAGACTCAGGCCTCTCTATTCAAACCAGCATTGTGTTTGCTCCTGCAGATCATCGGGGCTACCCCTAGAAGGGCTTCTTGCCTTCCCCGTGTCCTGAGGAGCTTGGTATTGATCGGCGCATGGCCTGCTTCCACGGAGCAGGTTGGGCCGGTTTGCCGACTCGCAGCTGACACCAGCCACAGGCTGCAGCTCTGGGTTGCTGCATCTAGCAAGTGCTCCGAGGAGCAGGGGCCAACTTGTTGACCAGAACCCAACCCAAACGAGAGCCAACTAAGGAAAGCAGGCGTGGGCCTCCCAGGAAAGGTGGTCCATGGACGTCAGATGGCTCCGGGGGGCCCCAGGGCCTCTGTGAGAGAGCGGACACAGCAGCAGGTGCAGAGAAGGGACGTGTGACCGACATTTTCCCTCGGTCAGTAGAGGAGGCCCAGAGAGTTCAGTCTCGTCTTTTTCTCCTCTCCTCTGTCTTCCTAGCTGGGAGAGCCCATGACTAAGCGAGAGAAGAAGCCAACCCTGATGAAGCCCAAAGGGCCCTGGGAGGTGTGGGGTCGGGGTAGGTGGAGGCCCAGGCCCAGGCTATCCGAGGGCTCCCTCTCTCAGAAAAACAGACAGGACGGTGCTATTCAGCTACTGCTGCAAGACGGCAGGTGCAGAGCGGCTGGTCTCAGGTACGCGTACAGCCCAGTCGGCACAAACCTCTATCCCATCCCCTGCCCCTCCCTGCTCTGTCTGCTATGACGGCTCCTCCACGACCCACAGACCTCCCCAAGATCCAGCAACCACAGGGTTAACAGGTAAGGCAGGCCATTGTCAGGAGCCTGCTCAGTGCTACCTGCTCGGGGCTGGTTATGAAATGTTTCGAAGCTTGCCCCTGCCAGATGGATCGCCCCAACCCCAAAAAGGGAGTTCACGGGTCTGCGTCATCTCCAGGGGGGTAGTGCACATGGCCTAGCCATGCGAACCGGGCAGGGCCCCTGACCTCGCCGGCTCCTTCTCTGAGATGAGGGTAGCATGATGGGCAGGGTTCATGGAGCCACAGGCACTAGTGGTTCTGTTGCTATTTCCATGTCGGTCCTTCTGCCCTTAACTTGGTCCGGACCCGCATGTTTCTTCCAAATCCTAGGGTGCTACTGCCTCCCCGGTGCCACTCACTCTCCACTCTGGCTCCGATCGGCGGCCACCCCAGGGCACACGCTGACTGCCAGAGACCACGGCTCAGCCCCAGCCGTGCTGAGCTGCCATCTCTATCCAGAGCAAAAGCAACGCAGCAGAGAGAGCCGCCTACCACGCAACTTCAGCAAACCACCCACGGCCGAGGGAGGGCGGCCAACTCGGCCATTCCCAACCCACTCCCCAGCGCCCTGCCCTGGCTGGGACTGCAGGCCCTCCTTCTTGTACTGACCGCAAACTAGGGCAAGCTCACAGCCCCACCAACAGAGCCCCTGGGAGCCCAAGACGGGACAGGAAAAAGTCCCTTGTCCTCTTTCAGTGCAGAGATCAAATAACTCGTGGTAGACTAATTCGTTAGAAGTTAAACCAAGGATATGCAGTTCGGCAGCCAGGCGAGTCAGAGTAGAGAATTAATGATTAATTAGCATCATAATACTTGACAACCCTTTCTCTCCTTCCTTCTCTCCTCCCTCCCTCTAACACCCAGGCACTTACAGACTTATAGGAAATCTCAGAAAAAGATAATTGCCAGAACTCATAGGAACTCTTAGCCCATCACCCACCTTGGAGGCACACCAGAGACAACGTCACAGCAAGTTGGCACAGCTTTCCTGTAGCCAGGACTTTAAGCCAGGTCTCCACAGGTCTCTATCTGCACTTCTAACGCACCACCAGCTGTATTGCATGCACACCTTGTCTCGTGGCTGTCCTAGGGCTGGGTGATTTGGGAGACACACAACCCGTACCCCACCGCGACCCACAGGAGACAGGTGAACTGTCCCCAGAGCAGGAAAATGTCCGCCTGTCATCAGGCCAACTGGTTGCCACAAATACAATTTCTTTCCCTGAATAACACAAACCAGCAGGGTTTTCCTGCTCCATCCAAGAGAAGGCTTGCAGCAGGAAGCCAGCTGTCTGGTGGTGCAGAGTTCCAGCGCCTGCTTCTAACAGCAAGACAAACCCTTGACGGAGAAACGCACCAAGGAATCGAGCTGGCAAGAACAGGGAGGAAAGACCACCCACCCACCCTGGCCCCCTTCTTCCCGGTCGCACCCATGTGTCAGTGTCGGGAGCTGGGGACCAACAGGGAAAGAACACGGAGACTGAGCTACGGACACGGTGTGGGCTTGCTCAGCCGTTTGCAGGCATGTACCTTCAACAGCTGAGGCTGCTTTCCAACAAATGTCTGTCCAAGAAGAGATCAACTCGAGCCCCAAACAAAAAGTCATGTGGAATTTCTGCAAACTGCCACATGGCAGAAGCTGTATCCCAGCTATAATGAAAAAGCAAGCTCTTGATTCTTTTTTTAAGTCGGTAACTCAGTTGTGTCAACACAGCCATGCCTGACGCTCACAAGGCATGGCAAGTAGGTCATGGAGAAAGTGGCCCCGGGGGGAGAGGAGACCGAAGCCAGCGGGCAGCAGGTGCGGCGCAGGCCTCTGGGTGGCGGGGGACTTACTTGGGTGTGCCCGTGGGTTTCCAGTACCTGCAGAAGAGGTACTGTCCATCAGCATTGACCAGGTGAGGGAGGTCCTGGTACGGCAGGCTCTGCGGGGTCCGCCGGGGGGAACTCTCCTCCGGCATTCTGGAGGGGTCTTCAAGCCCTTGAAAAGAAGGGGGGATATATTCCAAAGTCAGGAGCACTGGAGGAAAGCCTTGCCCAGAGCCAGCAAAAAACACTTCATCTCAGAGATTTTTAAAAATACATCTATTTCTTGCAAACCTCTCCAAGACTGAAAAAAAAAAATTCCATTTGTCCTTAAGAAAATGTTCACTTTATTTTTTTAAGTGCCTCCTTACGGCTCCCCCCCCACCTCCACCCCTTCCCATCTGTGTTTATTTTAAATCATTTCAGGAAACTTCATCTTAAGGGCTATTTTAGCTGTAATCAAGGGGAAATTACAGTCAGCTCGCTGGGTACAAAGACCCAGCTGCGAGAAGCCCCTTCTATCAAAACCTCCCAGGAACAGTTTCCAGGGGGCACGGGCACGAGGCGCAGGGCGCCCCGCTCCCCTCCTCGCCGCTCGAACCCCAAAGCCGCGGTCACAGACCTGTTTCCATTCCGCCCCGGCTTTCGCGTCCCACGCCCGCGGCAGCCTCGAGCGTCCGCGCCCGGCGAGCCGAGCCGAACCCACCCGCGCCCGCCGCGCGGTCCTGCCCGCGGGGCCGTGGGTGCCGAGCCGGGAGCCTGCGCCCCGCTCCTCGCTCCCCGGGGCGGGACCCGGCGCCTGGAGCCCCGGCTGCTAGTTGGTGGCATCACTTTTCCTAAACAACCCGCGGGAGGGGCCGCGGAAGGAGGGGCTGCGCGCACACGAGGGCCCCCCCCCCGCACCCGCACACAGGCGCCCCCCGGGACGACGTGCCCCCGGGGCTCCTCGGCAAACTTTGCTTCCCGCGTGCCCCCGACCGCGCGGGGAAGGGAGCCCCGCGGCCGTGCTCGCAAACGCCACCGGCACCCCCGGGGGTCCGGCCCGCGGTCCGCGCACCACCGGCTGCGAGATGCGGCTGCCGGGGACAAGTTGGTTTGGGGGCTGGCGCGAGGCAGCAGGCGGCGCGCGCGCCCGCACACACACGCGCACGCGCGCGCACTGCCACGCGCACCGCCACGCGCGCCAGACACACGCACGCGGGGGGCGCGGGCTCGCCGAGCGCGCCGGGGACCCCGATGCCGGCCTCGCCCCTGGCGGCGGCGGCACTGGCTGGCTGGGGCGGGGGCCGGGGGAGCAGTTACCGGGGCCACGAGCACCGCAATCGCGTTCCCCGAGCGCCGCGGGTCCGAGTCTGCGGCGGGCCAGGGCAGGGACGAGCTGCGCGCGGCCGGCTCCGCGGCGACAGGGCGCGGCGTCTGCGCCGCCACTTTATCCCCGGGCCGGCTCGGCGGCGGGGGCGGCCCGAGGTGGGTGGGGACGCGCGGGACCGGCGGGCGGCGCGGGGAGGCGGCGCCCCGGGGCCCACGTGTGCCCGGCCCGCGGGGAGGAGCGGGGGCGCCGCCCGCGAACCCGGCCACGCGCTCCTCCCCGCCGGCCTCGCCGGCGGCCGCGCCCCGGGGTGGCGGCCTGGGGACTGTCAGGGGGCCATGAGTGGAGCTAGGCTCTCCAGGGCCTCCGTGCGGAAGGGCGCACCGCGCACCGGCGCGCGCACAGAGCCATCCCCAAGACAGCACGTGCACGGGAACACACAGACACCCTCATGTGTGCACAGAGATGCCAGCACTGCCGCAGACTCTTCACAGGGGCACACAGACACCGCATGTGCACACAGGGTCCCTGGCGCAGGCATTGCTGCACACAGTGATACTCCGCAGAGAGCGCACATGCTCCCAGCACAGCCACACATGCTCCCAGCACAGCCACACATGCATGCACATATGCACACTACATGCTCACACACATGACATCCACAGAAGCTCACACGGGGACTTAGACACTCTTAGAAAGTAACACAGACACGGAGACAGACAATCCAGGAATACACACACACATGTACACACACACACACAGCCACAGCTCAGAGAGGGACCCCTGCACACACCCCCAGGACATAGAGGAGAGGCAGGCTTAGAGCCCACAAATACCCTCCGTCTCCAGCCATCCTCCCACCACCGCAGGAGCCAGATCTCCAAACACAGTATCACACACAGGCTGGCACAAAGTCTGCACTATGTCCAGTACAAGTGGTCATGTGGCCATGGAGGGGACAGGAACAGCCACTCGGCTGAGAGTCCCAACCATCTGCGCTTTGGTCTCCTCACCTGAGTGCCAGCCCCAGAGTTTGAGAAGTGCCCCTGACTCACGCTGACCTGAGTAGCCTCACACTGACCTCGAGTAGTCTCTGTGTCCTTCCTTCTGTGGCCAATAACTTTCCACTGCAGCATTGCCGAGCCGCTGTCTCAGCGTCACAGCCTTGGATCACAGGAGGCCCAGGCCGGAGCAGAGCCTTCCTCTAAACTTGGAAACAGCCGGTGAGCAGCTGGGGTGGCGGGCAGTGATGAGTGACTTGACTCAGTCTCTGGCCTCAGGCAGGTCCCCAGGGCTCGACAGAGAGGGCGTGGTTCCTGAGTCACACAGGTGGAGGGTTAGGGACAGCAGTGCAGGGGTGGGGAGCTGGGGGCTGTGCTAAATTCACCTGGATTATCCTTGGGTTGTGATGTATGGAAAGGAAGGGTGGCTGGTGTTAGGTTTTAGGATCTTAGGGTTCAAAGAAGGGAGAGGAGGAGGCCAGCACTGTGGCACAGCGGGTAAAGCTGCCACCTGTGACGCTGGCATCCCCTATGGGTGCCGGTTCGAGTCCTGGCTGCTCTGCTTCCCTTCCAGCTCCCTGCTAATGCTCCTGGAAAAGCAGTGGAAGATGGCCAAAATCCTTGGGCCCCTGCACCCACGTGGGAGACCCAGAAACAGCTCCTGGCTCTTGGCTCCTACCTGGCCCAGTCCTGGACGTTGCAGCCATTTGGGAAATGAACCAGCAGATGGAAGATATCTCTTTGTCTGTAAATCTGCCTCTGAAATAAATAAATCTTAACCAGAGAGAGAGAAAGTGGATAAAGACTTTATTTTAGGGGGAGTAGAACGAGAGTCGGGGCTGAGCCTGCCCGGGTCAGGGAATGGGGGTTTGAAACCAGGCTTCGTTCCGTCTGAGCAGCAGGCAGAGTCTGCCGCACACAGAGATAGCATGCACACGCACACATGCACACGCACACACACTACATGGGGACTGCCCTCGGGATGGATCTGCCCTTTCTTTTCACTGAACTTTTTATCTGGGGGATAATTGTAGATTCACAAACAGCTGCAAAAAATAAAACAGGCTGCGTCCCCTTTACTTAGTACCCCTCCCACCACCCCACAGAACTGCAGCCACTTCCACTCTCGCTTATCTTCACCACCCCGCGAAGCCCTGGCAACCACTCGTCTGCTCTCCACTTCTAGAATTTTGCCATTTCAACAATGTTCTGTGGATGGGCTCGTGACCTTTTAGGAGCTGCTGTTTGCGTGCAGGTGCTCCACGGTGTGACGAGCCACCCGCTCACGGACATCTGGGGTGCTAGTGAAGCTGCCATAGACGCTAATGCACGGGTTTGGTGGAGGGGTGGGGCACATGAGAGTAACAGTGTTTCTCTGAGATGAAATGCCCGGGAGAGTGGGTGCTGCATTGTATGGAAATGTCATGCTCCCTTTCTGAAGACATTGCCAAAATGTCTCCCAGAGTGGCTGCGCCCTCTCACAGTCCCCCAGCAGCACTGAACAATCCAGTTTGCCAGCATTCTTGTAGGTGTTCAGTGTTATCAGTTGTTTTTTACCTTTCTGGGAAGCGCCCAGCCACCCAGCCGGCTCTCACTGTGGCTTTCCTGTGCATTGACTGAATGACTCAAGTAGTTCGTCTGTCACTGTCCATGTTCAGCGAAATGCCTCTCCCTTGTTTTTTTACCATTTTCGAACTGTTTGTTGCTTTTGCTGTTGCGTTTGAAGAGTTCAGGACACGAAGCCTGCGTCAGATGTGTGCCGTGCAAAGCCCTCTCCCCCTCGGGCGGTTCGCCCTCCCTCCTCCCTCTTAACAGGGTCCTCGCATGCCCGTTTGGACCGAACACGTCTGAGCAGCATTCCCCTTTGTGGATCACGCTTTTGGTGCCAGATCTAAGAACTCTTTCCTTAGGCTTCTCTCTGAAGATCCTCTCCTATGCTTTCCTCTAAAAGTTGTGCAGATCTGTGTTTCAGTTTGTACCTCGTTCTAAGTTGGTTTGTACAGTGTTTGATTTCGATCAGGGTTCATTTATGAATGTGCAATGGCTCCAGCACTGGCTGCCTTTCCTCCCTGGAATTGCTCCTGCATCTTTGTTAAAATCCAGTTGACCTACTGTGTGGGTCTGTTTTGGGGTTCTCTGTTCTGTTTCATTGATCTGTGGCTATCCCTCTACCACTAATGCTACAGGTGTTTTTTGCTGCGTAATCTTGAGAATGGGTAGGCTGCTTCCTAGCATCTTGTTTTTCTTGTCAAGGTTGCTTTAACTATTCTAGTTCTTTCCATATAAATTTTAGAATAATCTTGATAGGTATTGCATTACACATGGATACCAATTTTTATGATCCATCTCCCAATCCATGAACATGATATATCTCTGTTTATTCAACTCTCCTTGGTTGTATCATTCTCAGAATACAATGTTTTATCAGATTTACACTTTGTTTAAAGCAATTATTAATGTTACATATTTTTAATGTTTCCACCTGTTAATTTCTTGTTAATCCCAATATATGGAAACATATTTGATTTTTGTATGCTGCTGTTGTATCCGTTGCTAAGGTAGCTAGGTGGACATTGGCCCTTGTATGTTCAAGATGCCAAAGAAAATGGGAATTTTGGGGGAACAACTTTTGTATGGCTCAAGGAGGGAAAAGCGTGGAAACCAGGAGCAGAGCAGCATTTACACACCGAAAGTCTCGTGCTTGTTGGACAACGTTGTTGGGTGGGGTGAGTGGGTCCCAGGCCTCTCCCAGGGCCAGTTCAGGGGAACCTTCCCCATCCTACTCCAAGGGGGCTGTTAGGTTCATTATGAAGTCCTGTGGGGAGTTTGATGAATTTCACGTCCAGAAAACCCTCCACCCAGTAATGTCCCAGCAAGGGGGTGGGGTAATAAGAGGCCCACAGCCAATGCTGTAAAAACGTCAGTCTGAATGCACATCCTCAGATGCCCACCTCCTCTGTCGGGGGTCCTCCCTTCATTAACCTTGCTTAGCAGGCTTCCAGGTACCAATTCCTTCTTGTGCAGACAGGAACCTCTGACTAGCAGTCTCTGATGACACTGGCCCGAGCTCACTTACCAGATATGGATACAGGAGGGTTTGGGTTGGTTCAGCTTGTAGCTCCCATGGTATTTTCCGCATTAACAATTACCCTATTTGGAGTGAGTTTCTTGTAAACAAGATAAGGTTGGATCATTTTAAAAATATTCTGCCAACGTCTGTCTTTTAATTGGTTTTTTAGACCCTTTATAGTCAACGTAATGGCTGTCGAGGTAGGGCTACAGTTTGCCATTTTCTTCCCTACTTTTCTGTTTCCTGTTTTCTCTTTTGACTTCCTGTGGGTTATTTTATCGATTTTTTAGTTCCATTTTTGTTTATTTCTTTGTATAGACTTCTTAGTGGTTCCTCTATGCATTGCATTTCATGTATCACAGTTCAGTGGTGGTGTTAGTTAGCCTATGTGTGAAAAGAGGCCAAAAGGAAGGGGAATTTTTGTGTGATGGAACAAGGAAAGACATCTTGGGAGAAAACCTGCATTACCTCGTTAGGCGGATCCCAGCCCTCTCCCTGGGGGCGGCTTCTCCGATCCTCTCCCCGCCCTGCACTGAGGAGAGAGTTGTTAGGTCCCATACTGCTGTTGATAAAGCCCTGGGAAGGTTTTCAGGAATTCCACATCCAGAAAGGCCTCCACCCAGCTATTTCCCAGAAGAGAGAGGAAGGGAGGAGGAATGCAGGGAGGTGGGGGCGGGGCACAGCCACACCGCAGTCTGCAGACCCGGCTCTCCGTTCTTTCCAGAGGTGCCCGCCTCGTCTGCCAGTGTTTGCTCTTCATTAGGCTTGGCTGGCAAGCTTCCTGCTGCTGTCTGCCTAACATCTGAATTCTTTCTTGTGCAGACAACAACCTCCGATCAGTGTCTCTGGTCATTTTACCAGTTCTGGAGAATTACAGACACTTAGCATCCCCTACCGTCCCTCCTCTCACCCGTACTGTCTCCTCTACACACACTGAGTATCACATCAGATCATCTTACAATGTTTGCTTCAACTATCAAATAGAATTTATTGAATTTATATAATGTTTGCCCTTATTCTTGTTCAGTCTGTTCCCTCTTCTTCTTGCATTCCAAGTTTCCCTTCTGTTATCATTTTCTTTCTTCCTCCTCCTCCTCCTTCAATTATTTGAAAGGCAGAGTTATAAAGAGAGGGAGAGGAAGAGAGGGAGAGATCTTCCATCAGCTGGCTCACTCCAAAACTGGCCACAATGGCTGGGGTTGGACCAGGCCAAAGCCAGGAGCCAGGAATTTTCTCTTGGTCTTCCACAAAGGTGCGGGGGCCCAAGGACCTGGACCATCTTCCGCTGCCTTCCCAGGCACATTAACAGGGTACTGGATTGGAAGTGCAGCAGCCAGGACTCAAACAGGCACGCACATGGGATGCCGACATCACAGGCAGAGGCTTAATGCCATAATGTTGGCCCTTTAACATTCGCTTTCCAGGCAGAGAAATTTCTTTAGCCACTTTTTTGAGGAGATCTCTTTAGGCAAAACTTCTCTTCGTTCTCCTTCATCTAAGAATGTCTTGATTCTTCCTCAGTCCTGAACGCTATTTTCACTAGATTTAGAATTCTTGGCTCATAGTTCTTTAATTCCAGCACTTAAAAAACACGGGGCCACTTCTTTGTGGCCTTGGTGCCATCTGATGAAATATCCACTGACATGAATTCTCTTTCCTCATACAGGTGACACGCCATTTTCTCTCACTCCTGTCAGAGTTCTGTCTTCATGTTTTACAAGTTTGACTGTGATGCGATTTGGTGCAGATATCTTAGTGTTCATTTGGTTTGACTATGAACAACTTGAGGTGGTTGCCTCCTGCCACATTTGAGACACTGCAGCCGCCATTTCTTAGACTTCAGTTTCAGCCCCGTTCTCTCCTCTTCTGGGACTCTGATGATGCGAGTGTGCACTCTTGTAGTACCACAGGTCTCTGGGTCTCTCTTTGTTTTTCCTCAGTCTACTTTCTCCTTTGCTATCTTGTTCTGTGTTCCAGCTCAGTGATTCTTTCATCTGTCCCTGCCATTCTGCCTTTTTTTTTTTTTTTTTTTTTGACAGGCAGAATGGACAGTGACAGAGAGAGAGACAGAGAGAAAGGTCTTCCTTTTGCCATTGGTTCACCCTCCAATGGCTGCCACGACCAGTGCGCTGCGGCCAGAGCATCGCGCTGATCCAAAGCCAAGAGCCAGGAGCTTCCTCCTGGTCTCCCATGTGGGTGCAGGGCTCAAGCACTTGGGCCATCCTCCACTGCACTCCCTGACCACAGCAGAGAGCTGACCTGGAAGAGGGGCAACCGGGACAGAATCCGGTGTCCCGACTGGGACTAGAACCTGGTGTGCCGGCGCCGCAGGTGGAAATTAGCCTATTGAGCCGCGGCACCGGCCCCATTCTGCCTTTGAGTCCATCCATCGAGCTTTTTATTCCAATTATGGTATTTTTCAGCTCTAGAACTTCATTTGGTTCTTTACATCTTTTATTCCTTTACTGAGGTTTCCTATTTTTCATTTCTTTCAGGTGGTTCATAATTGCTTACTGGAGATTTTCATCGTGGCCACTTTAAGATCTCCCTGTGTGCGTGTGTGTGTGTGTGTGTGTGCGTACTTCTGTTGCATCTGTTGATTGTCTTCGATCATGCAGTGTCAGATCTTTCTGGTTCTTGGTAAGTAATGTTTCTTTGAAACCTTTTTTTTATACCATCAGATTTTGGGTCTTATTCAACCCTTCTGTTTTCCCTGGTATTCTCTGAAACTACCTTTGCAAAAGGTGGGGAGGGAAACACCAGCCTACGGCCCCTGACAGAGGTAAATCCAGGTTCCCCAGGCTCTGTGCATGTGGAAGTGGACCAAGGTGTTTCCTGCGGTAGTTGACTGGGACAGAGCAGTCCTCTTTCTCAAAGTTTCCTGTCTCATTTCACTTTCCTTATCTTGGATGTTGGCCTAGAGCGAGAAGACTTTTAAAAATGATTGTTTGAAAAGCAGAGGAAGAGAGACAGGGAGCGCTCTTCCATCTGTTGATTCACTCCCACCATGCCTCCAGCTGCTGATGCTGACCCAGGCAAAGCCAGGAGCCCGGAACTCAATCCAGGTCTCCCACATGAGTGGCAGGGACCTAACACCTGGGCCCTCACCTGCCTCCTTCCACGGTCTGCATTGGCTGGCAACTGGCCAGGCACTCTGACATGGGACGTGGGCATCCCAAGCAGCATCTTGACTGCTGTGCCAAACGCCCACCCCAAGAGCAGACTTCTGGGGGTCTTTCTTTGATCTGTGCCAATGACATTTCTGGGACACTGGGTTCCAAGTGTGGGTTGCATGAGGCAAAACCAGTATCCAAGGAATCACCACTATGCTGTTCCTGGGGCGCAAGGTTCTCTACATCATCTGCCTGTCCTTCCCACCTTTCTTCTGGTTGTTTTCTATGTAGCATCTGTGTTTTTCAGCTGAACTTAGCAGGAGGTGTAGGGAAAAACACATGTACTCCTCCCTTGCAAATGCAGAAGTACTGGATCTCGCTTTCTCAGTTGGAGGGAAGTCCCTGGGGCAGCAGGGCCCCACCTGCCCACGTGGCACTGAAACCTTTAGGTCAAGGTCACCCTGGAAACAGCGCTGTCCCTACAGCCCAGGGGAAAAAGGCACAGTGATGTCCTTCTGCACAAGCTAGTGTTCTGGTGTGGCCGTGGGAGATGCCCCAAGGTCTGAGGAGCGTGGAGCATGAGAGGGATCCCGTGAGGAGGAAGGCGGGACAAGGAAGCTCGGAGCCAGTAAGAGAACCAGGAATTTGTCTGGGTTTAGCAACTTCAGGAGTGTGTGAATACAGCCTTCTACGATCGCAAGGATCCGGTTGCTGTGTACGTCAATTACAACTCACTCCTGGTGGGGGCAGGTGGAGATGTGGAACAGAACTGGCACTGAAAGTCAACCACGGAGAGGAAGTGAGCCTTTGTATTGTCAGACCTACGGGAAAATGAGCTGCAGACCTACGCCCACGGCCTCAACTGTGTTATTTCCGTGTGAGTTGCTTTACCTGGCTCACGCCCCCTCCCCGCCTGTAACACTGGGATTCGAAGGTGACCTTGGCCAAGATCCACGGAGATGGCACCTGTGAGGCAGTCCACGCGGTGCTTGCACTAAACCAAGCGGCGGGTGACCCGAGGAAAAGCACTTTTCCATCTGAGGTTTGTTCTGTGAACTCTAAGAATCACATGCAGATGGAGATTCCCCACTCTCTCAAGCACAGAAGGAAGGAAATGCTTACACTGAGCCACGGCGCTGGACGTCTTCCCTGATGTGCCGGCAGGGGTCGCTGGATCTGTGGGCCTGCAGCTGGAAGCAGAGGTCAGGCTGGAGACAGAGAAGTGGAGATTGGCCCAGAAATGGGAGAGCATGTATTCACCGGGCATAGTGGGCAGGCATAGGGGAGACGTCACAGCCCTCACACTGCACCTGCTCGGCAGGAGGTGGGGCCCATGCATGACACTTTACAGTCCTTGAAGCATTGCACATAGAGATGCAGGCACCCAGGGCCACCTCTGGGCGGAGCTCACGGGGGCCCACCCTCTGCTGCTGCTGCTTCCGGGAAAGCGAGCCCTGGGGTTCCTGGTTTAATTCAAGGAGGGAAGCTGTTTTCTTGAATCTGTGGGGTACGCAGGAAGGGGAGGAGGTCTGGGGGGTGGAGGGTGGGATGTCACATTCATCATGGATGCTGAGAGCTCTGTGGGATGGCCACAAAAAGAGGGCAGGAAGTCCAGGAGGAAGCACAGGACGGAGGTGAGGTTTGGACGTTATCAGCCCCGTATGGTCAGATTGCCCAGGGGATGCAGGCTGGGAGGCCAGGCGGGTCCAAGAGGTCCCCGGAGGAGAAGGAGAGGGGTGGGGTCTGCAGTGGGGAGGGAGGCCCAGGAGGGTCACCCCGGACAGGACATTTCAGGGGCTCCAAGAAGGAAGACGCAGCTGACCCAGTCCAACACCACCCAGGAGTCAGGGGGAAGAAGGGCCAGGAAATGTGCAGGTGATCGGGCCACTGGTGCCCGTGGAGAGAACCAGGTCCCAGAGTGACCAGGGTAGATGCCAGCCTGTGCCGCCCTACAGAGGGACTGGGAAATAAGTGGAGACAGCAGACCAAGTGGGACCTGGATCTGCACCTCTGCCCTGCTGACTGCTGATGACGGAATCTGTGGCAGGCGACGTTCTCTCTATACTCACATCTATGACACAGGATAACTGAAATCGCCACCTGTTCCGGGGACTGAAGGGGAGGACACAGGCCGTGTACTCAGCATAACACCCAGCACCAGTGAGCAGGGTGCAGTGCAGTTTCCTTATGATCACGTGTGGGTTCCAGATGCACGCGTCCGAAATTCAGATGAGAACCAAAATAAATGCATAAGGAACTAAAACAGTGCATGGTCCTGCTTCCTGTCCCCAGGTTCTGTGTGGCCTGGCCTTGCAGAGAGGCTCTGAAGGTTTGAGGGGGGTGGGACCTGCCAGAAGTACCTGTGAGGGCCAGGAGGCTGTGAGCGGAGAGGGAGGGGGACCGACTGGATTCCTCGTGACGCCATGTGGCCAGGCAGCAGGACACAAACAGGTGAGCCCGGAATTAAGGACAGACCTTGAGACACACCTCCACAGCAGCTGTGGACATCTGTTGCCTCAGTGGCGGCGGGGAGGGGTCTCCCTGTTCCTGTTCTTGGCACTGACTTGAAGCTCTTCCCATCCAGACCCTGGATCTGCCCCCGCCTCTGAGCTGCTCTGGCCAGCAAGATGTGTCGGAGGCGGCGCCCTGCCCGTTCCCAGATGTGAAGAGGCCTTGTGTGCCCTCTTGCTCTCATCCTCGCTCCCCGCCACACCCCACCTCTGCCCTGGGAACTGGCCTGGGCCAGCTTGATGGAGCAGTGATCCCCGCACAGGACAGCTGAGCCTCGCCCGCAGGCAGGCACCCACTTCCCAGAGCAGATCCATCCTACTGACCTTCCCTGCCGGCGGCGAGCTAAGGAACCACCGGGCCGAGCTCAGCCCAGGTTGCTGTCCCAAGGATTACGAGCTGGGTGAGTGGTGGCTAGGGCTGGCGTTGTGGCGCAGCAGGGTAAGCCGCTGCTTCTGATGCCGGCATCTCATCCTGGGGCTCCCATTTGAATCCCAGCTGCTCCGCTTCCGATCCAGCTCCTTGCTAATACACCTCAGAAGAACGCACAGCTGAGAATGGCCCAAGCACCTGGGCCCCTGCCACCCACATGGGAGACATGGATGGGGTTCCAGGTTCCTGGCTTCAGCCTGGTCTGGCTCTGGCTGGTGTGGCTATTTGGGGAGTGAACAGGCAGATGGGAGATCTATCACTCTGTCTTTCAAATAAATAAATACATAAATACATACATCTTTAAATAAACAAATAAGAGGTGGCTGGTTTAAGCCCCTACGTTTTGGGGTAGCTTGTTCGGTAGCAGCAGTTAGCTGGTGCAGCAGGTCACCCGTTGCCTTGCTATCTTGCACACTTGAGTGGGGCTGGGAGGCGGGACTCAGCAGTTCTAAATTTAAAAATGTCATAAAAAGCAAGAATTTGGTCTCAATCAGAGCAAGCACAAAGCTGTCCTGCAAGCCGCTTCTCCCATACGCTCTTAGGTTCCTTCTTCATACATTCTTTCGGCACGGAAGCTTTGGGGAGTATTAAATGAGAACGTGTGGCAGCCTAGGTCGTTTTGCACCTCCTGAGGGTCCCTGGGGGCTGACTTGCCTCCAGTGTCTGTGTCCTCACTGAAGCCACAGCCCAGAAGGGCAGGTGTGGCGGTCAGAACCATGCCCCATCAGGCAGGAAGAACCAAACATGGAGTCCTGAGTCCTTGAGTGTGGCTCCTGGGGGCAGTGGATCAGCTGGACTCCCAGGAGGGAGGGAAGTGAAGAGGTGTGGGCGCCAGTGTTGCCCCATCTCTGCAGCTGGCCCTGCCACGCTGGTGCTGGTGCAGGACTGGACAGTGGAGGACACCATTGCAGAGCGGTTCCCTTGCTTCCCCAACACCGTGTTGGGCAAGGGGCAGAGCGGCCGGCCCCTGGTTCTCCCCTTTGCCGCAGATGCACCTGTGGGACGAGGAGGCAGGCGCAGGTGCTACATGTCCAGGGCATCAGATGACACTGGCCTCCACTCTGAAAACTGCCCTCATCCCTGTTCTCGGTCCTTTCTGATGACACAGAGGCACAGGCCTGCTCGGGTTCGCTGAGGCTCGCTCAAAGCCGTGTGCAGCCGGAAGTTAACAGTGCTGTCGTGTTGTTTTGTTGTCACTGATTTTCTTGGTAGGGTTGCCTTATTTGTGGCGAGAGTGTATTTTGTATTAAAGAAACTTTTTTTTTAAAAGTAATATACTTCTCTTGAAAGTATGGGTTCATGTAGAGAAAGATATTAAGGAAGTAACGAAGCTCATGGGACACGGATACAGCAGAGCCTCAGGTTAGTGGTGTGACTGTGACCAAGGCCGGGGACACACAGGAAGGGGTGCAGGTGGGAGGGCTGGGTGTGGCCTCTGCACTGCCTCTGAGTGCTCTTTCCTGCGCATCAAAGTTAGGCCAGCCCAGAGGTGGGCACTTGGCCTGCCAGTTAACACACTTCTCGGGATGCGCACACCCTGTATCAGAGAACCCTGGTTCCAGTCCTGCACTCCCCGTCCCAGCTTCCTGCCACCGTAGACCCAGGCAGGGAGTGGCGAGGACACAAACAGCTGAGTCTCTGCCACCCACCTGGGAGACCTGGATGGAGTTCTGGGCTCCCGGCCTCAGCCTGGCACGTCCCTGGCTGTTGCAGGCATTTGGGGAATGAACTAGCAGATGGAAGATGCCTGCCCCCGCACCCCGCCTCTGCCTCTCAAATTAAAAAAAAAAAAATTAAGGGTTGGCCCAGATGGTCTCCAACGGTCCTCCCGTCCCTCAGAAAGTCATGCTATAAATGGCTGCTGTATTTTGCTATATATTTAAGCACAGAAGCCAGGCACTGGGAAAAGCCATTAAGCACAGTCCTGTCCAGCAAGATTAAAGTGCAGGTTCCCACCCCCGTGCCACTTTCTTTACACGCATTCAGCCAATCCAGAATGGCAGGCGTCCCCACAGCAGGTTAGATTTGGTCTCTGCGGTGAAGGGGGGAGATTCCCACTCCTGCTAACACGGCCAGCGAAGCCGGCAGAAGCTGGACGCGCCGAAAGAGCGCCCTCCAGGGTCCGCACGGGCACGAGGAACAACGGTGAGCCACACAGGTGTCTCTTCCTACGTCACTTTTGAAAATAAACTTTTCTAGACTTCTTTGGAAACAGATGCTGGGAACCTGACACCAAAGTGTGCCTCGGGAGGCAGATGCAAGGTTTGAACAGGGCCCAGTGAACGGCTGAGTGGCTGCAGAAACCACGCGGGCGCATGGAGGTTTCCAGAGAAGCAGGCACGGGCAAGCGGGGAGGTAAGCCAGCTGGCAAGAGTCTCTGCACAATAGCAGGCTTTCTGCTTTCTTTCTTCCTTATTTAAAAAAAAAAAAAATTATTTGATGGGGGCCAGCGCCGTGGCTCACTTGGTTAATCCTCCGCCTGCGGCACCAGCATCCCACATGGGTGCCGGGTTCTAGTCCCAGTTGCTCCTCTTCCAGTCCAGCTGTCTGCTGTGGCCCTGGAGGGCAGTGGAGGATGGCCCAAGTGCTTGTGCGCCTGCACCCGCATGGGAGACCAGGAAGAAGTACCTGGTTCTGGCTTCGGATCGACGTACCTCCGGCCGTAGCAGCCATTTGAGGGGTGAACCAACGGAGGGAAGACCTTTCTCTTTGTCTTTCTCTCTCTAACTCTATATGTCAAATAAATACATAAATAAATAAAAATTATTTGAAAGGCAGAGTTACTGAGAAAGAGGGAGAGACAGAGAGAGATCTTCTGTCTGCTGGTTCATTCCACCAAGTGACTGCAAATGGTTCACACCCCCAAATGGCTAAGGCTGGGCTAGGTTGAAGCCAGGAGCCCGGAGCTTCTTCCAGGTCTCCCGCATGGGTGCAGGGGCCACCACGTGTAATGAATGCACCTGGCGGACCAGGCTGGCATCTCGGGAAAGAACTGACAGCCTGGAACTCTTTTTGACAATTGTTTCTGGAGCAGGTGCTGTGGCCCAGCAGGTGCGATGCTGCTCACATCTAACTTGTAGCCCGCATCAGAGCGCCTGGTTCAAACCCTGGCTACTCTGCTTCCAACCCAGCTCCCTGCTGGACTGTAGCACATGATGGCTGAAGTAGCTGGGTCCTGGCCACCCCTGGGGGAGACCCAGATGGAGTTCCTGGCTCCTGGCTTTGGCCTGGCCCAGCCCTGGCTATGGGACACATTTAGGGAGGAAAGAGCAGATGAAAGCTATCTCCCTCTTCCTCTCCCTCCCCCTCTCCCTCCCCCTCTCCCTCCCCCTCCCCCTCTCTGACTTCAGCGCTGGTCATTAGTCTCTAAATAGGACAGTTTGAAAACCACTTTCACAGCACTGACATAGAGTGCTTTTAAGGATGTCTCGATGTCTCGAGATGATTTAAAGCAGGGGTGGAGAATTTTTTTTCTGTCAGTAGCCATCTGCATATTTATCATACGACATGATCACCTTACAAGTGAGTGTACCGCAGATGTACCGAATTTCAAGTCCACCTGCGGCAGCCTTGGAAGAGCCGGATCAGGTGATTTTGTGAACCTGTACAGCCTGCAGGCGGGACGTCCCCTGCCCCCGGCTAAAAGGATGCCAGGGGATTATGCAGGGTCCACACCACTCTATGGAAAGGACCTGGGCACCCACAGATCGTAGTGTCCTTGGGCACTCCTGCAAACGACGCCCTGTGGACGCCGAGGGACGGCTGCATGTCCTTTTAAGGAGCTCCGCACCACAGTGTGTCTTCTGGGGACCGCTGCCAATCACAGTGGCCAGGGCCCAGGGAGGCCGGCCAAGTCTCTGCCTGGTGGCCCTGGAGCAGGGTGTCATGGGTGTGGGTGGCCTCCCTCGCTTTCGCGCTGAGGGAGCTGGGTTCCCGCTGCAGCATCCCTGAGGCAGGTCTCGGTGCTGCATCCTGATGTGCTGATCCCAAGCCTGGCCGCTCAGTCTCGGGTCCATCTGGGGAGCCGCCGCAGTCCTCCGCAAAGCCCTTTCGGCCTAAGCCAGCCAGGCTGGAACGGCCCTGGTTTAGCCTGTTTGCTCAAGCTCTCGGAGTGATGAGCAGGCTCCTGGCAGGCACAGAGCTGGCTGGAGGCAGCGGAGAACGTGGCCCTGCTGTGCAAAAGGGAGGGGAGGGCAAAACCCCAGGGTGTCCTTGGAGTGGCTGAGAGAAGGCTCGGCAGCCAGCAATCAGGGACTCGGCAGAGGGCCCCAGGCCGGCAGACAAGATGGCGCCCTCAGGCAGACACAGAAAACAGGAAAACGGGCAAGTGGGAGTGGCCACTTCCAAGGGCTCTTTCCAGGGGAGCAGTAGAACCTGAAGCCCATTCGGCGTCAGGGTCAGCCTGGCAACCGTGTTTGTTTACTTTTTCTCCCGCTCGTTCAGCGGGACACCTGCCATACGCCATTGGTGTTTATCTGTGGGACCCAACAGGTGATCTCATAGGACAGAGGGTGGAGAAGGGATCACAAGAGGCTGGGCCGGAGTTTGGGGGTTGGGGTGGGAAGGATGGGGAGAAGGTAGAGGTTGAATAAGGGGAGCGGAGTTTGGGCTGGACCGGCGGGACTGCTTAGTGACACCCTGATCCACCGCACTGTGTGCTGACCACACTTAACAACAACAAGGCATTGTAGGGTTCCAAATTAGTCAAAGGACAGCTTTTCACATTTGCGCTGCAAAAAAATGATAAGGGATGACAGGTGATGGATATGTTAATTAGCCTGTACAACGTACGTGGGTCACATCACCACATTACACTCCATAAACACATACATCATTTGTCAGTGAAAACTGAATTTTAAAACATTTAAAAACACAAACCATAAGGCAAAATAAGACACGGAATTTGCCTACATCAAAATGAAGGATTTATTTTCAATAATGCACAACGCGCGCAGATAGGGTACGGCAAGGAAAAGCGCAAGGCCTTTGCCGAAGATGAATTAGAAAGTGGTTTCTAAAGGGTTCCGGGCCCTCCTAACACCGGCAAGGAAAGGGTGACTGTCCCCGGGAGGGGAAGTGGGCAGGGGACACAAGCAGACAGCGTCCAGCAGCTCATGGGTGCAGGAAGGAGAGGCCCTTAGCGAGCAGAGCACAACCCAAGGACGCTGGTGTCACTCTCTGAGGCTGGCCCACACGACACCGTACAGACCAGAAAGCTGAGAGAGGGGAGTCTTGGCAGGGCCGGGAGCCCTGAGGAAGGCCCTGCTCAGGCCCCTGCACGACAGCTAATAATACTAAGGTGGTGCTGGGTGGGGGCAGTGCGTCCTTGGTGGACGGATGTCCGTGTGCAACCAGCCCTGTGGCAGTGGATGGGGCGGTGATATGCAGGACACACAGGAGGCCAGGAAGAATTCGAGGCCATGGCCACACATGCCCAAAGCACCAGGACAGAGATTACAGAAACACAGAATGAGATCTACAACACAACTCCACCTAAAAATGTAAGCACCCAGGCCGGCGTTGCGGCATAGTGGGTTACGTCCGTCGTAGCCTGAAATGCTGGCACCCCATGTCCGAGTGCTGGTTTGAGGCCTGCTTGCTCTGGTTCCAACCCAGCTCCCTGCTCGTGTGCCTGGGAGGGTAGCAGATGAATGACTCAGACTTCACCTGCAGTGCAGAAACTAACAGGCGAACCCATGAGCTGCCAAGCGCTGGACTCCAGTGCCATGGCCCTCATCCCCCGGGCCCTCCACTTAGGTCCACATCTCTCCCCAGCACATGGGTGTGGGGTGTGTACCGGCCTTGTGTTCCTAGCACTCAGCTCTGCTGGGGGCCTCTGCTCTGGTGCCCCCACCTAGTCCAGGTCTCCTGCTTCTGTGCTCGAGGTGCCCCCCATCTCCTTGGGGTGTCACAGTCACTCCCGGGGCCGTGAACCCATGGCGGGCCCTGGCCCACTCTCTGGCTCATGAACGCATTGCTCACATTCTGGACTTTAACTGAGGGGCTATATTTATTTTTATTTTTTTCAGTCTATTTGAAAGGCAGAGCAAAAGAGAGAAACAGAGAGAAAGACTTTCCATCCATTGGTTCGCTCCGCAATGCCTGTATCGCCTGGGGCTGAGCCAGGTCGAGGCCAGGAGCTGGGAACTCTACCTAGGCCTCTCACGTGGGTCACAGGGAACCATCGACTTGAGCCATCACCTGCTGCCTCCCAGGGTTAGCAGGAAGCTGGAATCGGAAGCAGAGCCAGCACTGGAATCCAGGAACTCGGATACGGGATGCAGGCATTGCAAGCTGCATTTTAACTGTTCAGCCAAATGCTCAGCCCAGTCTCCGGTCCATGCGTTCTGACCACACAAGCCCAGCTCCACCACTCTCCCTTCCCTAACACTCTGCGGCCACGGCACTGGGGGGCAGGGTCTGTGTGTGTGTGTCTGTCATACACTCCCCACACGTCTCTCGGGAATGCCACAGACTGAAACACAGCTGTTAAAAAGCTAAATGCCAGTAAGATAGGAAGATACAAAATTAGCATATAGAAAACAAAAATCTTCTAAGATAGACATAACCGATTACAGGCTATTAAGGTAAGGAAAATCCCTTTTCCAAAATCAAAAAGGAAGATTTAGGAATAAAACATCTAGGAATAAAAACTTAACGAGAAAGATGTAAAACCCATCTTAAACACCCCTGAAAGACACAGTTGTAAAAAATATGAATTAATGGAAAGATATTGCTTGTTCTTAGATAGGATGACAGTATCAGAGAGATGCCAGTTCTCCTTAAATTAATTTATAAATTTGAAACAAACGCAGTAAAAATAGCAACAAGCTGCTTTGTGGCGCTAGATAATTGC
Source organism: Oryctolagus cuniculus (assembly GCF_051225735.1). Classification (NCBI taxonomy): domain Eukaryota; kingdom Metazoa; phylum Chordata; class Mammalia; order Lagomorpha; family Leporidae; genus Oryctolagus; species Oryctolagus cuniculus. Next base: position 111,855,972 of record NC_142876.1, read on the forward strand.
TACCAAAGCTCTTATTTTTAAAAATGCAGCAGGAGCGTTCCGTTTCTGGGAGGAGAGAACGTCTTTCCAGACACCCGAGCAGCGTGGGACCAGCACAGAGACCAACCAGCGGGCCAGCGGCAACACGCGACCCAAGCACACAGAGAAATGTAGTATCTGGTGGAGGGCACCTCAGATCAACTGGGGCAAAGACAGAGTTTTGAACCCGCAGTCATTCACAGCAGGTGGGGAAAAGGTAACAGCAGATCCAAAACCATCCGATAGGTAAGAAGGAATTCCAAATGCATCCGATACCTAGGTATACAAAAGGCGACCACACAACTCTGAGAAAGTTCTTGGTGTTCTGGACCCCCCAGGCCCTCGAGGGCTGGGATTTAAACACTTCTTTGGCAAAGTAACTAAGGCCGAGTGCCTCACTAAGAGCAAACGCCCTGCTTGCTTCCCCGTGCAGCTGGAGCAAAGCTGTCACTTACGTGATGCAGGGAAGTCAAGACCTCCCCCCGCCCAGGGATACATGGCTACAGCCCCCCGCCCAGGCACGGACGGCTAGAGCCCGTTTCCCAGACACCCCTGCAGCCCAGGGCTCACGTGGCTCAGTTCCGGCCCACAGAGGTGCAGGAGGCACCTGACGACGTGTCAGGCCAGGCCTGACCTGGGACTCCTCCCTCTTCTCCTGCCCGTCAGCCATGTGAAGACTGGGGGGTTCTGGAAGACGGCACGTGGCTGTGCGGTCGGAAGAGCCTGGGTCCCTGAATGACAGCGTGGAGCAGAGGAATCCCCCCTGCCAACGTGCACCAGGCAGTAGAGCGAGCGAGAACCGGCCTCGGAATGGGCCAAGCCCCTGTGATCTGGGTCTGGTCTATGACAGCAGCCGGCCCTACTTGCTCTCATACAATATTTGAACAGTTACTGCTGCCACAGAAAATCCTTTCTTTTTTTTCTTTTTTTTCTTTTTGACAGGCAGAGTGGACAGTGAGAGAGAGAGACAGAGAGAAAGGTCTTCCTTTTGCATTTGGTTCACCCTCCAATGGCCGCCGCTGCCGGCACGCTGCGTTGATCTGAAGCCAGGAGCCAGGTGCTTCTCCTGGTCTCCCATGGGGTGCAGGGCCCAAGCACTTGGGCCATCCTCCACTGCACTCCCGGGCCATAGCAGAGAGCTGGCCTGGAAGAGGGGCAACTGGGACAGAATCCAGTGCCTCGACCGGGACTAGAACCCGGTGGGCCGGCGCTGCAAGGCGGAAGATTAGCCTATTAAGCCACGGCGCCGGCCAGAAAATCCTTCCAACACTTTAGAATCTTCTAGTTCTTTCCTGCCTCAGGATATGCGTGATATGCCGACGTGGAAGCAGGCCAAGTTTAAGCTGAGTAGATCCACAGGGACCAATTCACCTGAGGCCTCCTGTGGGAGGACCTCGGCATGAGACCGAGGAAAACAAAACACGGAGACACAGAGCGCTGGCAGCCAGAGCGGGTCTCAGGGACCAAGTTCACGAATGCCGGAAATGACGCACAGCCCTACCTCTAAGTTAAAACTCTCCCACGTTTATTTTGGGATCAGACCAGAAGGAAGAGAATATTGTTACAGTTGTAAAAACAATGCAGTAAGAAAGTCACTGGACCGAGTCGGATCACGGGGAGTCAGGGAGACAGGCGGAGCTGGTACCAGGGCAGTGACACTGGGACTTTGTTTCTGTAGAGCTAAAACAAAGTGTTTTCACGTAGCCAGCAAACTCCTAATTATTGTCACAGGAGCCCCGGGTGAGCAGCTGCAGATACCTTGGAAGTGGGGGGCATGACCTGGCCGGTTCCCTGAGCACAGACCAGAGCTTCCTGGGACAGCGGGAAGTGGCCTCCCAGCCCCAGAAGACTGGAGAGGACGCTCTGGGCATACGGGGCTGAAAAGCAGAAGGGCACTGAAAGAGAGGGGGCTTGGGGGAGGGGGCCGGGGGAGAGGGGGCTTTCTGAGATGTAACTATGGTGGGACACACAAGTCCGCAGAAGGAAGCGGCGGGCTGCTTCAAAAAGCCAGCCCTGGGGGTGCTTCTGCTTGTCCCCGTGCTGGGGAATGAAGGAACAGAGACCACCGTGCCCCTGCGTAGCAGCAAGGCAGCCCAGCGGGCTAAGTCAGGCTCCCTGCAGCTGTCTGAGTCCAGAGAGGGCTGGCAGCTCGTGCAGTGTCCCCCCTGCCTCACACGGGGTCTGCACGCCCAGAGCGCAGTGGACTCGTGGCACTCGGGGGTGACAGGGCAACCGCTGCGGATGCTGGAAGAACACGCTGGCAAACCACAACTGACGGACGCCGGCAAAGGCGTTCAGACCTCCTACCCCTCTACACGGGAGAAAGCAGGACGTCTAGGGGACTTGAGCTTGGGCTCTCGTCCTCAGAAGACACGACTCCTTGCCTGACTCCCGAAGCCCCATGGGGCCACAGAGCTGACAGTGCCAAAGGCTGCCTTCCCCACTCTCAGCCACACCCACCATGGTGGCCACACCCACTGTGCCAGCCACACCCACCATACTGGCCCCACCCACCGTGCTGTCCACACCCACAGTCTCCTGTGGCTGGAACACTCCGAACGCTCCGCATTGCATCCTGACACAGGGCCTTTCCTCTGCCGGCTGCCCTGGGACCTCGCTCTGCCTCCAGCCTGGGCCTGGTTCTGTCTCTCCTTCCGTCTGGTCTCTGCCCAAGCGTCAGCCCCACGCAGAGCCTGCTCGGGCCCGCCAGGCCAACAGCGCCCTCACCTTCTGCCCATCCCTCACCCTGGGTTCCATTCCTTCGTAACAGCCTCCCGGTACTCAGTACCCCCGCAGCACGTATTTACTGTGCACCGTGTCTTTCCTGGCCCGTTTCTTGCCTAGAATGGCTCCAATCCACAAGGGAGGCTTGAGCACACTTAAGCCGCCATGGGCACCTCCTGGGTTTTTGCAAATTTGGCATAAACGCAGAATGCAGAGAATTCCAAGAATTTTTAGATCGAGGCCATGTTGGAGTGAGACTATTTTAGCCATCTGGGGTTAACCACAACTTGTGAATATTTATTCCAGTTATTCCATTTTTGCTTTGTGAACGTGTCTACAGAACAGTCCCACTTCTACACGCGGCTGCGATGTCTGCTTTGCGTTAATGCCCAGGGCACTGTGGTGACTGGCAAGGACGGCCTGTGAGAGTGGGGACCCTGTGTCTCCTGTCCTGGCACCAGCACAGGCTTAGCACACAGCTGTCGAAGGGGCACAGCGTTTGCTGAGTGGTGATACGCACTCTCCCCCTCTTCCTCTCTCCTAACTCAGCCTCCAACGTCGCTGAAACACAAGGAGCTCACACCCAATCTTGTCTGCTTGCTTTCTTTTTAAAGACAAAAAAATATTTATTTTTCGTTTTATTTATGAAAGGCGGAGCGATAGAGGGAGATAAAAGTGAGATTTTTCCATCCACCGGTTCAGTCCTCAGGTGGCCACAGCAGCCCAGGCTGGGCCAGGCTGAAGTCAGGGGCCAGGAACTGCCTTGAACTGGCACTTGGATATGGGATGCCGGCGTCGCAGGCGGTGGCTCAACCCGCTGCACCACAACGCTGGTCCCCTTTGTGCTTGCCTAAGACCTGTCCTGATTTAACTCCTTTTGAGCAGATATTAAAACACATATTTGTCCCTCTCTTCTGAAAATAACCAGTATAGCTATTGCATTTTAAGCATCACATTTTGTGAACGAATCAGTTAAAGTAATGCACTCAAAGGGGGTGCTTGGAAGAAAGCGGGGGGAGGGGTGCACAGGTTACACACCGTAGGGGAGATGGCACACGTGGCACCGAGAGGGCAAAGCTCTGAGAGCCAGAGATGAGGAGCGAAGACAGCACAGGTAACAAGCACTGCAAACAAGCCCCCATGTCCCGCCTTGTCTGGGCACGCCCACCGGGCAACGGGGCAACCAGCAGACGCAGCAAATGCAGCCACAGAAGGAGCCACAAGCCACTGTTCCATGCCACACAGGTAAGAGCCCCAAGCCGGGCATACACAGAGCAAAAGACCTTCAGGTCTAGCCGGGTGGGGGAGAGGGAGCGGGGCAGCCTGGGCAAATACGTGTGACACACACATATCCTGAGCACATCCACATGGAACATGAGTGTCTTTTTAAAGGATTATTTATTTGAAAGGCGGAGTTACAGAGAGGACATGCAGAGGCAGAGAGAGAGAAGTCCTCCATCTGCTGGTTCACTCCCCAAATGGCCGCAACGGCTGGAGCTGGGCCGACCCGAAGCCAGGCACTTCTTCTGGGTCTCCTACATGGGTGCAGGGGCCTGAGCACTTGGGTCATCTTCTGCTGCTTTCCAGGTGCATTAACAGGGAGATGGATCGGAAGTAGAGCACCTGGGACTTGAACCGGTGCCCATATGGGATGTCTGGGCTGCAGATAGTGGCTTTACCCACTACACCACAGTGCTGGCCCCCACGTGCATGTTCTTGGCCTTCTGTCACTGCGTGCTCAGAGGAAATTCTGTTCTCCACTGATGCTCAGAGTTTACAGCTTGAAGGATGACGTTGCACAGAGGAATTGTACAAATTTTACAAATAAAGACTAGTTCAGGGCCGGCGCCGTGGCTCAATAGGCTAATCCTCCACCTTGCGGCGCCGGCACACCGGGTTCTAGTCCCAGTCGGGGTGCCGGATTCTGTCCCGGTTGCCCCTCTTCCAGGCCAGCTCTCTGCTATGGCCAGGGAGTGCAGTGGAGGATGGCCCAGATGCTTGGGCCCTGCACCCCATGGGAGACCAGGAAAAGCACCTGGCTCCTGGCTCCTGCCATCGGATCAGCGCGGTGCGCCGGCTGCAGCGGCGGCCATTGGAGGGTGAACCAACGGCAAAGGAAGACCTTTCTCTCTCTGTCTCTCTCTCTCACTGTCCACTCTGCCTGTCAAAAAAAATAAATAAATAAATAAATAAATAAAATAAAAAAAAATAAAAAAAAAAAGACTAGTTCAGAAAAATGTCTACGGGCCGGCATCGCGGCTCACTAGGCTAATCCTCCGCCTTGCGGCGCCGGCACACCGGGTTCTAGTCCCGGTCAGGGCACCGGATTCTGTCCCTGTTGCCCCTCTTCCAGGCCAGCTCTCTGCTGTGGCCAGGGAGTGCAGTGGAGGATGGCCCAAGTGCTTGGGCCCTGCACCCCATGGGAGACCAGGATAAGTACCTGGCTCCTGCCATCGGATCAGCATGGTGTGCCGGCCGCAACGCGCTGGCCGCAGCGGCCATTAAAGGGTGAACCAACGGCAAAGGAAGACCTTTCTCTCTGTCTCTCTCTCTCACTGTGCACTCTGCCTGTCAAAAAAAAAAAAAAAAAAAAAAAGTCTACAAAAAACTGAGATCCAGGCAGACACGTGAAAACAGAGGCCACCAACTAAAAGGAGCATTTGGAGCGGGCACAGACTCCAGCCCCAGAGGGCTCCCCATCTGAGCGCCTCGGTGGTGGAACGCCTCCCAGACCTGCACATGAGTGGCACATCAAAAACCAGGAGAGGCTAACATTATACTTCCAGGGAGGAAAGAGGTAATTTTTCACACCAGAATTAGCATCAGTAAAACATGCACCTGCAGAGTGGCTAGAGCTAGTGTGACACTTAGGACAGAATGAAAGCAAAGGGTAATACCCCCTGGAACAGAACGCACGGGCCTAAAAGCCCTGAACTCTACCGTCTTGCAGTGCGGGAACACGCTCCCTGCCTTTGTCAGCTGCGAGCACACCTGAGCATCCTGGAAACCTCTAGTCCTGCAGCCCAGGCTGCCTGCTTGGCGCTGCAAGGAGACGGACGCAGACTGAGCAGAGCCTTTGATTTACAGTTCTGCAGTGGCTGCAGTACCGGGGTGGGGGAGCCCACTTGCTGGACTGTTGAGCTAAGGAGACCTGACAAATCCATAATGCGGCTTGCAGGCAGTGTATGATCAGTCCCCGGGCTTACAGGTTACATAAGAGTAAACCTGGGCTCTGTGAGTGTCTGCAGGGGGAGTGGGCGTCAGCACAGGAGGAAGTGCTTTTACACAGAATGCCGCTTATTTGTAAGGGTGCACCTGTGACAACATTATCTGTGCTCATTCATGCAGCCACTCCGGATCCATTAGCGCCTCTGCAAAGCCACTGGCCGGGTTTAAAAGTGAAGACAGGGTCCCTGATAGCAAGAAAACCACAGCCTAGTCTCAGACAGCGACTTAGAAGGGAATGATCAGGACTCCCCACCGGAAGTGCTAACAGACTGCTGGAAACTGTAACAGGAGCTGGAAGAGGACAGGAGGAGTCCTCCCTGGTGAGGGGCTCCTGGAGGAGTGGATGCTTATAGGGTACTGAAGGTACAGTAGGAGTTTACCAGGCAGAGGAGAGGAGGACGGTGTTCAGGATGAGGACCTAGCACCTATAGAACTCATCAGCAGAAACCCCTCGTGAATGTGCAGGCTGTGCAGAGCGTGCAAGGAGGAACGGAACTGGGGTCATATGAGACAAAGGTGAGCATGGCCTTGGGCATTAGTTTGAAAGCGGGCTTGCAGCCGGCGCCGTAGCACAGTGGGTTAATCCTCTGCTTGCAGCGAGAGCATCCCATATGGGCGCCGGTTCTAGTCCTGGCTGCCCCTCTTCCAATCCAACTCTCTGCTATGGCCTGGGAAAGCAGTAGAAAATGACTCAAGTCCTTGAGCCCCTGTACCCATGTGAGAGACCAGGAAGAAGCGCCTGACTCCTGGCTTCGGATCGGCGCAGCTCCGGCTGTTGCAGCCATTTGGGGAGTGAACCAGCAGATGGAAGACCTTTCTCTCTGTCTCTCCCACTTACTGCCTGTAACTCTAACTCTCAAATAAAATAAATAAAATCTTTAAATAAAAAAAAAGAAAGTGGGCTCAACTGTCTTTAAAGAAAAAAAGTCCCCAAATCAGAGTGGCTTTTAAAATATAGATGTTTATTTTTCTTACATACTAGTGTGGCTACGGGCTGCCCAGGGCTGGCGGGCGGGTTCCCGGCCACAGAGACACTGACTGCTTGTGTCTGGGTGCCCAGCTACCCTGGGAGCTCAGCCTTATCCACACGGTGGAGATGACTCACCCCTGCCACGCCTGAAGCCACAGAGCCTGCCACATCCGCCTCGACCACGTCCCCATCCACAACCAAGTCTCCATCCACCTCATCCTCTTTCTGCAGTCTAGCTGGCAGGGCAGGGGAGGGGTGGACACTCACGTGCTGTGCTGACCCGGCAGGGCCCCGCTCTGTGGATGCTGGGAAGTGTAGTCCTTGCTCCTGGCAGCCACGTGGGCAGCCATCTGCCCAGTTTAAGACAGGAAGTGGCTGCGCACCCCCCGCCGCTGCAGGCTCCTGCAGGCTGTGCCCAGGCTCTCCAGAATGCCTCTGGAATAGAAATGGAGCAGGCTGCAGTCTTGCGCTTTATTGTTCCTGATATGCTGGCTTGAGAGTAACTCTGATTTCACAGAAGTAGAATCTTCAGGATGCAAGCGATGACTCAACGTTGGCAAGGAAGAAGTGGGTGCTGGCCCAGACATGTGCGCTTTGAAAGTAGGGGTTCCAACTTTATTTTAAAGACACTTTCCTGAACAGCATGATGGCGCGGGGTCCCAATCCCCATTGCCTTCGGTTGCCCAAGTTCACAAAAGTAAGCTCGGGCATCCTCTCCATTGCCCCACGGCAAGAAGCGGGAAGAGACTTCTCGCAGTCACAGGAAGCAGACAGTGGATCTCACACCACCTTGTGTCCGAATCCCAGGGCACATACATCTTCAGGTGCCACTTGAGCTTTTCTCTTTTTTTCTTTTTAAGATTCATATTTTCTTATTTAGAAGGCAGAGTTATGGGGGGTGGGGAAAGAGACAGAGAGAGACAGAGAGAGAGAGAGAGAGAATATCTTCCATCTACTGGTTCATTCCCCAGATGCCTGCGATAGCCAGGGCGTGGTCAGGCCAAAGCCAAGAGCCTGGAACTCCACCTGGGTCTCCTACAAAGGTGCAGGGGCCCAAGCACTGGGGCCATCTTCTGCAGCCTTCCCAGATGCATTAGCAGGGAGCTGGGCTGGAAGTGGAACAACCGGGGCTTGAACCTGCACTTACATGAGATGCAGGTGTCGCAATGCCGGCCTCATCGCTTGATGTTCCTTGGCTTCAGTTTCCCCCTACGTAAAATGGGGACAATGACGATCGTTGAGTTGTCAGAATTAAATGAGACGGTGTGTGCAGCCGAGACAGGGACACCAGCACACGTCTGCTTTCTTCTGATTCACAACACGGATCCCCGGGTCCCCTGAGCACAGCGCTTGCGTGGCAGTCACTGCCCAGCCGCCACGTGCCTAGCACCTGAGGAGGAATCACTGCCCAAGAGAGGACTCAAAGTCTGGTTTCTGACAATGAGAGAGGGACACTACCACCTACATCGGCATCAGCCACGTGATCACCACAGCGAAACAGTGACACAGCGTGCCACCTGCCGGGCTGCCCAGGGAACAGGACATAACTTCACTCCTTCCAAAAACGCGGGACCTGACTTTCATCGTGAAGAAACAGACACATTCAAATCGAGGAATGTTCTGCAACTGGCCTGGACTCTAACAACATGGTTCAACGAAACATACTCACACACGTGCCTGCGCACAGAGGAAGGGGAACTGTTTGAGTCTAAAGGAGATGAGAAGCATAAATGATTGCAATCTCAGATTAAGTCCTGATTGAAGAAACCCTATAAAGGCCATTGTGAGAACCATGCAGGCAATTTGATGGTCACCTATATATTAAACAATGCGTGTGGATGTTAAACCTGCCGAGGGAGGCCACTGTGGGATGCGGGTGTCCCTGGCATTCTCAGGGATGGGTTCCAGGAGCCCCCACGGATACCAAAATCCATGGATGCTCAGATTCCTCCTGTGACACCGGCCAGCACGGCCCAGCTGCGCCCCTCCTCCCGAACGCTTTGCAGCAGCTCCGGCTGGGCTTGCTCTCCTACACCCACGGAGCTGCCGAGAACTCTGGCTGAACCGTGCTGTGTGGGAGCAACGAAGAGACAGGAAGCTTGAGCGCCTTCTGCACGTGTGACCCACGTCTTCTGAATATTACCCATCTGTGACCGGCTGAACCCGCGTGTGCAGAACCCACAGACACACAGAGCAGACTGTTACAAGGAGGAACACTCCTTATTATTTATTTTTTTGAAGATTTTATTTATTTCTTTGAGAGACAGAGAGAGAGGTTGTCCATCTGCTGGTTCACTCCCCAAACGGCTGCAACAGCCAAACCTGGACCAATCCAGATCCAGGAACCAGGAGCTTCTTCCGGGTCTCCCACCTGGGGGCAGGGATCCAAACACGTGGGCCATCTCCCACTGCTTTCCCAGGCCATAGCAGAGAGCTGGATCAGAAGAGGAGCAGCCAGGACTCGAACCGGCACCCATATGGGATGCAGGCTCTGCAGGCAGAGGCTTAGCCCACTGCGCCACAGCACCGGCCTTGGGGAATGCTTCTTTAGTGTTATTGTAGTATTCTTTTCACTCTTATGATGGATTTGAAACTAGTCAAGATCAAAGCTGGAGGAGCAAAATGCGCTGTCAGGAAAGCAAGGAGGCTGAGTGGCACTGAAGAGGCGGCGCGTTCCAGACCACGCTGGGTCCGGCTGCTCTGCTGCTTCAGCCATGGCCAACGCAGAAAACAAATCGTTTATCGTCTGTTCACATTTTTGAAAAAAGAAGAGAGCAAGGGCTGAGCAGTGGGTGGTGGACCTGGGTGGGAGGCAGGGCTGGCCCCGCGCTCTGCGCCCTCATCAGCTTCGTCCCTGAAGACGTGTGAAAGGCAGTGCAGAAGCTGAGCAGAAAGCGGGGGCAGCGTGCTCGCACCCACACGTGTCCGCTCACTGGAGATCAGAGCCGGCCGGCCGCCGAGGACAAGGCTGAGCCTGAGGACACGTGCTCGGGATCAGCCAGGCGGCTGCAGCGAGGGAGCAGCGGCGGAGGCGGCAGCACACGGGCTCTCGGGGACTCGGCCGGCCGCGGGCTCCCTTTCCCACCTCCTGCAGCTGATGACCCAGGGACCCGGCCGCCACAGGAGGCGGCTCAGCTGCAGGTGCGTTAACAGTGATCCAGGAGAGGACTGAAGCACACTTACCCGGACCACACAAGCGGGTACGTGTGCAGCCTGGCGGCTACGGCGCCCACCACGTGCCCCGTCACAACCTGGAAGTCTGACTCTGCCGCCTGACTCCAGCTTCCTGCAGATCTGCAGATGCACGCTCTGGGAGGCAGCACTGATGTCGCCGTAGCTGGGTTCCTGCCACCCACGTGGGAGACCTGGATGGAGTTCTCAGAGCGCAGCCCAGCCACTGTGGGCATCTGGGGAGTGAACCGGTGGACGGTTGCTCTCTGTCTCTCCCAAATTAAAAAAAAAAAAAAAATTCTTCTTCTTAAAAAAAAAAAAATCTAAATGGTGAAACAGAGTGTGAACGGCAGTACAAATCCCTCCTTGAAAAATTCATGTGATTAAAATACTAATCCATTGCCTTTTCCCTTTGTGTGTGGGAGTGCACACACGCTGGCGTTATCTCAACAAAGTTTAATGAAAGAAAATGTGTGCAGCGTTTCTCTTGTAGACTTTTTTTTACTCCTGTTATTTCACGATTATTGTTGAAGAGAATTCTGGTGTGTGGAGGCGGACGGTGCTGAGACTTGGTTCTCTTTAGGGGAGTCCTGTGTTGGGACACTGGGTGGAGGGGCAGAGCAGCAGGGGCATGGACCACGCTCCGCCCTGCCCCTCCCCTGGCGTCTGTCTACAGAAGCCCGGCTTTAGAGGAGAGGAGAGAGCGGCGGGGGACAAGGCAGCCCGGCTTTGCAAGCTGTGGCGTGGAGAGAGCGCCGGCTGACGCTCCCGGGCGAGGCCGGAGCTGCCAGTGGACAGAGGCGGCTCAGCCACATGTTTCCTGAAGAGCCCTGGGCAGCCCCAGCCTCAGAGGCACTCAAGAGCCCTGGTTGCAGGGGTGCCGAGGGTGGCGGTGGGGAGTGTGGAGGGCCACCCCAGGGCACGTGGTAGGATCCCCTAAGCTGAAGGTGGTGCAGGCTCCCCAAATCCACCCAGAGATGCAAATCCCCTACCTGGGCAAACCTGTTGGACCACAGAAAGCCCAGGCTCACTGAGGGAAGGGTGCAGGTGCAAGGATGCCTCTTGGATTGCAATCTGCGGCTCCCTTGAAGCGCCTGGCGACCAACAGCAGCACTGCCGCTACCGGTGCGCCCCTCGGACTACGGGACGTGGGCGGGCTCAGCCCCTACCTGCCCGCTGCTTCCCTGCAGGGTGTTCAACAACGCGAGCTCTGCTCACTCTCCATGCTGGTGGATTCTTTCCCCAGCTGTGACGCCAGCCTCAGCCGGTGGCTTCCCGTGACCGGGTGGGTGATGTACGTCAGCATGGCCAGTGACTGTTCTTCTCCCAGCTTTGGAAGGAGGATTTAAGAAAGGAAATCTTCAAGACATTGAAATATGCTAGGGTTTGTTTTCTTTTCTTATTAGATCCGAAAGCCCAGGAAACAAAAGCAAAAATAGACAAATGGGATTTCTCAAAGGCAGCGACTAGCGGAGTGGAGAAACACCAGACACAGAGTGCAGAACTCTCTGCCAGTCACACATCTGACCGGGGTTAGGGACCCAACAGCAAGCAGAACCAAATGATCCGATGTAAAGATGGGCCGCAGATCTGAACAGACATTTCTCAAAGGAAGACATACAGGCGGCCGACAGGTACAAGAAAACCTGCTCGATATCGCAAACCATCAGGAAACACAGATCACAACCCCATTGGGTGGGGTGGGGCATTGGCTGGGTGGCGCAGCAGGCGAAGCCTCCGTGAGCGGCATCGCCAACCCGCACCACAGTGCCGGTTCCCGTCCCAGCTGCTCTGCTCCTGATCCAGCTCCCTGCTAATGTGACGGGGTAGGAAGCAGAAGCTGGCCCAGGTAACCGGGCCCCAGCTACCCAGGTGGGAGACCAGGATGGAGTTCCTGGTTCCTGGCATTGGCCTGGCCTCCACCTGACTGTTGAGCCCCTTTGAGGAGAGAAGCAGTGGATGGAAGCTCTGCCCCACCCCCATCCCACACCATCCCATCACTCTATCTTTCAAATGAGCAAATAAATCAATCTTTAAGACCAAGTCCCAGCTCCACCCCGATGCCAGCACTCTGGGAGCCAGCAGGCTCAATCACTTGGGTCCCTGCCGCCCACATGGGAGCCCTGCATAGAGTCCAGCCTGGCCCAGTCCAGTTGTCGCAGGCATTTGGGGAATGATCAGTGAGCAATAGATTTCTCTCTCCTATTTCTCTCTTTCTTGCCCCACAAATTAAAAAAAAAAAAAAAAACACACAATGAAATATCACCTCACTCCAGCTGGACTGGTCTTTTATCAAAAAAGCCACAAGGTAACAGGTGCATGTGGAGGGAAATGCACAGTGCTGATGGGAATGTAAGTTAGCACCACGGTTGTGTGTAACTGTAAGGAGACACCTCAAAAACTAAAAGTGGAGTCGGCGCCGTGGCTCACTAGGCTAATCCTCCGCCTTGTGGCGCTGGCACACCAGGTTCCAGTCCTGGTCAGGGTGCCGGATTCTGTCCCGGTTGCTCCTCTTCCAGGCCAGCTCTCTGCTGTGGCCTGGGAAGGCAGTGGAGGATGGCCCAAGTGCTTGGGCCCTGCACCCCATGGAAGACCAGGATAAGTACCTGGCTCCTGCCATCGAATCAGCGCAGTGCGCCGGCCGCAGCGTGCCAGCCGCGGCGGCCATTGGAGGGTGAACCAACGGCAAAGGAAGACCTTTCTCTCTGTCTCTCTCTCTCACTGTCCACTCTGCCTGTCAAAAAAAAAAAAAAAAAAACTAAAAGTGGAACTACCACGGAAAGCAGCAGTAACAGCACTCGGTATGCAGCCAAGGGTAATTACATCACTCGGTTCCCACCCTTGTTTGTTGCAGCAGTAGCTACAGCAGCCAAGAAATAAGGCAACTTATCTAAGCATCCATCCACGGAGGAACGGTGGTGCAGAGGCACACTACACTGCCACTCGCTGTGACACCGGATGGAACCTTGTCGTTGGCAAGGATGACCCAGGGTCCTTTCCAATGCAGTGGCCCACCACAGCACCCTACAGTTACAGCTGAAGGCAGCAGGGCCCACTCACGCACTGGGCTTTGTAGGATCCCACTCCTGAACGTGCAGAGATCGGCTGGGGTCATCAGACGGCAGAGGAATTGCTCCAAGAAGAGAGCTGCTTGTTTTAAAGGCCACGGATAGCCTCAGAAAGACAAAAGACGGAATGGCAGTCATGCGACTCAGCAGAACGTACTAGAAGTAAACATCCAAAAGAACAGACGAGCATTCTTAGAAATTAAAATCCTGATGGCTGGGAGCTGGTTTTGTGGTGTAGTGGGTAAAGCCACTGCTTGTGATGCCGGAATCCCATGTTAGAGCACCAGTTTGAGTCCTGGCTGCTCCACTTCCAATCCAGCTCCCTGCTAACTGCCCGGGAAGGCAGCAATGGTGGTCTAAGTACTCAGACCCCTACCACCATTGTGGGAGACCTGGCTTATGGAAGTGTGTGTGCTCTCTCCGTGTGTGTGTGTGTGTGAGAGAGAGAGAGAGAGAGAGAGACAGACAGACAGACAGACTGCCTTGAAAATGAACTAAATATTTATAAAAAGACAAAACGATGACGGCTGGAATGAAAGACTCCATAGACGCCTTGGAAGGTTAAGGGCAGGAACCTGAGCAGACACAGAGAGCTGGGGAATAAAGGAGAAAGACGAAGAAACGGAAAGGATGGTCTGTGAGGCTTGGTACTCAAATAGCAGGAGTTTCGGAAAAGGGGAACCGAGGAAGCCGAGCGTGGCATGGGGGACTGGGGCTGCAAGGCTAGGAGCTGTTCACGTTTTACATGGCAGACTCACCGGCCTCCTCCGCGGACGGCACAGCGCAAGGGTTAAGGAATAGAAAAATGTGAACGCAACGTCAATGAATAGAAAAACCCAGCAAACACTGGTGACTGAACCTGAGGGGACGGAGAGCAAGGAACTCTCTCTGATTCACACACTCTTGTCGTCTTTGCATTTTTGTTACAATGAGTCTGTTGCTGTTGTGAATGGAAAAATACGCATTTTTGATGTGACACAGGTTTACCAAGAATTTCTGGAAAAAGCCAACAAGACAGTGTGTCTCCTGAATGGTTGTCCGGATGGGCTCAAGCTCCTGTCACAGCTTTAAGCAAAAAATGCTTGGGTGTACCTGGGAAGCGAATCCAACCACACAAATACGCACAGAAATCCACTAAAATGTAAACGGTGGGTGTCCTGGGCAGTGAAATCTGGGACAGTTATTTCTTCTTTTCTACTTTTTAATACTTCCCGAGTTTCTATTATAAGCATGCATTATTTCCACAGCTAAAAAAAAAAAGCAGTATTAAAACAAAAACAAGGCCGGCGTCGAAGCTGCGGCACCAGCACACTGGGTTCTAGTCCCAGTTGGGGTGCCGGATTCTGTCCTGGCTGCTCCTCTTCCAGTCCAGCTCTCTGCTATGGCCTGGGAAGGCAGTGGAGGATGGCCCAAGTGCTTGGGCTGCACCCCATGGGAGACCACAAGGAAGCACCTGGCTCCTGGCTTCAGATCAGCGTGGTGCACCAGCCTCAGTATGTCGGCTGCAGCAGCTGATGGGGGGGTGAACCAATGGAAAAAAAAAAAAAAAAAGGAAGACCTTTCTCTGTCTGTCTCTCTCACCATCCATTCTGCCTGTAAAAACAAAAACAAAAACAAAAATGAAATATCACTGCCAACTCTACTGCAAGATTCACGTCAATCATTTCCAAAGTTTCTCCCCAGGATGGATGCGTGCTTGGGAAACGGTAAAAACGGACGCTCCTACAGAACATAGGCTCTAAAGAAAAGGCATCTGAAGATGCATGCGAGAGATGGAGGCAAGGGTGGGGAGGCTGGGAGGCAGCAGAGCCACACAGCTGGGCCTGAAAGCCAAGGCCAAGGCCAAGGCCAGACACTCAGCAGTGCTGACAAGGGCCCCCTTCCTGTTTGTACTTGACACATGCTAATGAGCTGCTGTTTTCCACACAGAGCCAGTCCTGTGTTCCTAACCACACCTATTCCCCCCAGCCCCTATTCCCCCCAGCCCCGGGCTGTGCAATGTTCCCAGCAGGTGGCTTTCTGCTTCCTTCTGGACTAGTTTCTTCCGGAAGGTTACTGATAGGCTTTTCCTGGGGATATTCTCACAGCTCCGGATGGCCCTTCAGCCCTGCCCCCACTCCCACACACGCCTGCAGTCCCTGACCCACAGTTCTGAGTGTCGCCTCACTGCAAGGCCTGGGGGATCTGAGCCGGCGCAGGATGCACCTGCCCCACACGGCCAGTGGGGCAGATGTTCAGGGAAGATGGAAGGTGCCGACGGGGGTCAGCTTCAGCAGCGGGAGCGCCGGATGAGCCGTGCCTTACAGAACCTTGAAGATCTGTCCATGGATGAGGCAGGAAGGAAAAGCCGAAGAACTCCAGCTCACTTCCTAAAGGGCGGCGTGAGCAAAACCATCATTATCCACAGCCGTCCGCGATCCCGAGTGTGGCGCACGTGCACGCCAAGCACAGCACTCCCACCTGCAAGCTACCGCACTAGGCCAAGGTCCCCTTCGAGCAAATAAAACTTCCCGCTCAACCTGACGTGCTCCCAAGAGCCACAAGGACAAGGGGCTGAACGTCAGCCTTGATCACGCGAGAGGTGCCTGTGAAAACTGCACTGAACACCAGGAGTTCTGCTGGTGAGGCTGGGGTGGGGACAGACATTCAGACACTGCTGTCCTGCACACAGAGGGTGGCTCCCCGCAGGGAGGAGAATCTGGCGATATGTAGCCAATTCGACAGCTTTTGCCACCATGATCACTCCTAGGATGCCTCCCACGCACTGCATTCAATGAGATGTGTGCACAAGGCCACCGCTTGCAGCTCTGTTTGCAGACAACGCAAACGCTCATGGAGCAGGAGCAGCTGAACACAGGGTAGACCCGCCTAATTCACGCATACAAGGGGCCTTCCGCGTGTAAATGAGAAATGAATACCACCAAAAACTAACCAAGGATTTCTTTTCTTAAAGGTCTCCCACGGGGGTGCAGGGGCCTAAGGACTTGGGCCATCTGCTTCTGCTTTCCCAGGCCATTAGCAGGGAGCTGGATCAGAAGTAGAACAGCCAGGACTCGAACTGGCGCCTGTCTGGGCAATACCTGCTACACCACAAGGATGACCCCTGTTCAAATGTTCTTTATGTATACGTCTGGATATAAGGCAGCTGACGTAAAAATCAGCACTGAGTGACAGCAGTGGAGGGACTGCTATCATCCTGTGGCTGCAGGCTGGAATCTTCTTGCCTCGAACAGAGCATAGATCTTAGATTCTCTCTCACGTCTTTTGGAGCTGGGTTTGAGTAAGAACCAGATGAAGTTCAATGCTGAAATTCCACCAAAGGGAAGCCGGGAATCAGGAAAACTGCTTTCACCTCATTGCCTTGCAGCTCTGGGGAGGAAAATCTAAGTTTCATGTCACATTCTTCAATTAAATCCCTCTTTAAGTAAAACCCCGAAAGTCCCGCCTCTCCTTTCTGTCTAATGAATGACATCGTAAGGGTAATGGGCTGCTGAGTTAACAGTTCCGGAGATGTAGGCACAACGGAGTTTATAAAGTTAATATTTGGCCAAACACCCAAAATTTTAATGAAATATTAATGAACAGGTGAATTTCCTACAAATGATTTGTCACTTGTAGCATGCCATCCTAATGAATTATATTATGCAGTGTAAGCTTTAGTTGAAAGTGGAGACCTGCCTTTCTCATCCAGGGCTTCTAAGCGTTTTTTTTTTTTTTTTTCTAAGATTTTACTTATTTATTTGAGAGGTAATGTTATAGACAGATCCAGAGAGAGAAAGAAAGGTTTTCCATCTTCTGGTTCACTCCCCAAATGGCCACAACAGCTGGAGCTGGGCCAGTCCAAAGCCAGGAGCCAGGAGCTTCTTCTGAGTCTCCCACGCGGGTGCAGGGGCCCAAGGAACTGGGCCTGCAGCTTTCCTAAGCCATAGAAGAGAGCTGGAGGGAAGTGGAGCAGCTGGGACTTGAACTGGCACCCACATGGAATGCTGGCACTGCAGGCAAAGGCTTACCTTACTACGCCACAGCACCAGCCCCTAGGGAATTATTTTTAATTTTAGTAAGTTCTCATAATCTTCAATTTCTGATAAACTCAGCTATAGTTAGTGCCAGAATCTCCTACTATGATTAATTATTTCCATTATGAAATCTAGTAAAACTAACAGAAAAACTGGTTATGCTTGCTGGAAGGAGTAAGAAAGAGGAAGAATAGACATTCACTTCTAAGGCACTGAAAACATGTATGCTGTTCTCCAAATACTAATAAGAATTGGGGTAATTTACATGGTTTGGTTATTCAGCTTAAATTTAAACTGTGGCTTATTTTACACATTCTTGCACTGTTTCTAATTGTTTTATATTGTTTAAAATTTCTACCTTCAAAGAAGTTAAGAAAATTCACCTGACATATTTTGACCTCCCAAGAAACTGATATTTGTATTAGTATTGAATTTTGGCTAGCACTTCAATTTAGTTACTGTCTTAAAATAAAGCAAACTCTCACTTTCAAAAAAAAAAATCAGGGCGAAAGAAAATTAAAATCACCTACTTCCTCCCATGAAATTCAACAACATAGTTCTTAGTCTCTGCAACCTCAATGACCTATGAAGTTCAATGTCAAGTGCACATCTGATCGCACCTCTGTTGCCCAGTTCAGGCGAGGTTAAGACACAGTCTGCTGGGGCATCTGGTGCAGCAGTTACATCACCACCTGGAACGCCCGCATCCCGTCTCACGCACGACTCTGGGAAGCATCAGGTGATGGCTCGAGAACTTGGGTCCCTGCGACCCATCAGGGAGACCTGGATTGACTTCTGGGCTCCTGGCTTCCGACTGGCCCAGCCTGGGCTGGTGCAGGCATTTGGGAAGTGCACCAACACCGTAAGTAGAAGATCCTTCTCCTCCTCTCTCTCTTCTCTCAAATACAATGAAAATAAATAAATAAATAATTTTAAAAACCAACAACCCCAAAACATGGTCCATTCAGGGTGCTGAGAGATGGCCCTGGACGCCTCAGTGAGCTCCCCTGCCAGCCCCCCACCTCGTCTTCTCCCTTGTCCCTTCCACGCATGCTCCGGGGACTGAATCCACTCTCGGAGTGGCAGGGCTCCCCAGCTAGCCGGGAAAGCTGCGGTAAGCCACGCTGTGTCTCAGACGCTTCCCGAAAGTGCCGAGGAAGACTCTGAAATTTTACAAACGGCGTGGCAGACGCCCCACTTTTCCATTTCAAGATTGAAAATTTGAGGGAACAGCAGGACGTTCATGGACAAGGAAATTTTTATTCTGATGCAAAGAAATTCATGTGCACACATAATAGTTTCCTAAAACACATTTTCTATGAACTTCAGGAAGACACCTCATATGTCCTATACCCTACTTCTTCCAAGCCAAGTAGCAGCCTGGCCCGACCCTGCTCAGCTTCCAAGATCAGATGAGATGCAGCGTGTTCACCCTGCTCCCTTAGTATATTTAGGGGGGTGTGGCCGCAGACACCCTGCAGGGATGGCTGGCCTACTGGCTGACGCCCATCTCTGTATCAGAGAACCTGGCCTCATGGCTCTAGCTGCTGACTCTTGTTTCCTGCTCATGCAGACCCTGGGAGGCAGCGGTGATGAATCAAGTCACTGTGTCTCCAGCACCCACCTGGGAGACCTGGATTGCGTTCCTAGCTCCTGGCTTTTCCCAGCCTCAGTCATTGTGGGAATTTGGGGAATTAACCAGCAGATGGAAGCTGGCTCTTTCTCTCTCTCTCTCTCTCTCTCTCTCTCTCTCTCTCAATTTCTTAAACAAGTAAAAACTTTTTTTTTAATGAGTTACTTTAAAAAAAAATGCGAAGCTTAGTAACGACAAAACCAACCATGTCCACAGAGCCCTCCGCCTCTGAGCTCCCGCCATAGGAGGCGGAGCCTTGCTCCGCACAGAGCGTTTTGCCGTCAGGGACAGTGAGGCTCATGCCAGGATCCCAGCCTTGAACGCGTCTGTATTTCCTCAGTGGGCAACTTGCTTGTGGTCGCATCTCGGCTGAAGCGGCCAGATCTCTGCCAGCGACAGCTGACCAGGCCACCCCCCGACCAAGCTGACGCTCTGTAGCAACCACCAGGCCCCCCTGCCTTCCCTGTGGGCTGAGAGAAGATAAACCGAGTCCTGTCTCAATGATGTATTAAGGTCAGGACGTCAGCAAAAGGTGAGCTGAGACTCAAATCCCAGTTCCCCAACGCCAGGTTCAAGGTCCATTCTGAGATACCGCACGTGAGCTATCATAAAACCTTCAACACTGTGGCTTTTTTTTTTTTTAATCAAGAGTGTTTCACATTGCTTGAGAGAAATGTATCTGTAAAAACTTACACGTTTTGAACATTTCTGTTATTTTACAGGTTTTGATAAGAAAATCTGTCTCAGGAAAAACAATAACTCAGATACCTACAGGTTAAAGTCTCGGTATAATTCAATCACACCGCTGCACACCTCATGGCTTTCTGTGAGGGAGAGACATACCAGCAGGATATGGCTTTTAGAGACATGAATCAGCCCACAGAGGGCATCGAGTTATCCTCCTGTGAAACAAGACCCACCAAATGAGAAAACAAAGTTCCAGAAACAGGGCCACGTCTCTGAATGCCCTGTGGCCCATAAAGCTGCCAGAAGAATCAACATTCTGGGCGTTGTCCTAAGCACCACACAGGCGTTCACTTGGTTACGCTCACGACAGCCCTACACAGTGCCCTACACCGTGTCACCACGGCAGGGGGAAACTGAGGCACCCGAGGGCTGGGCTGCCGAGAGGCAGGGACTGAGCCAGGCTGCCTGGCTGCCAGGTGACCTGCTGGACCCCCAACAGCACCCACAGTGCTGGGCCTCACTGTCACACAGTGTGGCTGCTCCCAGGGGGTCGCTGTGGAGTTCTGCGGTCAGGGGGTCTGAATGGGCAGCTCCTCGCATCTGCACCCTGCAATAAAGGCAGAGAGGAGGCTGTCACGGTCTCCCATCATCATCCCCCTCTCTTCCGTTCCCCTGCAGGGGCCAGAAGCCAGAACCTGCCCCGTCCAGACCTCCTGTCTGAATTCCAGCTGTGCTTCCCACGGGAGCGGGCCCCACGCCAGGCGTCAGAGGCAGGTAACGGCTTCTCAGCCCCCTGCAGCAGCAGCAGAGGAGGCTCAGCTGGGAGGGACTGGGGGTGCTGGCCCTAAGACGACACCCCAGGGCCTGGAGCCGCTGCATTTACTGCCCGGACATTGGGCATCACCAGCCTCCCCTGTCTCACCGCTGCCACCACCCCCTTCCCCAGCCCTCCATATGGGAAAGAATCGCCTATGTTCAGTCGCTCTCCACTGGGACAGCTGGGCCAGTTTTCCCCCGTGCTTGCTGCTTGATTCTGACCAGGGAGTGACCCTAAGGCCCTGTCAGCCTTCTTCCATGAACACACCGGGCACTTGCACCCAGGTCCTGATGAGAGGCAGCAACTGTGACGGCGAGGGGTCCCCAACACGTGCCCCGCGGACTCCCTGCCATGCACCCTGTAAGCGACGCTGGCCACCTGGGCTCACAGAACCTGGCAACTGAGGATCCGGGTAAACAGGAACAGGAGGGTCACGGCAGCGGGAATGCCCCTCCTGAGTGTGCACACACATGACAGCCATCACGCCCCAGACACGGCAGGGAAACCAACGACGAGGAAGAGAGGAACCGGGAGAAGCAGGAAGGGCCGCCGCCCCTGCAAGGAGCCAGAGACGGCTCAGCACACTGCCGGGCAACAACACACGTCCTGTACTCAATGTCTGATTTCGCAAACCCGCCTTGTCCGTGCATGAGTCAGGAAGCACAAAGAAGCAGAGATACGCTGAGACGTCTCAGCTTCACTCCTCCTCACCCTGTGGCTGAGCCCTCATGCTAGTTCCCTGTGCAAGCACAAGCAGATAAGGAAAACTGTGCTAGTCTGATGGCAGAGAGAGCCAGAGCGGACCCCTGAGTCCTGAGCAGCCCGTCACTGCCGCTGGCCTGGCTACCATCGCACCCCAGGAGGAGCCGCAGCTGCCACAGGCAGCCCCAGGCACCGTCGACCGCAACCACGCACCACAACCACGAGCGCTGAGGCTGAGACCCAGTATCCGTTTGCCATCCACCTTCCCTCCCGCCAGCACCACCAAAACAGGCAGCCTCACCTCGGCAGCACCTGCCGGGGCGCAAGAAGCTGGTCGCAACAAAGGGGTCCATGATAAG
Organism: Oryctolagus cuniculus; assembly: GCF_051225735.1. NCBI lineage: Eukaryota > Metazoa > Chordata > Mammalia > Lagomorpha > Leporidae > Oryctolagus > Oryctolagus cuniculus. The sequence goes on from NC_142876.1 coordinate 111,877,365, forward strand.
CAGAACAGTGAGAGTGAGGGAAAGAAGGAGGGACTGGAGAGCGCTCCCCAAGGCCAGCCCAACCGCGCTGGCCCGACGGCCGGTGAAGGCTCCCGCCTCACTACCTGTGGAGCCCCCATGGGTATCAACCACAGAATTCCCAGGCTGCCGCGCAGGCAGAGGGGATGGGAGGTGCCGACAATGAGGGTGCAGAAGAGCAAGGCAGACCAGCAAGACGGAATACGCGTCGGGGGTCACAGACCACCACTCCACAGAGGTTCTCCTCACCAAGGATGAGCTGGAAGGGACAGCCATGAAAAGATGTGAAAAACCAAGGAGGCGAGGTCAAGGCCAGCAGCCGCCTCGGCGTCGTAACGATGCAGATGTCCAGACGACTCTAAACCACAAGCCGGCAGGGACAGGGACGGCTAATGCACCAGGGAGACGGCTGATGCATCCGCTCCCCTGGCTGAGCCGGCGGGGCCGGGCAAACCCTGGCTCAGCATCTCTGCCATCATCGGGTTTAGTCCCCCTACAAGAAGAAAGGACTGGAAAATGCAGCGATGAGAAGCGGACAGGAGACGGCAGCTGAAGACCCCAGGGCTGCTCTCTGCCCGCTGACCAGATCCCTGAACGGCCGCGTTCTCTGTGCAGCCTGGGCTTGTTATTATTTCTACCTCGAGATGTCTCTTTGTGGTAAGGAAAAACACGTTTATTCATTTTAAAGAGCTGGGTTTTTCTCGATACAGCTTTAAAGGTTTTTAAATTGTTACATATCTCCTCATGGTGAGTTTTTTTTTTTTAAGAACTTCACTTTATAATAAAAGTTTATGACTTGATTTTTTTCAAAATATTCAACAAACCGCATGTATCTGTTAATAAAGGTCTTAAATAATTCAAAAGAAAAGCAAAGCTGCATTATCTTCCTTCCTGCCTCACACGGAACACGTCACGGCATGTTGCATGTATGAGTTTGCTGGCACTGCCATGACAAAGAGGCTTGGAGGCTGAAGGCCAAGGTCACGGGGGGTGGGGGAGCTCTTTGAGGCTCCCCCACTGGCTCAGGCTCTGCCTGGATGTGTCCCACCCTAGTGGCCTCATTTTCACCTGATTATCTCTGTAGTCACCCAATCTCAAATATGGCCACATTCAGAGACGGGAGTTAGGATTTCAACATCTGATTCGGGAAGAGCGGAACCCAACCCATCCTAGTAAGTGTACACCCAGCTGCAGTTTGGATACGGCTGGAGTGCGCCCAAGACTTCATGTACTGAGAGTTAATTCCCCCTGAGGGGTATCCAGAGGGCAGAGGCTGAATCTTGGAGGCAGGGCCTTTGGCAGTGATCAAGGTCATCGGGGAGGAGCCCTGTGCTCACATCCAAGTACCTGCTGCCTCCAGGGTCTGCAGTTAGCAGGGAAGACAGGACTTGAACCCAGGCACTCTGAGACAGAATGTGTCTTAACCACTAGGCCAAATGCCTGCTCCGACTCTGCTTTTTTAAGGATTTCTCTAAGTAGAGAGATTCTGCAATGAACCCACTCACCCACCACTGACTTCAGCAATCACCGACCCAGTGGCCTTGCTGCCCTCTATAGAGCCCCAGTCACTCCTGGCCTCATATCACCGTACAGGCAAATTCCAGCCAATGTAGGATTTCCTCCATAAACAGTGCAGTAGGTATCCACAAAAATACTTAGAAGAGCTACTGTTTGCAGTAGTGCTTTAAAACAAAACAAAAAACACCTTGGCCACAATAGAGACCCATTAATGATATAATCTAATTAGTATGCATAGCACTATTTCCACTATGTAAAGGTAATGGCCCAAACCCACAAGTTCTAAGCAATTAGAATATGCTTACTGGAACAGGACGGGCCGGGAGAGCAGCAAGTGAGAGGTCTGGACAATCAACTTCTGAGATACAGAGAGAGGAAAGACAGGGGAGGAAAGCATGAGAAAACTAAGAGGCACAGAGACAGCTCCAAGAGCCTTGGTGCTCAAGTATTAACAAGTCCAGGAGGGAGAGGCAGCAATGACGTAGAAACAAATACTTTAAAACAATAACTGCATCCACTGCTCAGCCTGGGGTTCCCGGAAAAGGAACATGAGGGCTGTCAGAACCACAGCAGGGCCGGTACCGCGGCTCATTAGGCTAATCCTCCACCTGCGGCGCCGGCACACCGGGTTCTAGTCCCGGTCGGGGCACCGGATTCTGTCCTGGTTGCCCCTCTTCCAGGCCAGCTCTCTGCTGTGGCCCATGAGTGCAGTGGAGGATGGCCCAAGTACTTGGACCCTGCACCCGCATGGGAGACCAGGAGAAGCACCTGGCTCCTGGCTTTGGATCAGCACGGTGCACAGGCTACAGCCGCGGCAGCCATTGGAGGGTGAACCAATGGCAAAGGAAGACCTTTCTCTCTGTCCCTCTCTCTCTCTCACTCTCCACTCTGTCAAAATAAATAAATAAATAAATAAATAAATAAATAAAGAACCACAGCGGAGTTGCCTGTGTCAACCCGAACAGAAACAAAGGAATAACGCGTGGAGGTGGTGAGGGAAGGGCTCTCGGGCCTAACTGCCTGACTCAGTGCTCGCAAAAACTCCACCCGGACCACAGCCCGGCACAGAGGCTGCTGCAACCCCAAAGAAAAAGAAAATGTTTCCACAAGGACACGGCGCGGCTGGGCAACCTCAGACAAACAGCAGCCTGTTTACTAACCACTGAGGCCAAATTTTACTGTTTCAAAACATCCAATGTCATCCTCTTCATGTTTTTTAAAGATTTATTTACTTATTTGAAAGGCGGAGTTAGAGAGAGAGGAGAGACAGAGAGAGGTCTTCCATCTGCTGCTTCACTCCTCAGATGGCTGCAGCAGCCAAGTCGGGGCCAGGCCAAAGCCGGCTCCCAAGAGCTTCATCTGGGTCTTCCAAATGGGTGCAGGGGCCGCAGCACTTAGACCATCCTCTGTTGCTTTTCCCAGGCCATTAGCAGGGAGCTGGACAGGAAGTAGAATAGCCAGGACTCGAACTCTTGGCTAGATGTTTTGTCAGCATTGTAGGCTGTGGTTTAACCTACTACACCAGAATACTGGCCCCCATCCTCTTCCTTGTTGCCTTTAAAAATTTTCTCTGGAGGGTGGGCATTGTGGCAATGGGGTAAGCAGCTGCTTGAGAAACCCACATCCCACATTACAGTGCCTGCTCTTGTTCCAGTTCCTCTACTCCTGGTCGTTTCCTGATGTGCATCCTGGGAGGCAACAGGGGGCTCAAGTACTTGGGTCCCTGCCACTACATGGGAGACTCAGATGGAGCTCCAGGCTCTTGGCTGCAGCCTGGCCCAGCTCTGGCTGTGGCCGGCATTGGGGGAATGAACCAGCAGATGGGAGATTCTCCCTCCCTCTCTCTGCCTTGCTTACTTGTAGATGAAAAGTAAATAAATAGACATTTTTTAAAAAAAAGCTTTCCCTAGCCTCAGCCTCTTTGAAGTTGCTCCTGGTTAACAGAGGCAGGTGCATTCCCACCATCTGCTGGGCACACTTACCCTTTGAGGAGCTGCTGTCTCTGATCACTGCCCTGTGGTCTAGGCTGACAGCATTAACTGAATCCACTTCATCACTAACACAGACTCTGTGGAGCCGGGCTTCTGACATGGTCATGTATTCCTCAGGACCAGCAGACATGCAGGTCTCTATCTCCTTTTATTCATTACAAGTATTTGCATATACAATTCCATACAACTGGGGTGCCCAGGCTTACCTGGGTCGAATCACATTCACAGAATAACCCTGTATGCAGTATTGAGCTTGCTTAACCCTGAAAGTCTGGAGGCAGGAGACCTCCAGTTAGGAGAGAGGATGTTAAGGGCAGAAGGGAAGGACACACAGGATGGATGAAGTGGCGCAGCAGAGAGAGCGTCTCAGAGCGCAGGCAGGTGCTCTGGGCTTCCTCTGCAGGCTTGGGGCAGGGGCGGCAAACAGAGCGGGGACTGAACCCAGCACTCCAGCCACATCTGAGGATAAGGCTGCACTATCATTTGCTTTATTTTTTATCTTAGCACTGGGCAGCACCTCATTCCGGAAAACTGACTGCTCTGATGAGCTGAGCGAAGGGGCTGGTTTCATGAATAGCAAAGAGCTTGAAGAAAGCAGAAATACAACAACAAAAGCAGATCGGTCGTTTCAAAACCATTTTCCTTGTAAGGTGAGCGCCGGGAGAGAGAACAATAGGGGAATAACTGATCGGGTGTCAGCTGACACCCGGTTATGTAAGGCCACTTCTTTTATGTAAGGATTAAAGCAGAAGGTATGCCGCTATGGGGTCAATGGACATTGGCTCGCAGGGCAATTTCGGCTATTATCTCTTCGCCCTCATTTCTCAGGAGGTCAGATAAACAGCTCAGGGTTAGTTTGCTCCCCATGAGCGTGAGTAGCTCCATTTCTGTTTTCAGCCTGGTCCACTGGGCCCACTGCAGGGGCTTAGTGCAAAACAGGGACCTCTGGGTAACCCACATTTAACACCGGCAAGCATAAATGGCCCTTTAAGGGCTGGAAAACCTCGAGAGGAGAATAATTGGTGATGCAAGATGTTCAGGGTGTGGCACCAGAAGTGAAGTTCTCCGGAAGCCAGCTGGGCTCACCCCTCGCCGCAGTCACTGCGGTCCAATCTGCAACAGAAGCCCTGGCCAGCAGCACGGCTGGCAAGGCCTGAATCCTCACTGGCCGAAAGGCTGTGGTGGTGTCACAACCTGCCTGTTGGCCCAGTCATCTCGTGACAGGGGTCTTCAAGCCCAGGGAACGCCCGGTGCCAAAGAGAGTGTCTGTCTGCATGGAAACTCGGGCAGAGATTTCCTGGTAAAAGTTCAGTGATAAAGAATGAGATAAGAGCAGCAAAGATAAGACGGAAGAGAGAAGAGCTCAGAAGTGCCATCTTCCAAGGGCTGCAACGGGGCTCCCAGCAGGAAGGGGCTGGTGCTGCCCTACACCAGCCACAGGCAGCCATGTTCAAAGTCCTGGGGTGAAGAATTTGAACTTGGAACCCTGGAGCCACACACATCTCACATCCATGCGAAGGCAAGAGAGAGGCATTTCTACGAACACAAGGATGCAGAGTTTATTACCCCGTCTGCTATGTTCAAATCATCTACCCTGAAAAGTTCTAGTGAAACAAAACAAACAGCAAAGCGGCTCCAACAAAAAGACAGCACGGAACACCGCAAATCGTAGCTGCTGTGTGTGACCCAGGAGAAGTGAATGAGGCTGGAATGGAAGCAAAATGAAACCCACAGGAGGCAGGTTCTTTATCTGCACGTGCAGAAGAACCCCACTTGGTGCATTTGAGAAATACGAATTCCCCTAGATAATTCCAGATATTCTGGGTGGGTAGGCAGCTCATTTTCATTTATTCTTATTTATTTAGCTTATTTCTTTGGGAGGCAGAGAGAGAAAGAGAGCCAGCCAGCCAGAGAGCTCCCACTTGCTGGTTCACTCCCCAGAATCAGCCAAAGCTAGGAGATGAGAACTCAAGGTTCCTCCAGGGAGGCAGAGACCCAACCACCTGAACCATTACCCTGTGCCTCCCAGGGTGCACGCCTGCTGGAAGGCAGAATTTAGGGGCACAGCCAGGACTTGAAACCAGGACAAAGGTAGGGGATGGGAACTTCCCAGAGGGCACCTCAAAAAAAAACTTGATTAATTGACTTGAAAGGCAGAGTTACAGAGAGAGAGAGGAGAGCGCAAGCTTCCATGTACTGATTCACTCCCCAAAGGCTACAATAGCCAGGGCTGCGCCAGGCTGAAGCCAGTAGCCCAGAACTGCATCTGGGTCTCCCACATGAGTGCAGGGGCCCAAAGACTTAGACTGTCTTCCACTGCTTTCTCAGGCACAATAGCAGGGAGCTGGCTCTGAAGTGGAGCAGCTGGGACTTGAGCCAGCGTCCATATGGGATTCTGGGGTCCCATGCATTGGCTTGACCACCTGTGTCACAGCACTGGCCCCCCAAGTAGCATCTTAACTGATGACTCAACATCCCCCCCCTCCGAGGGGCCAGTTTAAAATGGGCTTCCCTGGTCATCCTCTGACCTCACTTTGAAGAGCTACGTTAGATACCACTTGAAGTATTCATTTATTTACCAAGTACTTATTCATCTGTTTTACTGAACTCATCTGCTGGGAACCAGGGCACTGCTCTCCTCAGGGCGTCTAGCCCAAGGCCAAGACCAAAGAGATGAGATCTCTGCTCCATGGAGAAGCACTAAGAAATATGGGGAAATGTTTAGGAGAAAGCAAAACATCCCCTAGTCTCCCCAAGTCCTGCTGTGGAGGAAAGAAACACGGCGTTGAACACTGGGTGAACGTCAGCCCCAGCATCATCTCAAGATGTGACCTGCATCCCTACCTGACTGCAGCAAAGCCAATGTTTATATGCAGCTGCAGGAACTGCTGGCTTCACAGCGTCTCTAAGGGTGAGAGGCCCTAGGAGATTCCGCTGAGGTTAGAACACCATCAGAAAGCTGGATGTATCACCTGTCTCGGACACGTCTCACTGTCGGATAATTAGTGACTCCCTGCTGGGACCTATGAGAAGGGCTGGATTCCCACACTTCCTCTTCCAGCATTTTCCTCGCTGTACGTTAATTTGTTTTTTACTTCGTCAAGTATTTTTTTTTTTTTTTTTTGACAGGCAGAGTGGACAGTGAGAGAGAGAGACAGAGAGAAAGGTCTTCCTTTTGCCGTTGGTTCACCCTCCAATGGCCGCCGCAGCCAGCCCGCTGCGGCCGGCGCACCGCGCTGATCCGATGGCAGGAGCCAGGTGCTTTTCCTGGTCTCCCATGGGGTGCAGGGCCCAAGCACCTGGGCCATCCTCCACTGCACTCCCTGGCCACAGCAGAGGGCTGGCCTGGAAGAGGGGCAACCGGGACAGAATCCGGCGCCCCGACCGGGACTAGAACCCGGTGTGCCAGCGCCGCTAGGCGGAGGATTAGCCTAGTGAGCTGCAGCGCCGGCCTGTTTTTTTACTTCGTCAAGTATTCTAACATTGGCTGAGTTTTTCTTCCCTGTTTATACGACAAACATTTCTAGGTGTAGGTGACACAACCCTGGCTTTTTTTCTTCCATGAACAAGATTTTCTCCATTGCTGAATTACCAAAAAATGTGAAGTTCTTTGGTGGTTCGATCCCCCGCTGAGTCAGTTTTTAACAGGAAGCGCCAGGTGCAGTACTACCCAGGATCCTTCACGCTGGAGGAGCTGCCTTCTGCGAGGAGAACTCTGGGCAGCTCTAACTGCCTGCGATCACAGCTTCTTCCCCTTGGAACGTTACTAACACTCCCTACTGCACTGTTGACTGCATTCAGCGCTGCTGTGGAGACGGCTTATCGTTCTTCTGCATAAACAATTCGCTTACCCATCTGAAGGCCTTAAGAATTCCGTCTTTAAAGTTCAGTAACTGGACCAGGGATGCACCCTTGGTCCTATGGGCTTGAGTCACTTTCTCCGCCCGGTCCAGAATCCTTAACGCCCCTTTCTGCGTCTCCTGTGGCCTGGAGGTGACCCCTGGGACGTGATCTCCAAGGTTTCCTTTCCCCTCTCTCGGGCTGCAGATTTACAGTCTCCATCCACTTTTCTTCAAACTGCAGGATATTTGTGGGCATTTTCTGTATCCTCTTTTGGGGGAGCAGGGTGCGGGGAGGGAATGCGTCAGCTCTGCACCCCGCTAGGAATCTCTGCAAAGCACCTGTGTGGACCACGGACTGACACGTCAGGAGCCGGCCTGGGCTAGGGAGAAGGGAAGCCAGACAGGGAGGAGCGTGGGGGGCTGGCGGAACCTGCAGTGGAACTGGCTTCACACAACCTGGAGTCAGGGCACCTGGCAGAGGGGAAGCCCGCGCTGGCTCTGTGGCTGCTGTCCCAAGAGACCAGCAGTGTGCAAAAGGCAAAGGAAGCAGAATCTAGCAGATCGAAATCCGTGGCAGCAGGGACTCCAGGTCGGGAGGGACTCCAGGAGCGCGAAGTCGTCTGCCTTGGGAAACACTGGGAACGCTGGCTGGGGAGAGCAGTTCGCCATTTTCTCAGCAGCCCGCGTGGAGGACCAGTGAGACTGACGTCCAGCCACAGAGGTAACAACTCACACGTTCTCCGTGGAACAGTGTTGGTCACACCTGCCCTTTCTTGGTTTTATACGTGGACTTGCAGTTACTGCCGCTACTGAACTACTGACGTGGGATTTAGGCTGGAAGGCTTCTAAAGACCTTTCATGTGGAAATAGATAAAATCGTCATCCTCTGGGGATTTTTACACTTTTCTATTGAGGTCAAATCTGCATGCGGTGAAATGCACAGATTTTAGTGTGCAGTCCAGTACATTTTGACAAATAGCCACACCCATGGAACCAACACCCAGTCGGGACACAGAACATCCTCATGGCCCCAGAAAGTTCCCTCCTACTCGCTCCACTCCCCACCCTGCCCTGATTTTGCGCTGTCGATGATTTCGCTTGTTCCAGAATTTCAGATACACGGGGTCACGGTGCTCATCACAATGTCTTAGATTCAACATATATCGATGGTCTGGTCCTTTTTATTACTGATCAGTACTCTGCCGCGGGACGTGCTGTAACCTATTACCTTATTGATGGTTACTTGTGTTGTTCTTTTTTTTCTGGTTGCAAACACATGTTTTTGTTTCACTTGGGCAAAACCCAGAAGTGGAATTTCTGCATAGATGTATTTTTCACTTTATGGGAAACCATCAGTTTTCCAAGGTGACCATACCACTTTATATCACAAGGAATAAATGAGAATTTCTCCACGTCCTTGCTAACACTGGATGTTGTTGGTCTTTTGAATGCGAGCTGTCCTGTTGGGCCTAGAGAGACCTCAATGTGGTTTCAAACTGCATTTCCCTGGAGAGGAATGATGTCAGCATCTCTTGGTGTGGTTGGTGAAGCTTAGAGTTCACTTAGCAGTGTTTGTTGGAATACGCTGCTGGCTGGGCTTTTGTTTGGGATCCAATTAAATCTGTAGGTCAACTTCAGGAGAACTGATGTTTTAACCATGTCAGCTCCTTCCCTTCATAAGCTCGCTATATTTCTCTACGTCTTTAGATCTTACACTTCTCTCGGCACCATTCTATGTGAAGAGACATTTTATAAGCATATGAAATGTGAATGATTTATGTGCAAACAGTAGTACAGCGGTAACGTCTGTTGGTCCTCGGCATCCGTGAGTTCTGTATCCATGGTTTCAACCAACTGCAGATCAAACTATGTTTTAAAAATTGCGTCTGTGCTGAACAGGTACAGGCTTCCCCCCCGTCCTTATTCCCTAAACAATGCAGAGTTCAGACTATTTACATGGTGCTAGGTGTTAGTCATCAAGGGACGATCTTAAGTACGCAGGAGGACATGTGCAGGTTCTGTGCGAATTCCATGCTGTTTGGCATAAGGTCTCTGAGCATCCACAGATCTGGGAACCCGCAGGGGGTCCTGCACTCAATCCCTCACCGATACTGATGGATGACTGTATGCGACTGTTCTTTTTCTTTTTTTCTAAAAATTCTGCAGATCTAAACGAGTGCTAGTACACCCAGCACAAAGGGAGAAAAGCTCTCAGTAAACACTGTATTGGTTACGGGCACTAGACACTCAGGGTCTTAAAGCACTATGATAATGGTGACTAGATTTTTAAGTGAAGAAAAATGATACTGAAAACAAAATTTTAGCCTGACTGCCATGTTAGGCAAAATGAACTAAACAGACTTGGATTCCAATACTTAGTCCATTGCTCATCATCCACTCGACAAGACATCTCTGTCTACCACGTCTGTCCCCTTGCTCCCAACTGACCCCCATTGCCTGGGGTCACGTGCTCCCGAGTGGGCACCGGGACCACTGCAGGGACGTCCTAACTCAGCCCTGTTGCCGCCGTCTTCCAGCTGCCAGCTCAGCTCACACCCTGGACTCTAAAGCTACCTTTGAAATATGCATTTACGCATTCAGTGTATGTTTGCTTTTCTGTTCAGTAAAAAGGTTCAGATGGGGGCCAGTACCGTGGTCCACTTGGTTAATCCTCCGCCTGTGGTGCCGGCATCCCATATGTCGCCGGTTCTAGTTCCGGTTGCTCCTCTTCCAGTCCAGCTCTCTGCTGTGGCCGGGAGGGCAGTGGAGGATGGCTCAAGTCCTTGGGCTCCTGCACCCGCATGGGAGACCAGGAGGAAGAACCTGGCTCCTGGCTTTGGATCGGCACAGCTCTGGCCGTTGCAGCCACTTGGGAAGTGAACCAACGGAAGGAAGATCTTTCTCTCTGTCTCTCTCTCACACTGTCTGTAACTCTGCCTGTCAAATAAATAAATAAAATCTTAAAACAAAATGTTCAGATGCATTTTCTTTGGAGTACTGGTTTTCTTTCACGTGGCATGCTGATATATTCTCCATATATCCTTGGTTATCAGCTAAATTAGAAGTTATTAATCCCCATTGATTAAAATCAAAAGCACACTGTTCAAATAATTTTGTTAAAATATCTGAATCATTATTCAGATTCTGAATTTAGTTACAAAATTATTCATCTGAAAACAGACAAAATCAAAATCTTACAAATCTTACATAAAACAGACTGCACCTTGCACTCCTGTGGAAAATATCCATTCGCTTGCCACCAAGCCCAGCCACCAGATTAATGCTTTGAGCTGAGCCTTCCTGGCTGTGACAGCCATCACGATGTAAAATATGACAGCACTGAAGCCATGTAAATAAAATCTAGCCTCCCTGGAAGTCATATACGCAAAGAGAGCAGGGCAGGCACTTGGCCTCGCAGTTAATTAGGATGCTGGTTAAGATACCTGGATCCTTATCAGAGGACCTGAGTTTGACACCTCACTGTAACTCCTGACCCCAGCGACCCGCTCACGCAGGCTCAAGTAACTGGCCTCCTGCCAACTGCATGGACGACCTGAGTGCCCAGTTCCTAGCTTTGGCCTGGCCCAGCACCAGCCATTTCAGATATTCAGGAAGTGAACCAGAAGATGGACGCACTCTCTCCCTCTCTTACATTTGAAAAAAAGGAGAGTCTGCCATAATGTAAGAGATCTCAAGAGAAGACCACCATGCAATTCTCAAAATGCAAATAAGCACCAGTAAATCTCTCCTCAACAGAATTATAGCTTCTGGCCTCAAAATGGACATCTACTTCACTTTTATGACCAGTGATCCCACGAGCCATTCTCCAAACCTGACATGATTATGTCAAGAAAAATTACAAAACACAGAGAGGTGGCATCTTGCAGCACTCTGCCACGCTGGCAGGGGAGAGAAAGAGTGATTATGCCTCTTTGCTCTGCGGCTGCATTCCAGCGGCTCCAATCGACAAAGCAGCATCCATCATGCCTTGCATGACAATTTTTCTCTGCCAGTTTCCCCCAGCTCATCATAACATAATTATGCTCCTTTTTTTTTTTTTCTCTCTCGCCAGGAGCCGGTATATTCTTCCATAGAGAACAACAGCTGCAGAGCTCAACCTTGATGCCTCCTAAAATGGAGAGATGTGTTCGCTTTTGTTTCAGTCTTGGCACTTCCAAATTTCACACTCCTGCCTGGCCAATTTTCTCACATTCAGCTCTGAAGCTTCCTTGGGGCTATGCAGAGGAACGGCCAGGGTACTTAGTACTCGGCTGTACTGTAATTTATCCTTGAGCCAAGCTGTTTTGGAAATGTGTGGAGAAGACCAATGCTGCCCTCATTCTTTTTATAGGCTCACAGTTGTGAAAGGAGAACTGTCTCTGTGTCCAACCAAGCTGAACATTTTTATTTGTCTCTCTATCGATGTCTATTTGCGTATCTGAGAGTTAGGATCGTGGGGCCAAAACCTTGTCAATAGAAATCCTATTGTTAACGGGGGAAAAAAAGTTCTGAGATGTTTAAATGAATGTTAATAATACTCACCAGGGTTGGGGGGCATCACTCTGTGCTAACCATTGTTCACAAAGGCCACGAGGGTGAGTGTGACTGTTACCCTCAGTTCTCAAAGGAGGAGCAGCAGAGGCCACAGCGGGGATAGAGAAACGTGTGTGAGAGCCCACGGCAGGAGTTACATTCAGGCAGCAGGGTCCAAACCCGGCGGGGGAGCTATCAGCTCCTAAATCCGGAGGCCAGCTTTACCCGCGTCCAGCCCTGCCGGGAGAGACCTGGGCTCATCCCTCCGGGAGTGGGAGCCTTGTATACCAGCGGCCTCACTGATGTCGCCCTACAGATCCCGCAGATCGGGACTGCTCTGGTCTCGACTACGTGCCGTTAACCTGAGCGTTAGGATTTCCCTTCAGCCCATGCGGTGACACGGGGGAGCAGGAGGAAAGGGTTTCTAAATGGCCAGTGCGTGGAGGCCGCCAATGCCGTGGGAGAAGCAGGGCTCCCCGACACGGCCCTGCTGCGAGGCCATTCCCAGGGACGACAGACAGACCAGTGCCAAGGAGCCTCAGCTGGTCAACCTTCCCAGCCCAGACGTGACACAGACGCTTCCCAGACCCCCAGCCCTGTCACCAACCAGCTCAGACTCACAAACCAAGCAGAGGGCTGCTGCTTCCTAAGCCACTTGGGTGCTGGGCGTGGTTTGTGGATTGGGAGACAACAACAGAGAACACCTGGGTGAATTCACGCCTGGGCTCCTTTTTAAAGCAGATTTTCCAAGGGAGCCCACTGCTGTGGCAAACCTACAAGGTCTGCTATGTGGGTGCTGTGAGTAGAACGTGGGTAGGCACTGTTAGTGGTTGAACTTGTATTTAAATATAAATCTTTGACAAAGAGGCAAAGGCAATACGATGGGAAAATCACAATCCTTTAAGAAAAAACTGGGGTGGAACAGCTGGACATCCATATGCAAAAATAGAAGAGGAGGAATCCAGAGGCCTTACCCTCGTCACATAAATTAGCTCAAAGTGGATCACAGATCTCAAACACAAGATACAAAATTCTAAGAAGATGACATGGGCAAAAAGACGACCTTGGATTTGGTAATAATATCTTTCATGCAACATCAAAGAATTCATTAGAGAAAGAATTGATAAGGTGGGCTATAGTAAAATTAAAAACTTTTTCGCTGCAAAAGAGACCAACAAGAAAATAAAAAGAGACGCCACAGACTTGGAGAAACTATTCGCAAAGGACATATATCTACCTGATAAAGGACTTTCATCCAAAATGTATAAAGAACTCTTAACACTTAGCAATAAGAAAACAAAAAACCCAGTTAAAAAATGGGCAAAAGCCTTGCGTGGACACCCCCGCCCAAGAAAATATAAAGATGCAAATAATCACATGGAAAGTTGCTCAATATTCTAAGTACTTGGAGAACTACAAATTCAAACAAGAAAGAGCTAGCACACACACACATTAGAATGGTCAGAGTTCGAGGCCGGCGCCGCGGCTCACTAGGCTAATCCTCCGCCTAGCGGCGCCGGCACACCGGGTTCTAGTCCCAGTCGGGGCGCCGGATTCTGTCCCGGTTGCCCCTCTTCCAGGCCAGCCCTCTGCTGTGGCCCGGGAGTGCAGTGGAGGATGGCCCAGGTGCTTGGGCCCTGCACCCCATGGGAGACCAGGAAAAGCACCTGGCTCCTGGCTCCTGCCATCGGATCAGCGCGGTGCGCCGGCCGCAGCACGCCGGCCGCGGCGGCCATTGGAGGGTGAACCAACGGCAAAAGGAAGACCTTTCTCTCTGTCTCTCTCACTGTCCACTCTGCCTGTCAAAAAAAAAAAAAAAAAAAGAATGGTCAGAGTTCGAAACATCAGCACCCTAAATGCTGGAGAGGACGTGGAGCCAAAGAACTCTCATTCACTGCTGCAGGGTTGCTTTATTTTGGTGGTGTTCCATATCCATCTGAAAAGAATGCAGGTTCTGTTGTTAGTTGTTGGATATGATCAGACTGACTGGTAGTGTGGCTGGCGTCATAGCTGGTGATGTGGTTGGAGGTATGGCTGGTGGTGTAGCTGGCATTGGGGCTGGTGGCATGGCTGGCAGTGTTGCTGGCAGTGTAGCTGGCATTGTGGCTGGTGGTGTGGCTGCTGGTATGACTGGCGGTGTGGTTGGAGGTGTAGCTGGTGGTGTGGCTCAAACCTTATACACTCTTGTTCATCTCTGCTTGAAAGATGGGAAGACGGCCAGTGCCGCAGCTCAGTAGGCTAATCAATCCTCTGCCTGCAGCGCCGGCACACCGGGTTCTAGTCCTGGTCGGGGCACCAGATTCCATCCCGGTTGCTCCTCTTCCAGGCCAGCTCTCTGTTGTGGCCTGGGAGTGCAGTGGAGGATGGCCCAAGTGCTTGGGCCCTGCACCCACATGGGAGACCAGGAGAAGCACCTGGCTCCTGGCTTCGGATCAGCGTGATGCGCCAGCCGCAGCGCACTGGCCGTGGCGGCCATTGGAGGGTGAACCAACGACAAAAGGAAGACCTTTCTCTCTATCTCTCTCTCTTTCTCACTGTGCACTCTGCTTGACAAAAAATAAAAAAATTAAAAAATTAAAAAAAAAAAGAAAGATGGGAAGACGTGTCTCTGTCCTGGGAGATCTTAAGCTCAGCTAGAAGATGGAGCTCATATTACAATAAGAGAAGAGCATGAGATACATGAGGGGGCATGCCCTGTGACCACCATGCCCACCAGCACCCCAGGTAATCCCACCGCAGGCTCCCACCTGCAGAGTCACGGTTCAGGCGCAGCCTGGGAGAGGGCGGAGCTCATCTCCCTGGGAGGGTCTCTTCCCACAGGGACAATGCTGGGTGCTCTCAGATTCGCACGTGAGGCCTCCTTTTGATCGGTCAGCTGATGATACACTCCTCCCACTCACTCACTCACAGCTCGTTTTGAGGTCTAGCGCTCCCTGAGCGTCTGCTGTGGGCCAAGTGCTCCTCCCCTATCAGCACGTCTGTCTGTGAGTCCTCAGCCCCAGCTCTCGACGACAGCACTGGCGTTTCACACGTGGGAGAAGAGAGTCTCAGTGTGGATGGACAATGCACCGAGGTCCCCCTGCGAGTGGACGGCTGAGTTGGAAATCGGGTCTGGCGGGCTAGCAAGCTCCAGTCCCTCCACGACAGATGCTCCCCAGCTGACTACAGCTCAGTGTGGGCCTTCTCAGCTTTATGATGAGGGAAAGCAATATGAAAACCAATGGGTGGGCCGGCGCTGTGGCGTAGTGGGTAAAGCCACCACCTGCAGTGCCAGCATCCCATTTGTGTGCCGGTCTGAGTCCTAGCTACTCCACTTCCGACCCAGCTCTCTGCTGTGGCCTGGGAAAGCAGTAGGAGATGGCCCAAGTGTTTGTGCCCCTGCACTCATGTGGGAGACCCCAAAGAAGCTCCTGGTTCCTGGCACAGTCATTTGGGGAGTGAACCAGTGGATGGAGGACTTCCTCTTTCTCTCTCTCTCTCTCTCTCCCCCTCCTTCCCTCTACGTCTCTGTAACTCTGCCTTTCAAATAAATAAATAAATCTTAAAAAAAAGAAAGAGAAAAGAAAAAGAAAACCAATCAGCATGTCAAGCAGGACCACAGAATACAGGAAAGAACCAGGGAACTCAATCATTTTTAAAAAAAATTATTCAAGCTGAACAAGAGAGGTGAGCCTGCAGTTCCTAATGGTGTTAAAGGGAGTACAAGGGGATATCAGGAACTTACCAGGAATGAAGAAAATGCTCTGAAAAACCCAACTGTTGGAATCTAATGGAAATAAAAACTCCTTAAATGTCTTCTTTGTTAAAATAATTAAATCTGTAAACAAAAACCTTTCACAAGGAAAAACCCAGGCACAGAGGTTTTCTTAGTGAATTGTATCAATCCTTTAAAGAAATATATACGTATTTCTTTATATATAAATACATACATAAAGCTGACACAAACTTTTTCAGATAAGAGAGGAAGATACTTCACAACTCATTTTGTAAAGCCACTACCAACACCTGACAAGGAGATTAGCAGAAACAATGGAAATGGCGTGTCTTCTCCATACCAGGAACGTAAGTCCAAAGCCCTCAATAAGTGATCAGCAAAATCAAATCCAGGAATGTGTGAAAAGGATTCCACATCATGGCCAAGCGAAGTCAATCCCAGAAACAGAAATAAAAAGTCCAAATGATTCTCTAAATAGAGAAAGCATTTGATAAACTTCACCTCGGCCAGGATATTCACCTATTCAACAGATATTTATTATACACATACCAGGGATAAAAACAAAATGTCCCAACCGTCCAAGCTTACTCTTTGTGGGCGAGAGACGAGAAGCAAGACGGCAGCCTGAATACGCCACGCGGTGCCAGCCGGGGAGCAGTGCTAGGCAGTACAGATCAGGGGAGGGCGTGGAGCCGTCGCCCTCTCGGGGGAGGTGCGTTCCATCCAAGAACTGCAGAAAACATCTTGGTCTTTCTCAAATGGGGGAGCCACTGGCGGCTTAAACACACACGCGTTCTCCCTGGCAGTCATGGAGCTCAGAAGTCCCATCCCACCTCACCAGGTTAAAACCCGGGTGCCAGCATCGCCGCGAGCCTATCTGGGGGTTCTGGAAGATTCTGCTACTAAGCGGGTTGGGTCATGGGCAGAGGTCAGTTCCTGTGGGACTCAGGCCCCACTTCCTTGGCTGGCTTTAAGCTGGAGGCCAGTCCCAGCCCCCAGAGGCTGCTGCACTTCCGGCTCCAGACTCACTTCCTCTCTCTCCAAAGTCAGCCCCAGCACACGCATAAAGACCGTTAACCATTTGCAAGCCACGTATTGAGTGTCACCAACCATCAGCTGGAGTCAGGGCTGCGTCGTGACACACGAGTTAAAGCTACACAGAATCAGGCCCCAGAGTAAGTTGTTTCTTAAAGTGGTACTGGTCACGCATCCAACAGGGGCTCACAGATTCAACTGTGGAGTCCTGACCTTGCCAGGCACGGGCGCTACTGGGAGGGCCTCAGGTTGGGCTGCTGCCCTTGTACACAAGGGAAACCTGGGAACAGAGAAAGACACACCCAGGGCGAAGCTGATGTGAACACACAGGGCAGACGCCACATGCAAGCCGAGGAGGAGTCCTGCTGACACCCTGACCTGCGGCTTTCGGCCTGCAGCACTGCCGCCAGGCGGCTGTGGGTGGGGCTGCCCTGGCTCCGGTGCCTTCTCCAGGTGCCCAGGCTCCCTCATGTACCACACACTCCAAGCCTCGCAGTTCTGGGAGACAGAGACTGGGGGTGGGAGGTTAGGGAGCCAGGCCAGTGGGTAAGTAAGGGTATGAGTGCCTTCATGAAGACCTCACTTTCATGAGCCAATCTCACCTCCCAAAGCTCTCACCTCCAAATATCATCCCACTGGGGACCAGGGGTCAACAGACAGGTGGGGGTGCGGGTACCCAAAGCTCCAGTCCATTGCAACCCGGGAGGATTTCCGTTAGAATTTCTTGCCGGCTAGGACGGCCAGCCACACACTGTTCTGGCTTTTTTTCACTGGATTTAGAATTCCAGATTGATGAGCGCTTCCCTGTCAGACCTTTCAAGATGTCATTACCTATGGACGCCATCATTTCTGACAACGTCACTTCTGGTGGTCTGTCATCACTCTTCTTTTGTTTTGAAATTATTCAAATTTAATTCAACAGAGTGCTGGAAGTCCCAGCTAGAGCAATTAGGCAAGACGAAGAAATACAGGAAATACAGGGCATTCAAACTGCAAAGGAGGAAGTCACATTTCCACGACCTTATATATAGAAAACCCCTAAAGACTCCACCAGAAAGTTGCTAAAGCCAATAAACAAATTCGGCAAAGTTGCGAACATACAGAAGTCAGTAGCACTGTGATACACCAACGGTGAGTCACTGAGAAAAGAAATAAGAAAGCAATCGCACATGCAACAGCTACGCTAAAGAAAAAGAAAATGCCTGGGGATAAATTTAACCAAAGAGGTGAAAGGTCTCTGCAGTGAAAACTATGGAACACTGATGAAAGAAATTGAAGAGTATTTTTAAATTGGGGTTAGCGAGTGATTCTTGTAGAGTGGTGGGCCACAGTGCAACACTGTAGCACATAGACCCAGTGCAAACTGAGCATGGCAGACAAGTGACCTCCCCAGAGAGCTAATCCATGACAGCTCTGGGTTCCTGTCTAGTGTCCTGCGTTCAGCCTGCAGGGCTGCCCACACAGAGAGCAGGTCGAGCCCGTGTCTCTCCAAACTTCAAGTTCAACTTCAAGCTCAATGCCGCAGTATTAAGAGGTGGGGAAGGCCGGCACCGTGGCTCAATAGGCTAATCCTCCACCTTGCGGCGCCGGCACACCGGGTTCTAGTCCCGGTTGGGGCGCCGGATTCTGTCCCGGTTGCCCCTCTTCCAGGCCAGCTCTCTGCTATGGCCAGGGAGTGCAGTGGAGGATGGCCCAGGTGCTTGGGCCCTGCACCCCATGGGAGACCAGGAAAAGCACCTGGCTCCTGGCTCCTGCCAGGATCAGCGCGGTGCGCCGGCTGCAGCGGCGGCCATTGGAGGGTGAACCAACAGCAAAGGAAGACCTTTCTCTCTGTCTCTCTCTCTCACTGTCCACTCTGCCTGTCAAAAAAAAAAAAAAAAAAAAGAGGTGGGGAAACCAGGAGCTGATGAAGCCAGGATTCCTTTCTCCTGAACAGGGGCAGTAGCTTTTTTAAAAGAAAAATATTTATTTATTTATCTGAAAGGCAGAGTTAGAGAGAGAGAGAGAGAGAGAGAGAGAGAGAAAGAGAGAGAGAGATTCATCCTCCATCTGCTGGTTTGCTCCTCCAAACACCCACAACAAACATGGCTTGGCTAGGCCAAAGCCAGGAGCCCGGAACTTGGTCTCCCATATGGGTGGCCCAAGTATTTAGGCCATCCTCTGCTGTTTTCACATGATAAGGAGCTGGAATGGAAGTGGAGTAGCTGGGACTCCAACCATGCCACCAGCCCTGTGATGGGTGTCTGTCCACAAGGCTTGAAGTGTCGAGTTCTTTCCTTCTACCATTAGAGGATACCCCCAAGAAGGCACTGTCTATGTTATTTATTTATTTATTTTTGAGTTTTGGGTTAAGATGTAGTATTTACACATTTTTAAAGAGCTACAATACAACTTTTTTTAAAAAAATTTTTTTATTTGAAAGACAGAGTTACAGAAAGAGAGAGAGCCAGAGATAGAGACAGAGAGAGAGAGAGAGAGAGAGAGAGAGAGAGGTCTTCTATCCACTGGTTCACTCTCCAAATAACCGCACCAGGAGCCAGGAGCTTCTTCTGGGTCTCCCACGTGGGTGCAGGCCACGGCAGAGAGCTGAAAGGGAAGTGAAGTAGCCGGGACTTGAACCAGAGCCCATACGGGAGTCCCTATGCCACAGCGCCGGCCCCTACAAGGCGATTTCTCAACACAGAGACTTAGCTTCGAATGCTCTTGCCTGGCCACCGGCCCTGCTGATCCCTCATTTTTTCCTGTGAAGAAGGCACTGTCTTAGAAGCAGGGTGAGCTCCTCCCAGACATCAGGTTGCTGGTGCCCTCATCTTAGCCTGGCCCCCAGAACACTCAGGAAAAAAAAAATGTCTGTTCTTGTTCAATGACTCGGGTCAAGGTGTTTTGTTACAATCCCAAAAAACTTAAGACAGCTGGAAACACCTTGATTTTTCCCTACTATTCCAAGGACAATTGTGGAGGATCTACCTTTCCTTCCATACCCAGACTCTGCATGTCAGCCCCACTGCCTTCTGGCCCCCAGGGTTTCTGACGGGAAATCTGACGATGGCCCTGGGGGAAATGATGGCGTTAGCCACCTTCCTCTCAGCTCTGTGATGAGAGTAACGCAGCTGGTGGTGTCTTGGGCAACAGAACATTCCGTCACAGTATCACGGTGCCAGAAAAGCTGTACCATCATTATGAGACCCATCATTCAGAGGTTAAAGGGAAAGGAATGGGTATCTTGAGCGTAGACATTTGGAGGTCTTCAAAAGCCAAAAGCTGGGAGCCGGCACTGTGGAGCAGAGGGTTAACCCATGGTCTGCAGTGCCTGCATCCCATATGGGCACCAGTTCGAATCCCAGCTGCTCCACTTCCCATCCAGCTCCCTGCTAATGCGCCTGGGAAATCAGCAGACAACGGCCCAAGTCTTTGGGCCTTTGCATCCACGTGAGAGATCTGGAGGAAGCTCCTGGCTCCTGGCTTTGGATCGGTGCAGCTCTGGCCATTGCCATCATTTGGGCAGTGAACCAGCAGATGGAAAATCAATCAATCTCTCTCTCTCTCTCTCTCTCTCTCTCTCTCCCTTCTCTCTCTGTCACTTTCCCTTTCCCTCTGTAACTCAGTCTTTCAAATAAAAAAGTTTCTTTTTAAAGGCCAAAGGTTATTATCACTTGTTTAAACTAGAAAAGACCATTGAGACATCCTACAGGTTTTAATTTCTCAACATCAATCAATATCACCAACCTAAGCAAAAAGCTCTTGGGGTCCTACTTGTACTGAGGTGGAGGAGTCTTGAGAAAACCCCTTTGGATTAACTGCAGCTGTGATTGGTCCATTCCTTGCCCCAACTTCGTAAGGATCCACCATCATAAATTACAAATACGTACAATTCCCTGGTTGGGCTGAGTTGGATCGATTTCATCCTGACTTCATAAGGTGCCACTACTGCTATGTAATTCCGAAAGCGTACATCCAGCTGGCCCGCCTAACCCAGGGAGCCAATTCTGGAGACCTGTGTGACCAACCTAGGGATCCTGCTTGTTGAACTTTTTCCTTCATCTCTTGCTTTGTTCATTTGTGTCTTGGTCCATTTTATTTATTCTTTCCCCCCATTTAGGTTGTTTTTTCCCATCTATTTATTTTTTGGCCACTTTGCTTTTTTGCCAGTTTTAGACTTCTTAGCAGGAGCATGTTTGCAGCTTTCCTCCTCCTGTTGTCAGTTATTTAGCGTCTCGCTGCTTTGCACTGTTGGCGAGGACAGTAGAGCTGGTGCTGTGTAGCGCTCACATCAGTAGCCAGTCCCCGTGGATCCGTGTGTGAGATTAGGGATCAGAGTCAGGGGAGCTGATTAGTTAGTGTTCGTTGACGGAGTAGAAAGAGTAGTTTGAGACAACTGGTGAGTAGAGGCCCCGGAGCGTCCATCACACTCTTGACAGGCCAACCTTCCTGGACACCATCGCCCGGGCCGGCTGCAGCCCAGTGAGGCTCGCCCGCCACCTTGAATGGGCAAGAGGTGGCCGTGAAGATCCTGGGGCGACACTGCAGCCCCTCTACTTGCAGGCAGTGAAGTGGGAAGTGGCCCTCCCGAGGAGCCTGCGGCGCGAGAACGTTACCCGGCTCCTGGAGGAGAGGTGCACGGCCAAGCACGCGCTCCTGGCCATGGAGCTGGTGGGCGGGGGCTCTCTGCGGCACCACAGCTTGGAGCAGGGTGGCCTGGGGGAGGCCGAGGCCAGGTCCCCACTCAGCAAGACCCTATCAGGCAGGGCAGGGGCTCCCGCCACGCACCGGGCGGCACACAGAGACCTGAAGCAGGACAGCCTGCTGCACTCACACAGGAAGGCCCAGCTGGCCGACTTAGGGCTACGCTGGCCAAGGGCAGACTGGTGAGAGGGTTTTGCGGGACCCAGGAGTGCTACACCCCGAAAGTCTTTCTCAAGCAGGACTATGATGTCTTTAAGGCTGACAGGCTGGAGGCTGGGGATGATCCTGTCTGCCATGCTGGCCACGCCGCCGACCCTCTGTGGGAGGAACACAGCCGAGCTGCAGGACAGTGTCCCGTGCAGGTGCTACGTGCTGCCGCGTCCGGCCAGGCCAGCCCTGAGGGAGCTCCTTGCTTGGCTGCCCACCATGGATGCCTGGGAGAGGCCCCGGCAGGGCACCCGAGGACCCTGTCAGGAACTTGCCAAGGAGAGTGAGGTCACCTTTGTGCGGCTCCTGGGTGTTCCCTGGGACCCAGAGACCAGACCCCAGTGCTGCCCGGCACTGGGGCAGAGTGGATGCCAGGCCCTCGCAGCCACAGCCCCATCCCTGTAGCTGGTCTCCCAGAGCGCTGAGAGCCACCCCCGGCCTTAGCCTCCCATGATAGCCTCGCTGTGCAGTTCTTCTGTACCCTCCAACTCCAGAAAGGTCTTGAGCAAGTCTTCCCCTCCCGCCTCCCAGCCCCTGCTGCTGCAGGGCCTCCAGGAGCCCCCCATGGAGTCCCCACACTTGACTCTCCCCTACCTGGCCAGCTGAAGGAGTTACAGGGCCCTAGTCCCAGCCCAGCCCCCAAACCAGTCCCTGTGGCCTCCCCACCGACCCCCAGTGCCAGGAGCGGTGGGGACCACACGGAGCCAGAAGCTGTTGCAGCGAGTGAGCCCCAGGAAGCTGGGGCCAGCCACTGCCCGGGAGGAGAGCCACGGCCGGCAGGGCCCAGCAGGAGGGTCCACAGGTTCCTCACACAGGCCTGCTGCATCCTGCCGGCCCCAGCACCCGGCCCTGGCGTCTGCCGCTGAAGTGTGGTCCCCTGCAGTCCCACCCGGGGAAGGTCAAGAGCAGGGCCCTCGAGCTGAGCTGCCTGAAGGTTTTCATCTTCTTGAGGCTTCTGCAAGTGCTCTCATGAAGAAAAGCCCTAACTGCACGCTGTACTGGGTCCCGTGTGACATGTGGGTCCCGGTGTGCACCCGGGCAAAGTTCGACTGAGTTCACTGGCACGTGGATCACCAAGGAGAAATGTTGTCCCGTGTCACCTGTGTGGGGATTCCAGAAAGGCGGACCTCACAGAAGCAGAGGTGACGGTTCCCAGGCTGCGCTAAGCCACCGCCTGCAGCACCGGCATCCCAACTGGACGCCCATGTGAGTCCCGGCTATTCCACTTCTGATCCAGCTCCTTGCTAATGGCTTGGGAAAAGCAGCGGAAGACGGCCCAAGTCCTTGGGCCCCTGAAACCATACAGGAGACCCAGATGAAGCTCCAGGCTCCTGGCTTCAGCATGGCCCAGCCCCGGCCCTTGTAGCTACTTAGGGAGTGAACCAGCAAATGGAAGACATCTCTCTGTCTCTCTCTGTCTCTCTCTCTCTGTCTCTCTCTCTCTCTCTCTCTCTCTCTCTTCTTTCTCTAACTCTTCCTTTCAAATATATAAAACAAATCTTTAAAAACACACTCCCAGTTACTGCCCGTCTCCGGCTGGGCCATGCTGTAGCTCTGCAGGTCCCGTAGTGCAGGCTCCTGCTCCTCCTTCCCACCAGCCAGGGTCTCGCGGTCCCAGCGAGGCTGACGCTGCTCAGTTCACCCACCGTTTCCATTCTGTGCCCTTCCTCAGGCACAGGAATCACAAAATGGCCATTGTCACGAGGAAAGGGAAATGCGACAGAAAAAGCTCAAAAGTGTCTCAGAATACGCAACCATTACATAATAAAATGAAAACCGGGGTGATGCATCTAAACAGAGACGGGCATTTCGTAAAGGGTCAAGCGTGCGACACATCAGAGATCTGATGTTGTTTGCTTGTACTTTGACAATCCTGACACCACGTCCTAGTTAGGAGCACGTTACTCACCAGCAGGAGTGACGACGACAAGCCCCGACACACAGATTCTGCAGAGAGATTAGTCTCTTACCTTCCCCTCCTCCTCTCCAGCTGGGGTTACAAATAAAAATAAGAAGCCATGTTCCAGGTAGGCAGTCAGGAGGGTTCCAAGAACATTCTGTATTTGGCCAAGATTAGGATTTAAGGCTTATCACAAAAAATGATCTATGAAAAAGAAAGAGACAATAAACAATGTTAACAATCCATCGTAGAAGAATGAAGTACAGGGCACACTGCAGGTGCCTGAAAATATTCGTTAACAAGCGTATGGAACCCAGATCTCGCCGCATTCATCCAAACAGACCTCCACGCGCAGCCCAGGCTTAGGCGCCACCCTGGTTCCCTCCTGGGCCGGGGATCTGATCCAGCCGCCATGGTTACTGCTTTTGAGAACGTGTTTAACTTGGAAGGCCGCGCTGCGCTTTAACTTCACATCTGGCTCGGGGACCGCCCGCTTAGGGAGTCCACGCACGCCTGCGGGTGTTTCCACAAGCTTCATTTGGGGAATTTGCTGCACTCTGGCCTCGAAACACGTGTATGGGAGATTTTTAACATGAGGGGCCCTGTGTGCATTGTTCTCCTTAAATAAATGTACGCAACTGTAAGAATTCGTGTCTCGGGGGTGCTGCTGTCCACAGCTGACTGGGCACATTCCCAGGGAGGAAGTAAGGTCAGCGAAACAGCTGCAACCGTGAATGCAAAGGGGGCCCATGGCCAGGGTGCAGAACCAGTGAGAGTCTGCTTCCGTAGGAACGTGACGCTGCAGAGGTCACCACTCACAGGCAGAAAACGCTAAAGGTCGTGACTCCCACGAGGTGCCTCTTACAGGCCCATGAAATTATAAATTTATGGCTAGCACCTCATAGATGCACAGCTATCAAATGTTTCGGCTGGAAACTTTTCCCTAAACTCTGCTTGGCTGCAAAGTTGGGGAATGCTCAGGTTAATGGTGCCGGAAGCTATGGGACCTTTTTCTTCCTAGACAGCAGTAACATCTGTTCCCGTCTCAGGCCTGCTCCTGCCTAGTTTTGTGACCACAGGTTCATCATGGACAACCTGGGGCTCAATCCCCTCATCTGAAACCAAACAATGACCCGGAAATTGGTTATTTTGTCCCTCCCCACTGCTGCCCAGAATGTAATTCCCAGGCAACTTAATGTATTTGGTTCCGATACTGCCATTCTTTTAGTCAAGGACCGCGAGGAAAGAACGGTCAGAAACAGCTCTCCCTAGTCAAGGCTGATGTTCAGGGTATAGAAAACAACTGGCAAACACAGCCCCCAGTGTCCGGGCACTGCCTCACTGTCATTAGATTTTTTTGTTTGTTTGTTTGTTTTTGACAGGCAGAGTTAGACAGTGGAGAGAAAGATAGAAAGGTCTTCCTTCCGTTGGTTCACCCCCCAAGTGGCTGCTGCAGTCGGCGCGCTGCACCAATCCGAAGCTAGGAGCCAGGTGCTTCCTCCTGGTCTCCCATGTGGGTGCAGGGCCCAAGCACTTGGGCCATCCTCCACTGCACTCCCGGGCCACAGCAGAGAGCTGGACTAGAAGAGGAGTAACCAGGACAGAACCAGTGCTAGATCTTCGTTTGTGATAGCCATAAAATACTTAATAGAGCTGACATAATAATTTTTATCTATATTAGAGTAAAATGGACAAATTAAGTTCTATAAAGATATGTCAAGATTACTGGAAAATGAAACTCTATTTTGGTGCAAAAAAAAGGAAATTCATAGTTTTTCATAATATACATCTTCCATGATCTTTCTGAAAGCCTCTCACATTATCAGTGTGTTTTTGTCTGTTTCTCTTTACATCTTCTTCTTTTTTTTTAAATTATTTGAAAGGCAGAGAGAGAGAGAGAGAGAGGACACCTTCCATCCACCACTGGGACCGGCTGGGCCAAAGCCAGGAGCCCAGAACTCATTGCAGGTCTCCCACGTGGGTGGCAGAGGCCCAGGCACTCCCGCCATCACCCGCTGCTCCCCAGGGTGCACACGAGCAGGAAGCTGGAACTGTGACGGAGCCAGGACTCACACCCAGCGACTCCCACATGGGAAGTGGGCATCGCTAGCAGCACCTTAACCACTACCCGAGTCCTTCTTCACCTCCCCTGAGCACAGGCCTAATCAAGGAGCTGGGGTAGCATCTGATGCAGACACTTACACCTGCTCTATTTTTATGGTGGCTTGTATCCTCTGGCAATATAAGGCGGCAGTTTTGGGCCTGAATTTTACCTTGTGTAATACTAAGATCCTGTTCCCTACACATACACACACATGCACACACACACGCACACGTGTGCACACACACACACTGCCTTGTTGCAGGCATATCTTTACCCATCTTTTTACTTCCAGCTTTTCGACTTTATTTGGTGATTCAGTCTGAAAAATCTTTTCCTGACGAGCGAGTTCTACTCACATTTGTCAGCATGACGTAAGTGCTGGTCCTAGTTCTGTCCTGGCTTGTACGCTTTCCTTTTCTTGGGTACTGTACTTCTATCACATTTTCACACCTTGGAAATCGAGGCGTGTCTTACCGTGGATGCTAAGTCACCGCCTGATTGTCTACATGGCGTTCTCCTGTATGATGACTAAAATGACAGCGATCCTATGACCGAGGCGATCAAACAGTCTTTACCTGGGCACACGCATGTGTGTGCTGTGTCCTCCTTAGTTCCTGGTGCAGTTCGCCTGTGGAGGAGGACCTGCACCCTGCTCTACTGGCCATCTGTAAGAACCTACATGCTGGGATCTTTGCCTCCTTCGGCCAACACGCACTGCTTCCTTCCGAGAACAGGCTTTGTCTCTCCCAATACCCAGCCCCTCTGTCACCCCCCAGTTTTAGTCCCCGGTACTATTTGTGCTTTACCTCTTCCTTCGCAAGGAGAACATGATCTGTCAGTACTAACGATGCGGCAATCCCCAAGTGTCGCCTGCTCCCTCCCAGGACAGAAACACAGACGTTGCGTGTCAGGCGTCTTCCTGTGTTTAACAAAACACCCACGACTGTAATGGCTTCAAGCAGTGAACCATCCTCATCTCCTGCAGGGGCTGCTGGTCTGGGCGAGCGGCCATGTGGGGGCTACGGAGTCCGCGGCGGGCTTGCTCCTGGGAGACCCCCCCCCCCCCGGGTCCAGGTCCATGTCAGCTGAGGCACAAAGCCCGGGTCTCCATCTCCCGGCTGGCCAGCCTGGGCTTGTCCACACGCAGGCTGCAGAACTTCCAGCAGCGAGAGAGGGCAAGTCCCCCTCCCGGGCACGTTTCAAGTCTCTGCTTGCACTGCTTCTCCTATTGTTCCATTGGCCAAATGAGCCCCCGGCCAAGGCCGGCGTCGGCGTGGGAGACGGGTTACGGAGAGTCCACTCCACGCTTCATTCCGTCCATCCTTCCCCTTCTTTGCTTTTGTTTTGGGTTTGTGCTCAGATGTACTCAGCATTCAGCCCTCTTCCGAGGGTTCCCATTACCTCTGGGTCAGAGTTCATCCTCTGGGGTGGCAGTGGCGGGAGGGAACCCTGCCTTCTGGTTTGCACTAAGGCACTGTCAGGACCAGCCGCAGCCCTGCCCTTCAGCTGTCTCTGAGTCGGACAGAGTCTGTGGCTCCAGCGGTGGGCAGGGCTGCGGCTCTGGGGCATGAGGGCTCTGTAGAGAAACAGAACCAATGGGAGACAGATACAGAGGTGACAGAGGACATTATGGGGGCTGGCTCACAGCACTGCGGAAGCCGAGAAATGCTACCACCTGCACCTGGAGAACCAGGAAAGCTGCCAGTGTCAGCAAGTCGCAGTCCAAGGGCCCGAGAACCAGGGCAGCCACGGATGCCACTCCCGGTCAAGTTCAAAGGCCTGAGGACACGGATATCCAAGGGCAGGAGAAGTTGCGCGGCCCAGGTGGAGAGGAGCAAACCTGCCCTTCCTCTGCCCTTCTGCTTCATCGGGACCTGTGACAGGCGGGTTCCGGCTCAGCAGCACCGGGAAGCGCGGGTCTTCTCTGCTCAGTCCAGCACCTCAGATCCTGACCTCCCCCCTCACCGAAGCTCCCTCATAGTCACGCCCAGAAACAACCCATCACCAGCCTTCTGGGCATCCTGCAGCCCGGTCAAGTTAACACATAAAATTGAGCGCCATGTCCGGGCTGTTCTTTTGATGGTCTCACTAGGTCCAGAAAGAACTTCCTCACAGCCAGTAACCGCTCAGACCTCCTGGAGGGGCTCCCACCTCTGCAGCACCGTGCTGCACGCCGTACTCCTGAGCCGGCCGGCTCCGTAGCTGCAGGAGCAGACACCACACCCGGGCTGTGTAACTTCCACCCAGCCCGGAGGTTATACCTCCCTGGCCCTGGATGTGCTTTGGTCCATGAGACATGAGCAGATGAGCAGCAGGCAGAGGCTGGAGAGGCCTCGCATGGTTACATCAACCATCGCCGCAGCTGCCATTTCCACGAGAACATTCCTGCTGAGTCCACTGGTCCAAGGAGCCTAAAGGCTTCCCAGCTCAGCGGGATCTGCAGCCTGAAGCAGCGCCGGCCGACGGGGTCCAGGCCGGAGGAACCCCAGCCAACCCTGCGGCAGCCAGGCACGGCGTTCTCCGCACTTGCCTTTTGAAGTGGTTTTTACACAGCGGCACTGCTGACACTGGGTACGGCCTCTCGGCTTGTGAATATCAGTGTCTGTGGCTAAATCATGCTTGGGGGGGCGGTGGCAAGATGGCACTTCCTGGTGGGGACCCTGCCCTCGCCAGCTCAGGCTGGGACTTCTCCACAGCCACGCGAGGAATTCCACCCACAAGTGGCCAGGAGCCACGTGAGCGCGTGGCCTTTTCGTGTTTCCCAAGTTCTCCTTTTCTTTCCCACTCCCAGACTTTGAAATCTCCTCAGTTTCCTCTTGGGTTGAGTGCAGAGCTGTGGATGCGGGAGTCCGTTAATACCTGTTATTTGAAAAAATTCACGAATGAAGGCATTAGGAGGTCGTCTTTTCTAAAAGTGACAAAGGGCCCCCGGGAATTAAAAGGTAAGCCATTTGTTCTATTTAAATACACATTAAATAAATGCATTTAGATACACCAAATGGCCTTTTGAACAAATCAGCAAAATTATATCTCACCACCATTTTAGTTTGATTGCATCTCATTTCAGATCCAGCGCTAATAATTCAAGACTGACACGTTTTACTGGGCTGCTGGGAGCCCTTGACCAAAGCAGAGGTAAAATGCCCAGAAGCCCCTTCTAGCCCTTCCAGGACTGCTGTTAAGGGAACCGGCTTGGCCTAAAAGAAACTTGTCCCTTACACTAATAAACTCGCTTAATCACTCGCAGAATTAAAACTGGACTCTTAGCTGCTGTACTTCTCACAACTTTTAATATGCTAATGTACATTGTACGGCTCTCAGAGGGGGAATTAGCATGCAGCGATTCCTAAGCCAATTTGGCCCTGGAGCCCTGAGAACTTTCTGAGCCGGGGACATTTGTATGATTCCTATCAGCCCGTGGAACGCAGCTGGAGAAACTCTGATCTTTTCCACTGACCTACAAGGCAATGAATCATTCTGTCAGTTGCACAGTTGTATTTAAAATCCCACCTTCCTGGTCCGACGCTGACTGCCCGGTGGTTGGTCACCCTTTTGATGGCTCCACACTCTTGTGGGCATCCAATGAGGCCAGGGGCAGGAAGCGGTGGGTGGTGGACAGCCACCAAGCAAGTCAGAAATCACCGCAGTGGAAACACTTCTTTGGCGGCACCGAGTCTCACAAGTCCATAAAAGAACCCGTGGGTATCTCGCTATTCACCCGCACACTGGGTCTTTGACCACCAGAACCTGGTAACGGGGCCCGCACTAATGGCCGTGTTCTGAATGGTTCCAAGAATGCTGGGTCTTGGCACTGGCTGCTGGGACTCTGCTCTCTTTAACCCTTCTTGGTGAGGAGCTGTTCTCACATCTCACAGCCTGATCAGCACGGAGGCTGCACGTATATTCACGTGGAGTGAAACAGGTGCAAAATGGCAGAAGTCAGGGTCACAGTGAATTCCCAGTAAACCCGAGGACCACTGAGCCAAGCATAGCCAACCACATAGCACCAGAATACATGAATACCGGGGAAGAAATGATACCAACGTGTCCCTTGGGCTGTTCCCAATTGCACCCCGCTTAATTTAGAGTTATACAAGACAAGCAAAAACAAAAGAAAAATGCCTCCAGCCCAAGTGGCCCTCCAGAGGCATGACCTTGTGCCCACATGGGCTGAGCGCCAAGACAGCTCCACGGAGGCCTGAGCGGTGAAATGTCCTCCATGGGGCAGGACACAGGCCTGTGTCTGCTGCGCTGCCTGCTCCCAGCGCACGGCCCTGCGATGGCGCACAGGAGGCACTCAGCTGTGGGCAGCGGCCCATCCTAAGCACCATGGTAGGTATTCTCACACCAGGAATCAGGCACCCACATGTGAAGCAGGATTCCCGTTCAAGCAATAAGGCATACGCATGTGACATACAGCAGCCTGGTTATAGGATCCTGTACCTTCAGAAGGCCTTGTCCAAGAGCAGGGCCAATGAGGGCAGCCCACCTTACAGTGTGCACCAAGCCCTATGAACGAGTCAGTGCTTAGCCAGTGAGAAAATACAGTGGGAGAGAAGAGCGCCTCCTGATAGTACACAACTCTGAAACACACACTGAGCAAGCAACGCTCAAGAGGGCACAAAGCAAAAACCAAACCAGCAACAGGACAGGCTCCCAAGTGGGGAGGCGTGGTCTGGACCACAGATGGACTCTCAGTGTCGGACAAGTATTCTGTTCTCCCAAAATGATAGGAATACGTTACTTACCCACAATTCGAGATGAAACTATAAAATGAGGCTAAACGATTCTAAAACTGAAGTCAAAAAATACCTAAAGATAGCTAGGAAACTTCTGAAACAGATCAGAAACTGCCCCGGGTGTGTGTTTATGCTGAGATAAAGCCGCAAGAATCGCAGCACAATGCTCCTGAGGCAGGAGCAACAGACTAACAGGAAGACGGCGCACACATGCACGGAAGAGCCATATTAAAAGAGGTTCAACTGCAGGAATGATAAGCAGTGGGAAAAAAAAAAAAAAAAAAAAAAAAAAAAAAAAAAAACACAATTTCTTGCCTAACAGAACAGCACAGGTGAAAAAGACCATGAACAGGTGTTGGCCAAGATGCAGGATGGCGAATACTCCCCAAGCCTACAGTGCAGGCCACCGGGGGAAGAGATGGCAATGGACGTGACACACACCTTCTGCCCAGGATATCCCGTTCCTGAGACTCTCTCAGAAAGCTGCACATGCCAGCGTCACGTCACAGTAATGGTTCGGGTTGCTAAAACAAATGGCCAGCTGTGAGACACAGCTGAGTGAGTTCTGGTTTCCTCTGCTCGGTTCCACGCAGGCCCCAGAAGTTACGATCCATGGTCATGGACATGAAGAGCCGTTGTAAGTGGTGGTGCCGTCACGCCAAGTTCCAGAGGCATTGTGGGTCCCTGTCGGGGGCGGCAGGTGCAGTGATCCAGGTGGGTGTGCTGCACAGGTTGGCTCCCCACAGCCAGCCCTGCCGAAAGGGTTTTGTTCCTGTCGCTGCCGCTGTCCTCTGTGTTCAGAGTGCGATTACCATGTGTATGAGTTCATTTTCTGTTGCTATAATTCAAAACCTGAGGCTAGATACTTGTAGAGAAAATCAGTTCACTGAGTTCAGAGTTTTGGAGGCTGAAAAACCCAGATGAGGCGGTCCCATCTGTTTGGCCTCTGATAAAGACCTCCAGGGCAGATGGCTTCTCCACAGTGGGCGTGCATGGAAGGGACCTTGTGTGGGACAGGAAGCCAGGGGCCAGGCCACGCTTTTGAGAACAACCTGCTCTCAGGCTTCCCAAGGGCAGCACGTGACCCAGCCGGCTCCCACCAGGCCCTCCCCGCAACGTCAACACGGCTGTGCTGAGGACCACGATTCAGGGGATAGCCTCAAACCACACCCAGCCAGAGCCCTGGGCTTCCATAGAACCTTGTTTTAAGCACTATCTTCAACAGAGAAAAACAGGTGGGACCTTAGTGGGCAAGAGAGGCCAAAATTTTGTCACAGAACACCTCGTGGAGAGCCAGGCCTGCTCTACGAGTTAACCTAGACAAAAGGTACGTGGGAGACTGCGGGGATAGTCCACAGCTTTTTGTGGCTGGAAATTCCTTCAAGTGAAAGGAGAGACACACATCCCAGAACGGGCGACCCCGCAGGAGATCACTGAGCCACGCTGATGGGACTCAGGGCTGAACACGCTGACGGCCTGAGGCTCTACCCCGTGTCTCTGCTTGGCCTCCGAATCTCAAAAGCCTCTTGTTGTAGGCCCCCATCCCTCCCCTGAAAGCCCCCCACCTTATGCTCTAACAATAGGTCTAATCATGTCTTGAGGCCCCTGTTTACTCAGGGAAGCTGAAGATGTAGTCACGCATGTGCACAGGGAAGCCGGAGCCCTGCACGGCAAGCCGCCACCCAGGCATGCGTGGAAGGAGAGATCTAAGAGCAGAACCGAGGAGATCAGATGCTGGAGGCCTCTCGGCAGTGAGGGATCCACTGGCCGAGGAAGCTGGCGCTGGAACCCCTCTTGCTAAACCGTACCACAAACAGCCTGGTTCCTAGCCACTCCGGTCAGACCTTGCCTCGCCTGGCTTTCTGCACACCAGCTTCCCCTACCTCATGCACAGATCTTTCCCCACGTCCCAAACCGGGGAGACAGATCTGAGTCACCTTCCTGTCTCGTTCGCTGCTCGATCATCTCAAAACACCCACGTCCCAGATCCATCTTCACACACATCGAACGGTGACCCCACCTCAATCAGTAACAACATGGGCTCCAGGTGGGCAACTGTTGCAATGTATAAAACACAGATTAGGATTACTACAGATTGGTAAACTTGAAATTGATCCTTGGGAAATTTCCAGAATGTATAACCAAAGGAATGGATAGGGAAAAAACCATGAAGCTCTCTACAGGTCAACATGAATCACCCTACAGTAAATAAATAAATGCATGCAAATAAGGCCAAACTAACCTTATTTTCTAAGCTACGTGACAGAAGTGATCATCAGCCCAACGAACCCTGATGTAGCAAAGTTGCTGACTGGGTTGCTAACTCCGTCCTCCTGGATCAGATCATGCGAGCGCAGACTTGAAGGTGGCGGTGTCTTGCTTTGCCTTGGCTGCCCTATCAAAGAACCACAAACTGGGCGGGGTGACTTAACAGAAACGGATGTCTCACAGCTCTGCAGGCTGAGCCCAAGGTCAAGGAGTGCGCAGGGATGGCTCCCTCTGAGGACAGTGACGGGGACCAGGTCTCCCTGGCTGGCATTCTTCCCAGCTGTGTGCCGGTCTCCAACTTCCCCTTTCTGTAGCACCACTACTCACAATGCTTCCATTTGGGCTCAATCGCAGCTGCACAACTCCAACGAGGGCTGAGGGCTTGGGGCTAGGGCTCAATGTCTGGATCTGGGGAGACACAAGCCAGCCCTCACCTGGGCAGGTCCTAGCAGGAGGCAAGACAGCCCCCTCTGGGAAGCAGAGCGTGATGGAGGCCACACAGAGCCCGTCTGGGGAGCGCATCAAGAGGCAGGGAGACAGCACAGGCGAGGGCGGCCAGGCGCTGGGCTGTGCCCTGCTGCCATGCCCCATGCACCATCCCGAGGCCTGGCCTCCTCCAGTGTAGGGTGAGGAGTGAATGAGAGCAGGAGCAAAAGGCATTATGCAAACCAGGAGGAGCCCCACGTGAGCCACTAATCGCAGGCGCCGCCCCCTGCTGGGTGGGATGCCGGGCACATCCAAGCCGTCCTGTCTTTTGCGGCTGTGTTGCTCGGGTCGGGGACATGGGGATTTACTAATTCACTGATCTCATTGAGTGCTCATTTATAAAACATCTTCAGGAGGTTTCCACCCGTTTCCTGTTCTTCACACGAGCTGAGGGAAGAGACACAGTCATCCGAGAGATTCTCCTCCTCCCCGCCCCCCACCAGCAGCCAGCGTGGTCCTCACAAACCCCTTTATTTCGCTCCATCTCCCCTTCCCGGCAGGCCAGTGAAGACGGCTTGCTCTGTTCTCCTGCAGGGTTGGGAATCTCGCCCTCGCCATGGCTGTCGCGGTTTCCGTCTTCAGATGGATGTAAACCTTCTGTCCTAACGTGGCCTCGCGGGCTTTCCCAGGTGTGCCCCTGGGATCGCAGTCCGCGTGAGATCCACCGTCACATCAGAAACGGAGAGGCCCCAAAGTCCAGAACGTCCAGGAAACGCTTCGTCTCTCTTGGCAACCGTATTGCATCAGCTCCCTCTTCCCCTGCACGTTCTGACCTTGCGCCCTGCTGGGCGGGCACAATCCCGCACCTGCAAACACAGTGCATCTTCCTTTCCACCTTCTGCTTAACGACAGCCAACTGCTACTCCTGCAACTAGCACGAGGTTTGTTCGATGGGCGGTGGCCTAAGAATTTCAGGGGCTAACCTCAGATGAGGAAGGAGTGCACGACTACCCGTCCCTAACAGCCAAGGCTGTGTATCAAAGAAGTCCCGACAAAGTGGCATCAGGATGACTTCCAGAAGCGACCAAGAAACCCGGCTGACGACCTTCCCTAACCTCCCCCGAAGGCCCTGTCTCCTTTAAGGGTCCTGCTCACTTGCAGATTGGGGAAAGCGCTGGTGAGACTGCAGAAGTCCACCTTGTGCCCAAGACTGCTGGCCTCTGGAACACACCTATTCCCTGGCAGCCACTCTGGTCTCCAGCATGGAGCGGTGTGGGCCTATTTTAACCATTAGCATTAACTGTGCGATTCACCAGGACCTTTACTGCCGCATCCTGATCCTGCAACAAGGGATGTGGAACGCAGCATTTCCCAAACGGCTCTAACTCAGGACTCCTTTCTCCAAACATCGCAAGGGCTGAAGATCCCACCTCCACAGGTGCTGGCATCCCGTCTCCACCAAAATCCAGCCTTCCTTGCAGCTAGGTGTGGCCAGAGGAAGGAGGTGTCCACATCTCATCTATGCCTGACCCACACAAACCTCTCACTGGCTGGCCAGGGGACCTTGGCAGGGACATCAGGGCCTCTGAAGGGACTTCCTGGAGGAGCTGAGCGCCTTCCTGAGGCTGGTGCCTCCGTGAAAGATTAAATGTCAGCTTGTGAACCACGCAATGTTGAGGCTTGTTTACCCCATGGCCTAAGTCTACGCTGCCTTTCTTCTCTGCTCCCTGAGATTCACCCTCCGGTCCCGACCTCGCCACTGAGATGACCCCTAGTCGGCGAGTTCTGAGTCACACCCTGGGGCTTCGTCCCATTGCTCAGCCTCTTTGCAAAACCGGACCCTCTCCACCATCTCTTCCTCCCCTCTGGGTATCTGCTACCACGGCCAGTCTCTTTCTATCGTCCTCAGGCAGGAGAGTATTCTCACGGTCTCTGCTTTCTCTCGCTGCTCCTTCTCCCCAGCTTTGTGAGCGCCTCCGTCCACCGTCTGTGTTGGTCCTGGCTTTCCTAACACAGCTTCACCTCTCATCTCACGGCTTCTAGCCTCCCATCCACGCAGCCATTCAGCGCCCCAGGATGATGGCAGCTTGTCAAATCTCAGTACCTCTCCTGGCCTTACACCTGTTCCCCACAACTTTATTTTCAAGTTGCTAAGGCATTTCTTCACTTAGAATCACAGGCCGAACAACAGAAGTGGCCATAGTAGTCCTTTGGGACCCTGTAAGTCCCTGCTGTCCATCAGCTTCCCTCCACAGAGGGGCCTTCTCTGATTGCCTCCGCTGTGGTATTGCTCCACCTGGCCCCTCGTCCTGTGTCGTCATTCTCCCAAGCACTGCTGCTGCTTGGGCACACAGTATAATCTCCTTTGCAGCTTCTCTGCCACTAGAACACAAGCTCCACAGGGCACAAGATTTCTTCTGCTGCTGTATCACTGGAACCTGGGCAGTGCTTGACGCAAAGTAGGCGTTCAATAAGACTTTGTAGAAGGAACTGAGGCCAAAGCTGCTTCTACTCCAAGTCAGGTAGTTCGTGAAGGGGTTCAGACTTCAGACAGGTGTTCTGCCTCCGTGTCAGGTTCCTTCCACTGCCCAATCATCCTACATCATCTCAGACTCACAAAGTCTAAAACAGGAGCTCCGCCTCGGGCCTATGTCCATCACTGATAGCTTTATTCTTCCAGGCTGCCTGGTTGAAGACTGATGACCCTGTAGCTGTCTTTGATCTCTACCCTCTTCTGTCATCCAGGTCTGATCTATGGGATGTCTTCTTTCTCTCTGAAAGACGCCTCCTTGCGCACCTTTGACTCTATCCCAACACTGCAGCATCAAGCTCCTAAATAAACTGCTGATTGTCCTGTTCCCCTTCTCAGTCAAATACAAAGCACTGTATGACCTCAAGGCATGAATTCCACAGACTATTTCTAGAAGGAGACCCAAGAAAGCAACCAGAATCCCTCTGGATATGAGGAGCTGGGAGCTTGTCGAATTGGAGTACACTCTTCATTGTATGCGCTTTTGAATGGCATGGATTTTTATCAGTTGTATTATTTATTTTGCAGTTTAAAAAGTTTTAAAATATTGCTTCACATCCACATTTATTTTACAGGATCTTTTTTTTTGGGGGGGGGGAAGAAGAATAAATCTCTCAAATCATCCAGGCTAAAGGTATAACCTGACCTCACTGTCAGGTAAGAAATGTAACAGCTGTAAGATGGAAAGGAGGACCTCTGGTAACAAGCTTGAGAAGAGGGCACTGGTTTGGCTGGGCCATTTATAGCCACCAAGAGCAATTTTTTTTTTTTTTTTTTTGACAGGCAGAGTGGACGGTGTGTGAGAGAGAGAGAGAGAGAGAGAAAGGTCTTCCTTTGCCGTTGGTTCACCCTCCAATGGCTGCCGCGGCCGGCGCACCGCGCTGATCCAAAGGCAGGAGCCAGGTGCTTCTCCTGGTCTCCCATGGGGTGCAGGGCCCAAGTACTTGGGTCATCCTCCACTGCACTCCCTGGCCACAGCAGAGAGCTGGCCTGGAAGAGGGGCAACCGGGACAGAATCTGGCACCCCGACCGGGACTACAACCCGGTGTGCCAGTGCCGCAAGGCAGAGGATTAGCCTAGTGAGCCGCGGTGCCGGCCAAGAGCAATTCTTACAGAGTGGTAAGTGCAGGGGCAGAGAGGGCATGGGTGGTCAGGAGACTCACCACACTGTGCACACATCATGTGCCTTAAATTTTGGCACTGAAGAGAAATGATGAGAGGAAGTCACTGCTTGAGCAGCCAAGGGAACTGGAAAGTGAGATTTTTTTAAGGTCAGGAAAATGTTTCTATTTCTGCAAGCAAATGAGAATTGGACTGATCCTCTGTCCCCTTGCCGAACGGTATCCTCCAAGGGACCACATCCTCTCGATGCACAGCTGTTGTCAGCACCGTCTAGCTGTTGCCGGCACAGTATTGATGCTCAGTAGAGAGCTGTTGAGTCACTAGAGGAATGAATAGATGGAGAGGGAGGCACTGCCCTTCCAATGCCAATGCCAATGCCAAGGGAGTCTGGTAATGGAAAAGGAACCCAGAGTTCAAGTGGGTGTTCGGGGAGAAACAGGGTCACACGTTTGCACTGGCGGGCCGTGTGCTTCGTCGCCACAACCTCTCTTATGCAATACAGTGTGAGGGTCTCTGCTTGCGCTGAGCTCTCGCAGGTGGAAGGAACTAGCTTGGGGCATGACAGCAACAGAGCACTCTGGGAGAGGAGCTGTGATGAGCAGCGGTGGGCAGGAGCATATTATGGGAAAGCAGAAGCTCCCGCTGATTCCTCACCAAAGCCCTTTGCTCTCAAACACAACTGCATTCAGCAGGTGGCCCCATCTAAGTCTGTTTTCTGCTGCTACAACAAGACAGCCTAGACTGGGCAATGATAAAGAAAAGAAATGTATTTCTCATGGTTTGGAGGCTGGGACGCCCAGGATCGAGGGCCTGCACCTGGTGAGGGCCTTCCTGCTGCTTCGTAGCAGGGCAGAGTGGCAGACAGGCAGGGTGAACTCAGGAGCGCACTCCTGGGATAACTAACGCCTCCCATTATCATCAAGGCATCCACGAGGGCAGTGCTCTCCCCAGCCTGTCACCTCTGAAGGGTCCCACTTCCCAACACTGTCACAGTGGCAATTAAATTCCAACATGAAGCTTTCGCAAGAGACATTGGAGCCATAGCAGCCCTCCTGGGTGCTGATCCCTGGGGATGCAGGATGAGTGGGACTGCTCTCTGACCGGGGGAAGCTCACCACCCGGCCAGGCAGGAGACCCTTTACCTCTGTAATGCAATGGGCCCAGGCTATCTCCTGGCAGCCGGGCTGAGCAGGAGGGCCGCAGGAATTCTGCTGGAGACCTGCTCCCCAAAGAAAGAAGAGGTGACGGTGGAGCTGGATGTGGGAGAAAATGGGAAGCTCCCTGACGATGCTCATTCATTTACTCTAAACAATTCATTGAACACCTACTATGTGTCAGGCACCATCCTAGACTCTGGAGACAGAGGGTGAGCAGACACAGTCCCTCCCAACACGTGCAACTTAAGAGAAGCACTTCTGCACATACAGCGCCATGAACCCATGCAACTCTAAACCTGGCCAAGGGCTATAAGGATGTGCAAGGTTTTATGAAAGGTGAGACAAATGAATCTACAGAGAGCACATGTGCCAAAGATCGCTAGCTATGTCATAACATCCTGCTCCCCCCCTTTTTTTTTTTTAAATTTTTTTGACAGGCAGAGTGGACAGTGAGAGAGAAAGAGACAGAGAGGAAGGTCTTCCTTTTCCATTGGTTCACCCCCCAGTGGCCGCTGCGCCGCGCTGATCTGAAGCCAGGAGCCAGGTGCTTCTCCTGGTCTCCCATGGGGTGCAGGGCCCAAGCACTTGGGCCATCCTCCACTGCACTCCCGGGCCACAGCAGAGAGCTGGCCTGGAAGAGGAGCAACCGGGACAGAATCCAGCGCCCCGACCGGGACCACAACCCGGTGTGCCAGTGCCGCAGGCAGAGGATTAGCCTATTGAGCTGTGGCACCGGCCTCCTGCTCCCCTTTTTCTTAATACAACAACACTGGTCACCCAAGAGAGACTCCATTTCCCAGCCCCACAGCTTTATAGCAAGGTTTGGCCATGTGACTCAGTTACAGGCAATGGTCTACTAGCAGGAGCAATGCGGGGGACCTACAGTGTGTCCCTAAAGGAAAGGGTCTGTCTGCTCCTTCCCCCTTCCCCCTGGCTGAAGGCAGTGGGGAGCCATCTTGGAGCATGTGGGCAAGGGTAAAATCCAGCGACAAGAACACACGGGGCGGACAAGAACAGGGAAGACGTCTGGGCCAATGACACCGGAGCCACCTGAGAAGGAGCCTGGAATGTTCCAGGTCCTGCAGTTGTGCAAGAGAAAGTCACCGCCCTCTGGGTTAGGAAACTCATTCGAATTCTCTGTTAGAGCAGCCAAGCTTATGTTACTTATCTCACACCTAAGATCACTGGGCATGGCTTAATTATGCAACAAACAATAGCCATCAGTCAGGCCTGAGTTAAGAAACTGTGTGGACTCTTATCTGAGGGATGGGCATTGGCACCTGCATCCCACACTGGAGTGCAAGTCCTGGCTCCACTCCAGGTAGTAGCTTCCTGCTCACGCACCCCCTGGGAGGCAGAGGGTGACGGCTGAAGCACTTGAGTCCCTGCCACAGGCATTTGGGGAGTGACCCAGAGAACTGAAGATCTCTCGCTTCCTTTCAAATACATAAAATAGAATAATAAATTAATTTAAAATTCTTTAAATCAGTTTTGAATATTCATATGCTTAGGGTTTGAGGGATTCATTTGCTGAGGAAAATGAAATAATCTTGAAATGTTCAGAGCAATCGGGCTTCCTGCAGGCTTCTCGACTTTTAAAGAATCCCTACCTACTGGATGAAGTTGAGTGCGGCCTCGAATACCCTCAGGATGGCTGGCTGAGCACGGCTGCATCACCAGGGAGGTGAGAACCGAGTGCCTTGGCAGACAGGTAACTCCATCCTCCACGCTTCCTGAGATGGATTCTCACAGGGAGGAGCCTCCAAAGGCCCATATCTTGCCTCACGACCGACTGTAGGAAGTAGAGACTGGCAGTAGGGGATGGCTTTCTGCCCCATATTCAGGATCTTTGGAGAAAGGAGTTCCCATTGAGTGACACATGCGCTGTCAGAAGAAAACGACTTGGTGCTCCTCTCTGGTTCATGAAAGCACCTTTACACCGCTAACTCTCCGATTTCATCCTCTTAATAACTTGCATGCAGAAGAGACCCATTACCACCTGCCTGTTCACTCCAGGCCACCAGGCCTCAGGGAGCAAAGCTGGGCCAGGACACCTGCTGCCCTGCCCCAGTCCCCCACCCCCCACCCCCGTCCTTGTCACACACCTGC
The DNA here is from genome assembly GCF_051225735.1 of Oryctolagus cuniculus. Classification (NCBI taxonomy): domain Eukaryota; kingdom Metazoa; phylum Chordata; class Mammalia; order Lagomorpha; family Leporidae; genus Oryctolagus; species Oryctolagus cuniculus. The sequence goes on from NC_142876.1 coordinate 111,917,262, forward strand.
TCAGCCTCGAGACCCCCCCCACTTCCCTCAGCATTCCCTCGCCATCTGTTCTCCTGGGGACCTGAGCTAGGCACACGTGTGGGCCTCCGAGACGTGGAAGGGAAACGTGTCAGGTATCTGCAGAGGGCAGCGAGAGGGGCTTCCCAGGTGAGCACCAGGAGACACACCAGCAACAAGGCTCTGAGCCCTTCAGACCAAAGCTGCCAGCAAGGAGGGAAAGCAGGGTGTGGTGGCTGCTACAAGTCCCACCTCCCACAGGGGCTCACGTTTGCCGAATCTGATCCTTCTCTCTCCCACACAAAGACGCATATACAGAGAGACACGTGCATCAGGCCTGCCAACCCATTTTTGGAAATCAAGGTCAAGTCCCCTAGTCCCACTTTCCGCTAAAGAATTCTCTTTGATGAAGAGCAATACTTCATTAATCACTTGGCAACTGGATATTTTAATAATTAACCCAAGTCACACAGTGACCAAGCCCAGGATGTAAATTATCGTCCGTCCGGACTCCACACCCTGGCTCTTGCCTTCATGTCCTACTTCCTCCTGATGCAAAGGAGAAAGGTGAAATGAAGCCGCCAAACAGGAAACGGGGTGGGGCGGGGCCGTGCCGGCAGGCGGAGGACACTCCTTAGACTCCTTAGCTTCCCACAGACTCTGGGAAACAGTAGAGGGATCAAAACGGGTGCAGAGCAAGGCAAGGCTGTGGAAATGGAGACAGCACTCACCTCAGTGCCTGTGCGTGAATACAAACGCTGGGAGGGTGCCTCACTGACGCGCAAACCTCCAACAGCCAAGGGGGCCCCCACTTTCCAAAATGGGATTCGCTGCTTCCAATGTGCTATACGCATCCATACAGGGCACACACATATGGAATCACACATATATTGATATATAAGGGTACTTTCAAAAGCTCTTGGAAAATGGAGCTGGGAGACGTTTATTTTGGTACAAAAATTGTGAAATTCGGGGCCGCTGCTATGGTATAGTAGCCTAAGTCTCTGCCTAATGTACTAGCATAACATGTGGGCGCCGGTTCGAGTCCCGGCTGCTCCTCTTCAGATCCAACTCTCTGCCAATGGCCTGGGAAAGCAGTGGAAGATGACCCAAGTCCTTGGGACCCTGCACCCACATGGGAGACCCAGAGAAGCTCCTGCACTGACATCATCTGAGCTCCAGCCATTGTGGCTACTCAGGGAGTGACCAGCCTCTCTCATTGCCTCTCAAATAAATAAAACAATTTAAAAATTGTGAAATTCATGCACATGAGGGGGGTCTTCAAGAAGTTCATGGAAAACATGCATCATGGAAAAAGCACAGATGGCTTCCTATGTTATATATGTGTACATGTGAACACGTTCAGCCTTCAAAGAGGAAGGCAGTTCTGACGCCTGCTACAATCCGAGTGAACCCCAAGGACCTGGTGCTCACAGAGGGACCAGAACCACGTGCTCTGCCTTCGTAAGGTGCCTGGAGTCAGCACACTTAGAAACAGGGTGGAGCCCAGGTTCCCGGATGCTGGCAGGAGGAAGGGCCAGGAAGCTCTTGTTTAATGGGTGTGGGATTCTCTCGGGGATGAGGAAAAACTACAGGGTCTGGATCGTGGTGATGGCCGCACAGCACTGTTAATAAAGGCAATGCACTGGATGCTCCAAGATGATTAATGCTGAATTTCATGCTACATATACTTGACCACCATAACAGTAATAAAAAGGAAGTGGGGGCAGAGGTTAGTGGCGCTGTGGGAGGGACAGCACCAGGGTCCTGGCGCCGCTGAGGATGGAGGAGGGGGCCCGCAGCTGAAGACAAGCTGAACCCCAGGAGAAGCAGCCCTGCTCACACCTGCAGGTAATCCAGCCTGGCTCATTCTCCATTCAGACCTGCAGAGGTGTTAACATAATAAATGTGCCCCTGGCGCTGAAGCCGATTTGGTTTTGTTCTGCTTTCAACTAGCTTACCTAACACTGCAGAGGCCTGGGGCAAAAACCACAAGTTAAGGGCTTCTGTGGGGTTGCCAGGGGTGGCTGGTGCCCTGAATAAAAAAGCCAGATAAAGCCAGAACAGCGAGAAGCCTGGAGCTCATCGCCCAATCACCGAGCGACACACAAACACTGGTCCCACACCCACCCAAACATGCACCCAGGCAAGTGCCCCTGTTTATCCGGCAATCCCACCCAAGGGCCACGTTCCACGGGGCCACACGCACAGTATGATTTTGGCTGTGTCTGCAATCAAAAATAACAATACATGGGCAACTTGTCGTTTTCAAAATCCGGCTTCCAAGTTTTCTCTTGCAGCATGTCCAGCCCGAGGAACGAGGGCCAGTGCAGAATAGCTGAGCTGCCGTGGGAACCAGCAGTGCGGTCCAGGCTGGAGGGTGCACCTGTCGCCTGCGCGGCTATGTCGGCGCCCTCCCTCCAGGCCGCGGCCTCAGCCCTCCCCGCAAGGTCTATTTATATCGTTCGGCGGCACAGGCCCATATTGGGCAGTGTGGTCAGCAGGCCTGCGCCCTACCTGGCCTTGAGCGCCCGGCGGCGCCATCGTGGGCAGCCCTGTGGAGCGAGTGGGGCCGCACCTCAAGCCGGGGCGGAGCACTGTAAGTAGGGGCCCGGGCCGATACCCGCGCCCTCCCAGCCCCCGAGCCCGTGCCCGGGCCACCTCCTGTCCCTGGTGTCCAAAGGCGCTCCCCTGGGGAGGCCGCGGGCGTCAGAGGCGCTTCCTCCCTCCCTCGGGTCCCCTCCTCCCTGTGGCAAGCTCCGGACACCTGTCCCCTCTCAAAGGTGGAGACACTGCTGCCTTCCTGTTCCTGGCGTCTTCCTGGAACCCGCAAGGGGGCCTGGCAGTTAAAAAACGGTTCCTTTAAGTTCAGTAAACACGGGACGTCTCCCTGGGCAACTCTCCACTGTAAAGCCGGGAACATAATTGCCCTGCAGTTCCCCGCAGGATGTGGAGAGGAACTAATGAGCTGTAAGGCGTCTCGGAGCACTTTCAAAGTGGAAAGCCTGCGAGAATGCAAAACATCGTGAGCTTGAAGGGCGGGGGAGGGAGGAGGACTGCCAGCCGGGGATGAGTGCTTCCGCAGTCTGCCACCCCAGGGGAAAGCCTGGGGGCTACCTGGGGGGGGGGGGCGGCTGTCTGCAGAGCCATCTCCTACCAGCATCTGCAAAGACAGGACTGGAGCAGGATGATGACCCTGGAACCTGCTGAGGGTGGGATGCAGGGGGTCCAGGAGGGCTTGGAAACTCACCTGCAGGGATTGCAGGTGGGGGTGGGGGTGGGGTGGGGGTAGGGGTGGGAGAAACAACAGCTTATGAATCACAAATGCTGGAATGTTTCAGCTTTGCATAGTGACAAATAACTGACCAGAAAAGAAAAAGGAAAAAAAAAACCCTCTGGGGCCTTTGCTGTGGCATAGGTAATAGGTTAAGCCTGCAGCGCCAGCATCTCATACAGGCACTGGTGGGAGTCCCAGCTGCTCCACTTCCCATCCAACTCCCTGCTTAATGGGCCTGGGAAAGCAGCAGCAGATGGCTCAGGTCCTTGGACCCCTGCACCCACGTGGGAGACCTGTATGAAGCTCCCGGCTCCTGGCTCCCGCCTGAGCCATTGCAGCCATTTGGGGAGTGAACCAGAGGATGGAAGATCTCTCTCTCCCTCCCTGTCTCTGTAACTCTGCCTTTCAAATAATTAAAAATATAAAGAGAAAAGAAAGAACCATCGGGGCAGCCAGCTCATGAGCTCTGGCGTGAGGGAAGCAGAAACAGGCCGGGGCTTCCCGTGCTCCCTGAGGACAAAGGCTGACGCCCAGACAGCAGGGGAGGGCTGAGGTCTGGGAGTTCCTGTGTAGGGCAGGAGAGGCAGGTGGGTGTATCCTACTGCACCCAGCTGCAGTCAAGGGAATGACGGGATGATTCATTAGACTTGGCCCAAAGATGAGCAACTTGGAGCATTAAACATCACTTTCCTAGGCAGAGGAATAATCTTCAGGATACTGCTTTATTAAGTTTATGTTAGACCAACATGGAGAAAAAGTTATGAATTTGTAATTTAGGACTAAACAAAGCCTTAATATAATTGAACAAACCATACTGAGCATCTCTTATGTGCCAGGTATCATTCTTTAAAAAAAAAAGTTATTTATTTAAAAGGCAGTTGATGGAAAGTGAAGGAGAAAGAGAAATATTGATCTTCCATCTACTGATTCATTCCCTAAATGTCCTCAGTAGCTGAGACTAGGCCAGGAGGAAGCCAGAAGCTCCATCTGGGTCTCCCATGTGGGTGGCAGGGACCCAAGTGCTTGGGCCATCACCTACTGCCCTCCCCCCCAGCACACTAGCAGGAAGCTGGATTGCAAGTGTAGAGTAGCAGGGACTCGAACCAGGCATTCTTAGATGGGATGCAGGTGTCTCAAGTCTTAGCTTTACCCTCTGTGCCACAGCACGCACCCGCAGGTATCATTCTTATCAGACCAGGCTGGCAGATTGGTAGGCCAAGTTGTGGTTTCCACATGCATGGGGAAGAGGGACATTCTGACAGAGAACAGCAGGTGGATGGGCGTCAGATTCACTAGTGGCCCAGCTGAAAACAGGCCGGGAGAGGAGAGAGGAGAGGGCAGAGGTGCCGGATGGTGCGGTCTCCTGGAGTCTGGGTAGAGGGTTGGAAAGAGGCACAGTGTTTTTCAAAACGTGGAGTAATCATGTGGCCCACGGCAATCACCAGCTTATAAGAGGGCTTTGTTCTCTGGCTAGGACACTGTCTGATCTAGAATGTTCATGGTCCTTGGCTTGCTAGGCAAAGTCACTGGAATTTTGGAGTCCTGCCCCAGTTCTCCAGTCTTCGGTTTTTCCCAAAAGAAACCAAGGCTGTGGTGTGGATCCGCTCTATCACCACGGTGACCCCCGTCCCCACACCGCTCACCTCTGTGGGAGCAAGTGCACGCCCGTCAGGGATCCAGAAACTCCTTCTCCCACCCAAACAGGGGCGGGAACAGCGCCTGCCTCTCCTCACACACGCTGATGCCAGGGAAATTACGAATGAGCGAGGGTCCAAGGCAGCTCCCCTGCACACTGAATAAGGGGGTGGAAGTCTCTGTATCATCCCGTCACTCATCACGTGGCTGCCGACACTGCAGCGTGCTAAAACACAAATTCGGAATGCATGTTCTCTCTCTCTCTCCATGCATAGACGGATAAACAGATACCTCTATCAGAGATATATTTTAGTCATTGGAATATATACATTATATATTATTCATATATTATATATATCAGATATATGTTTTATTCATTGGCTATATATTCATTGGAATATATATATCTGATATGCCTGTTAGGTAATGCACAGACATGGTTTTCAATGTGAGTTAGGTCTTCAGAAACTTTGAAAGACTTTAGTGTTAATATGGTCTCCTACTTTTAGCTCACTTTGTGCAATGTTTAACACATGCACCCCAGCATAAGGAGTGAGACGGAATGTGCTGGACTCCTGTGTTACACAGGTGAAGCCCCTCGTCACCCACCAGCTTGCATGCCGTCCCCCCGCCTGTCCCCTAAGGCCACTGCCATCCCAAAGACAAGGTCCACCCCTGCCACTTCTCTTCATGGTCCTCCACCACAGTACGCATTCTTAACAAATCATTTTTTAAACTTATTAAAACATAATCCCCAACCTAACAAAAGCTCCAGAAAGCATACAAAAAGCTCCCCCATCCCTCTGCTGACTGCCCAAGGGTTTCTATCTGCATTGTCAGAGTGGATCAGCTGTTCACTCTGTATCGCACTGCCTGTGTCTAGTCTACCACACGTCCTGTCTGTGGGACCCACTCATGTTGAAACACAGTTTCCATTCAGTTCTGCTGTGCCCTGGGCTCTTGGGCGCACAAACACGCCACAGTCTGTTTGTCCTCCCATTAATGGATATTGAGGTTATTTCCAAATTTTTGCTATTACAGTGCTGTGAATTCAAACTAATGAAACAGTTTTTATGGAAAAGCATATTCCTGTGTCAGTCATTGTCTAGAAAAAGTGGCCAAAGACAATAAAATTAAACATCATCAAAGCAAAACATGAGTGGTTTAAGGAAACTGAAATTTTTGCACAATAAAATGTATAGAAGTTCACTTCTCAAAGCTGAGTATCATGGACATGGGTCCAACCGCACTTGGGATTTGCGAAGTAATTGGGCTTTATTCTCATGATTTATATTTATCCCTGCTACTCATTTTTCTTCATTATTATGGGTCCTGATATTATGAAGGCACCAGTTCAGTCTTGTATAAATTGGAGCAGAGAATCACTTCCCATTGATAGCACTGAGAACATTTATACATTTTGTTTTGCTGATGAAAGTAGAAAGTACTCCCGGCCTCATTGCAAGAAAAACAGTTGTTGTCAGCTTTCTTCATCTCCGAGCTGCGTCTGCAGCCGGTGATTTGTGTATGTACCGAAATATTTTTACATGACACGTGTTTGTACAGGTGACGGGCTGCTTCAGCTCTACAGAGAGAACTGCATATTGTACCTTCATGGCCTTATTTAGTTCTGCCAATTCTTCTCACGTAATCCTCAAAATGAATCCCAGCCAGGCATAGCAGCAAAGATGCTGCTTGGGACGCCTGTACCCCATACTGAGTGCCTGGTTCAAGTCCCAGCTTCCTGCTAATGCACACCCGGGAAGACACAGTGACGGCTCAGGTAGCTGTACCTCTGCCACCCACGTGGGAGACCTGGATTGAGTTCCGAGCCCCCGGCTTCCGCCTGGCCCAGCCCTGGCTGTTTTGGGCATTTGGGGAGTGAACCAGCAGAAGATGCAACAAATCCGCCCCCCTCTCACACACACTTCTCTCTCTGCCTTTCAAGTTAAATAGCTAATTTTAGAAAATGAATCCCAGGTGAGGATAGTGGAAGTTAAAGTTCAGATTGCCAGATAGTACAAGAGGGATTCAAACTCAGCAACCCAACCCAAAACTCCATGTTTCCAATCCTTGGAGCTACCCTGTGCTACAGACCTGTGAACTATTTATTTATTATTTCTTTATTGCACATGTGGATACCAAGGACTAGTCTCATTATTTACATATGTTGCTTCCATTTTATAGATGAATAAACCAAAGTTGAGAAAGGTTATATAATTTTAAGATTACAATAAGTAAGTGGCTGACCCGGAATTCAAACCCAGGGCTAGGTCCCTGCAAAATCCCCAGCTGCCAGGCCAGCGTCTTCTGTGCACCTTACACTACAAGAAACAGTGCTGCAAGTGGTTTTTAAGTGTGGTGCTCGCTTCAGTGCCTAGATATTTTCTCAGGACTTTCATGAACAGATCCCTTTGCTCTGTAAACCCACAGCAGTTAGAGTAGCCTCGGGGGTTGTACAAAAGGCCACTGGAAGAAAAAGATACTTGGTTAAGTGTTTGTGCCATTAAAATTATGTAATAAATAATCTTGAGAATGAATTATTTTTTAGAAGTTCTACTTTCTGTTGCTTATCGAAGTCAATGTTAGAGAGAAAGAGAGAGAGAGAAAGAGAGAAAATGCATCAAAGTATTTATTCAAGAAATTGGTCTGCAGATCTGCAGACAACCAGATGCCCTCAGTGAAGTAGCACCATTCTCCTCTCAGAACTCTTCACCTGGGTTTCGGCAGAGGTGGAGATCCAGCGCCCACATGGGATGCTGTCCCGCTTGTGATGTAGAAGATGGATTTATTTATGACATCAGAACTGGAGTTGGCAACCTGCTATTCTTGTATAGTCGATGACCCAAGAATGGCTTTTGTAATGGCAAGTGGATTTTAAAATCAAGAATCGTCTTTTCTGAGACGTGAGACTCTGACATGTGAAGAGACCTGAAATGGCAAGTCTCAACACCCGCACACATCTGACTGGAACATAGCCAGGCCTCTTTGTCTACATGTTGCGTGTGCAACAGCAGTGTTGGGTGGCGGCGGCAGGGACTACAGGGCTCAGAGCCTGCAAGATTTACGGTTTCCCGCCCTTGCACTTCAGCAGGTGGTTGCCAGGGCCGACCTTGAGTCAAACGGCATTGGGTTCAAGACTGAGTTCCGTCACCTGTAAAAGCCATTTAAGAAGAGAAACTCAGAAGACAAACGAGTGTGACTGTTGCCTTTTACCAAGGAGAAATGAGGATAAGTTGAGGCTTCTATGGCTCTCCTACTTGACAGTGTATAATAGAAATCTAAGAGTTTCACAAAAATGATACCGCATTAGACACCTTTAGAAATCTCGTGGAAAATGTGTTAGGAGAAAACTATGCATAGATTTCAAAAAAAATTTTTGCACCAAAATAAACACACCTTTTAATTTCACTTGTTCCACAAACTTTTTGAAGGACCCTCATATAATTATAATTAACTTAGGCAACTTTTCTCAATTTTCCTGCATATACCACTTCCACAAGTAAGGATTTTAAAAATATGAGAGGAATAGAGAGACACAGACAATGCTCCCATCCACAGGTGTACTCCCCGGGAGCCTGCGAGGCCCGGAGCTGGGAATGCCATGCAGGTCTCCCAACCGAGCGCCAGGAACCCCATTACTGCAGCCTTCACCACTGCCTGCCAGGTCTGCCTGAGCAGGAAGCTGGCGTGGGAGCTGCAGCCAGGCAAATGCAGGCGTCGTGACCTCCAGGCTCAACACCTGCCCTGAGTGAGCGTTCTTCATTACCACCCCCAACTCCAGTTCACGCTAGTTTAAAGAGCAAAGGGAACAGTTCGTCTCCCAAAGCTGAGTGATACAGATAGAAGGCGTCCTTCAAACTCCATTGCCCCGGCTCTCCTCCTTCCTGCCCTTGCTGGCTTTCAAAACAGGGCTGCAGCCATTCAGACCTCCCATCTGGACAACAGGGGCACAGCCCTGAGCTACACTCTCATTGGTTGATCTCAGCTCTCCCGCCTGTCCCTGGAATCCAGGGGAGCAACGAGGGAGTCGGTCCCACCCCAGGTGCACCAAGGGAAGACAGGTGGACACCGAGGGAACCCTGCCGCTGTCCCCTGGAGAGCTGTTTGTAAGATGCTACCCATCGTGTGCTTATGAAGAAAACAACCACATGGTTCACTTGTTCTTTCATTGTCCCTGAATAAATGTTACCTGTGTTTTTGTTAAAAATGACCTCGCCACCAGATAGCCCAACAAGATGTCATGGCTCTTCCTTCACAGACACGAAACCCCAGGGCTATGGGCTGAACACCTGGGTCCCCACATCTTAGCTGCCCCCAGGCACCCAGCACCAGAACTTTGGGAGCTGATGAGCTGGAATCAGCAGCAGCATGCCGGGCCATCTGGAGGCCACGCGTGGTCATCGAGCACTGTGAGGGCTGGTGTCCTCTGGGGTTCTTGTCTAAACGGACAAACGGAACGGGCGAGATCTTCGAATATTTCCTTACAAGAAGGCATCAGGCTTTTTGTCTCTGAGTAGCAGCTGTCACGTGTGATGCTGACTGATGTGTCTGCGTATAATGAAGCCTCCGTCTGTCACCTGACTGGGGCTGCTCCTAGTGTGTTACAGCAGAGTTCAGAAACAAAACCATCTCTTAATTACCCAAGACTGGATCGCCTTTGGACAAATGTGAAATACATAAATGCAAATGTTCATTTTTAACCATAAGCCCTCACCAACAAAGTCTTAAGCTATTAGTGAAATAAGACTGAGCCATTAATGCAAGGAAATCAGAAAGAGGGCTGGGCTCCTGTTTCAAGCATATGACTTCCAGCACTGACTAGTTATTATATCATTCTGCAAATTCCAGCACAGTCCTTTTTGTGTCTTACAATGCCATTATATAATTAAATATTCCTATCATGCATAACATTTGCTGCTTGAAATGAACTTTTAATTCAACACTCAGAAAAGTGCTATTTCTCATGAGATTTCTAATTCTTTACTGGGTTACAGAAATTTAGAAAATTCCTAACTTTTATAGCTGACAAATTTTGTGCTCATGTTATTGGACTTATTATAACTCCTTTTTTTAACGTTTATTTATACTTGTCTACTTGAAAGGCAGAGTTGGGGGAGGGGGAGAAGGAGAGAGAGAGAGAGAGAGGGAGTGTGTGTGAGTCTTCCACCTGCTGGGTCACTCCTCAAATGACTACAATAGCTGGGACTGGGCCACGCTGAAGCCAGGAGCCTCAACCGCAATCTGGTTCTCCCCCATGGGTGGCAAGGACCCCAATTACTGGGCCATCATCCACAGCCCTCAAGGTGCATGATGAGGAACCTGGATTGGAAGCAGAGCATCCAGAACTGGAACTGGCACTCAATCTAGTACGTGGGCCAAGTATATGTACACAGTGTATGTCCCAGAGGCAGCTTCACCTGCTGTGCCACAGAGCCTTTCCTAAGCTCTCCTTTTTCAACTCCCAATACTAACATTTCTTCCATCAATTTATCGTTTACTTATTTGAGAAGAGGATGAGAGAGAGAGAACAAGAGATCCCACCTGCTGGTTTACTCCTCAAAGGCCCACAATGACCAGGGGGCTGCAGCTGGGAGCCAGCAACTCAATCCAGGTTTCCCACAGGAGCGGGTGGCAGGAGCCCAGCCATGAGCCAACTGCATAACAGGAAGCTGCACTCGGAAGCCAGAGCTGGGACTCAAACCCAGAAGCTGCACCTGGGAGTCGAGCATCTCAGCCACTGGGCTAAACACCTGCTCCATCCGTGTCCCTTCTTCTTGCAGGCACCTTAGAACCACGCAAGAGCAAGAAAAGCGGCAGAGACTTGAGGGCCTCCCCGCACATCCGGGGAAGTCCTGCTTTCAGTCAGAGCAGCTGATTAACTTCCTTGAAAGCCCCTGCCTCCAACCCCTAGGAAGGTGAGGACGCCATAGCCATCTCGAGAGACCAAATTAGACCAGGGCGTCTTAGGGCAAGAAGGGACTGGGTCTGTGCCACTGTGATGAAGGGAGTCAAGGAAAGCTGAGCAAGGGAGAAAGAGCGAGACGCTGGCCCTGTGCGTCTCCTGAGCCGAGGATGTAGTTGTAGGGCAACTGTCGTCAAGTCTCAGGTCAGCAGACATCTGGTTGTGATCCCAAAGCTTAGGGGAGATGATCTTGGCGTGCTGCTCGGTTTGGGCAGGCTTTTCTTGCCCTCAGTCTTCCCACCTCCCCAGGGCGCACCCTGAATGGCCTCCATCATGCATCTGTGGACTGGCCACCCTAATATTTGGGTGCATTGTCGGAGGGTGTGCACAATCCTTTAGGGCAATGCACGTCTCCTGGGAAATATTGGTGATGGGCGCCCTGCACCCCCAACCTGCCATCAGCCACACCCCACTGAAAATGGAACCCCGCACCGCACCCATCTTTTCTCTCTTCCTTCCCACTGGGAGGTATGAATTCCCAGCCTTCAAAAATCTGTGCTACTAATTAGGAAAACACCGTGTTGGCAGTTAATAATTTACTATTTACATGACCAAACACCTCATTTTCAAAGGTGGTTGCCTTCAACTGCTTTGTTTGGAAGGAACATGTAGTTATGAATACTTGTTAGAACTACCGCTGCATATTTAGATTATAGAGGATTTTTCCTAGAACACTGCTTCTTTTCTTTCCCTCAGGAATGTTCCCTGGCATCTGTGCTGTTTTGTGGTGATCAGACATGCTCAGAGCCCCTCCGGACTCAGGCTGAACTTAAAGACGACAGACTGAGAAAGCTCAGAGTGCATGATGGAGTGCAAGACTGAGGGAAAAGAAAAACAGCAGCACAGCCTGAGCCTACTGACCAAAATCCAGAGCATGAAGGAATTAGCAGAAATGATTGACGTCGTACTCATAGCGGAAGAGGAGAAATTCCCTTGCCACAGGCTGGTCCTGGCTGCCTTCAGCCCTTATTTCAAGGCGATGTTCACCTGCGGACTACTTGAATGCACTCAGCAGGAAGTGGTCCTCTATGACATCACGGCAGAAAGTGTGTCGGTGATACTGAACTACATGTACAGTGCGGCCCTGGAGATCAACCACGCCAACGTGCAGACGGTAGCCATGGCCGCCTACTTCATGCAGATGGAGGAAGTCTTCAGCGTGTGTCAGAGGTACATGATGGACCACATGGATGCCTCCAACTGTGTAGGTATCTATTATTTTGCAAAGCAGATCGGAGCTGAGGAGTTATCCGATCAGTCAAAGAGATACCTGTATCAGCACTTTGCCGAGGTGAGCTTACACGAAGAAATACTGGACGTCGAAGTGCACCAGTTTCTGACGCTCATTAAATCAGATGACCTTAACATATCCAGAGAGGAGAGCATTCTGGATTTGGTTCTGAGATGGGTCAATCATAACCGGGAACTGCGCACGGAGCACCTCGTTGAGCTTTTGAAGCAAGTCAGACTGGAACTTGTAAACCCTTCTTTTTTAAGACAGGCCCTTAAGAGGAATACAATGCTCCTATGTGATGCAGGTTGTATTGACATCATTCAGAATGCATTCAAAGCCATCAAGACGCCCCAGCAGCACGCGCTAAACCTCCGCTACGGCATGGAGACCACCAGCCTTCTGCTTTGCATTGGCAACAACTCCTCAGGGATCAGATCAAGACACAGGAGCTATGGGGATGCCAGTTTCTGTTACGATCCGGTGTCTCGGAAGACCTATTTCATCTCCTCTCCCAAGTATGGGGAGGGTTTAGGCACCGTGTGCGCGGGTGTCGTCCTGGAGAATAACACGATCGTCGTGGCTGGAGAAGCGAGTGCCTCCAGACTCTCTAGACAAAGGAACAAGAACATTGAAATCTACAGGTATGTATCCAGGAACAAGTGAGTCCCTTTCTCACACCCATACCTCGAAGATATGTCCGACCTCCCTTGGTAGCGAGTATGGAGAATGCGGAGCCCCGGATGACCCCAGGCCGCGGTGGCTGCAGCTGGCCCTGAGCCACAGGGGTAGCGTCCATGCAGGACTGTCAGGGGTGGACCGCAGAGCCAGGACATGGGATCCGTACAGGAGGAGGATGCCGTGGCATCCTCCGGTCGGTGCCTCTCGTGGGATCCCTGCACTTGGTTAGGCGCCCTTCTTCCCATGTCAGGGCCTCCTGGCCAAGGCCCTCAGATTCTTTGGGTAGCTCTTTGGCTTTCTCATCAGGATAGCACATGATTAAACCATCAGAACACTTGTCAAAAATGAAATCCAGCCATGTCAAAAGTCTTTGACCCTTACACATCTACTTTTTGACCATTCTGAGGACCTTCTCTCCTTGCTTGTGTCCTGTGTCCAACCATTTGTCCCATGTTTCCCTTCCCATTCATCTGGCACTCAGCCAGGCTGTCTTCACTAACAAGCTGCTCCACAATGGTCAGAACCAGGGTCCAAGGAAGCAGTCATCCCACTATCTCCTCCACTAATGAAACTGTCAGCAAGGCAAGTGATGAAATTATTGCAAGCATTGCCTTGGGCTTAAATGAGATTTCTGCCTGATGTCTGGAGAGTTAAAATCTCCCAACACCACAGTCACTTCATTGCCAGTTTTGTGAAATGTATGAGAATTATGTATAATCCTGAGGTGCATTCCTACATGAGCGCACTTCAAAAAAGTGGTAGAGAAACACATTCCTAAAAGATAAGTTTAGGGAGCAGGTGTTCAGCCTCGCAGTTAGGATGCCTATGTCCCACGTGGACTACCTGGGTTCAAGTCTCAGCTCTGGTGCCTGATTCTAGCTTCCTGCTAATGTGGACCCTGGAAGGCAGCAGAAAGCTCAAGTAACTGGGTTCCTGGAATCCTCCTGGGAGACCTGGATTGAGGTCTAGTTCCTGACTTTGGCCCGGCCCAACCCAACCCTAACCATTAGAGGCCTTGGAGGAGTGAGTCAGCAGATGGAAGATCTCTGTTGGTTGGCTGTCTACTTATCTCTCTCTCTCTCTCTGCCTCTCCAATAAATGTTTAAATAAAAAGTAAAACATGTTTGTTTTGGTGCAAAAAATTGTAAAGTCCATGCATGGTTTCTTGATGATGCACATTTTTCACATACTTTTTGGAGACGTGTCCTCTGCATGGATGTCAACATTTTTTTGCGCCAACACAAGACTATCTTTTCATTCCATTTGCCACACACTTTTGTAGAATGCTGACCCATTTCTTCTTGACTTGAAAGCTGAAGGAGACTAGAAGTCCGCTGGGCTGTGTCTTTTCAGTACGCTGTACCTCTCCCTCTGCTTTGTTCACCTGCCGCTCGCTGGCACATGAGCGCCTGAGGATGCAGGAACTGCCTGAACTGCCGACCTCCGTTAACACCGAACGCTCCGGTCACTGTGGCTCCTTGTTATGTCAAATCCACTTTTCTTAACAATAAGTTTTTTAGTTTTATCTGAGCATTTTCTCTCCCCAATTTCAGTTCTAAATTTAAAACCAAAATCAGCCTGGCAAGTCACCCAGCAAACCTATACTCCCCAGCCTTCACAGAATGTATTTCAGTCTTAGCCTATTTTCTTAAACTGCGGCTCAGAAAACCAAAACCCATTATTTAGTTCTATTTATATACATTCATTCAGTTGGCTTTATTTCATGAGCCCCCACAAAAGGCAACCAATCAGCCCTTCTCTTCTAAAATCCATACAATTAAAAACACTGGTGAAGGGAGTGGGCATTTAGCCTCCCAGTTAAGACACCAGTGTCCCAACCAGAGTACCGGGCTCTAGCTTTTGTTTCCAGCTTCCTGATAATGTGGACTGCAGGAGGCAGCAGTGATGGCTCAAGGCAGTGCCTGCCACCCACATGGGAGACTTGGTCTGCATTCCCAGCTCCCAGCTTCAGCCACAGCCCCAGCCCAGCCCAGCCCGCCTGTCTCAGGCATCTGGGGAATGACCCAGTGGAATCTCTCTCTCTCTTCCTCTCCCCGCCTCCCTCCCTCTCGAATAATTAAGTAAATAAACAATAGTGGTAAAATATCACCCGTGATTCCAGGACTTGGTTTGCTGTCTAGAATTACATAGAAGGCAGCCATCATAAATCTGGATAGAATTCTGCATGCAGATGGGACGACCCAGGCGTTATCCCGAAGAGGAGAGCACACCTTCCCACTTCGCTGCCAAGCCTGGGGTAAAATCTCACCTCATGAAGAACGGAGGTTTGGCCTGGAACCATGAGGAAAAACTCCTGTAACATGATTAACTGTCACACAATTAGCACAAGATAAGTAGTCTACACTTAATTCATTCCGTACAAATCCCTATATCAAAATCTCTTCATTTGGTTCCAAACAGAGTAACTTTTTTGTCTTACTTGCCCTGTTTTCCTGATGTTTGTGCTTTGTTAGTTTTGAGTTCAGGTATACTTTCTGGGACATCTTAACTTCAGGACTTTTATCCCACTGTCCCAGTGAGCACTTCACTTCGTCTCACACTCATCATTGAGTCGGGACAACCGAAAGCCACCAATTCACAGATGCAAGGACTGTGTCATGTTCTACTCACAGGTGCGGGGACTGTGTCATGTTCTACTACCCCACCCCCAACACAGACCATCAGTTAGTGTGCTGGGCTCCAGAGCACACTGCAAGAACAGATACCCTGGCGGCCCTACCTCCCAAGGGTCGTCTTAGACGATATAACTATTCATGAAATAAATTACCAAAATTACCATATCTATTCAATTACAATAGGCGTTAAATGCCCAGTAGGCATCTACAAGTGAGTTTTCATACAGTGTTCTTGACCCAGTTTTAAGCCAGTAAGAATTACAACAATCTTAAAACTCTGCATCTCCTACATTATCCAGTTAGAAATTCTGAACTGGAGAGACTTTCAGGTCCCCGGCCCTAAAGCTATTTTTTTACTGCACTATTAAAGTGATGATACGTCTCTTGCACACAGAATAAGGCATTGGAAATTTTTTTTTAATTCATTCTTCTTTCATGGTAAAACTGTAGATGATTTGCTTAAAACCTTTACCATGTGCTCTTGGTTTTTGCAGAATTAGCAAACAAATGCTAGTCTTGGATAATGTTTACTTTTTCCATGTGTGATTTTGTTACCGGTGAATGGCAGGGTTCTTGTCTTCACACAAGAAAGAATTCAGGCGTGAGACAGAGAGCAGTGGGAAGTAAAGTAGCAAAGTTTATTAGTTAAGGGACATCCGTAAGAACGGATGGGCACCTCTCCAGACAGGACCTGAGAGAGAGCGCCCAGTCGCTCGGACGGGGGGAGAGCGGGGTTACATGGCTGAGTGGAGAGATTACACCTGGGCAGGCCAGGCAGGCAGCTCAGCAGAGAGGCAGAGGGCTGCACGCAGTCTGGTTGAGGCTGGGGGTTTTTAAGGAGATGGGTCTTTGTATTCATACATCTCCTCCTGAAACAAAAGACTTTATGGATGTAAATACTAAAAAACTCCTGAGTTTTCCCCCTGAAGGTATCAGACAGAAGGAAGCCTGGTTGGCGCCACCCTGAGTTAGAGGAAGGGTGAGCAAGACCCCCTGGAGAATCAGGATGGGAGCAGGGTATTTGAAATGCAGATACTGGGCTACATCTGGAAGATTATCAGGCAGAAGGGGCAGGGACCCCCACCTGGCAGGTTATCCGGTAGAAGGGGGCAGGGCAGGATGCAAATACTGGGCTGCCCCTGAAACATTATCCGGATGACTTTAAGATGCATATGCTGGACATAGACATCTTCTCTTTAGGGCTTTGTCACACACACATAAGCTCATATCTGACTTCCTACCCAACAATTTTTCTAGCATTCTCCAGAGAGGTGTGGTTAATCATTTTTAAGTACATTATATTTTGTTCTTCAGTCTGAGAGAGAGAGAGAAAGGCAAACTTATACCACTGTGTTGCATCAAAAGCCTTAGTATTTCTGGGGTCGGTGGTTTTCAGGTCGATGCTAATGCCAGTTTCTCTCTCCCTCTCTCTCTCCCTCTCTCTCACTTACAGGTATCATGACAGAGGAAACCAGTTTTGGGAAAAGCTGTGCACAGCCGAATATCGAGAGCTCTACGCCCTGGGCAGCGTCGGTAACGACCTGTATGTCATAGGAGGGCAGATGAAAGTTAAAAACCAGTATCTGATCAGCAACTGCGTTGATAAGTACTCGGCGGACCGCGCCGCCTGGAGGAGGGTGGCTCCCCTGCCCCTGGTGCTGGCGTGTCACGCGGCGGTGGCCCTGAAGGAGAAGCTGTACGTGATCGGCGGCTGGACCCCGCAGGTGAAGCGGCTGCGGGACGGGGCTGCGGGCGTCCGTGTGGCGGGAGGCTCTAAGGGGTGGAGGCGGGTCGGGTGTGTGCAGGTGTGCGGGGAGCAGGCTGCGGGGGAGGCGGGACGCCGGCTCCACTTCAGCAGCCGTGCGACCAGGCACAAGCCACTCTCGAGCCTTGCACACATTCAAAATCCTTCCCCTGGGTGGGAAACCCGAAAACCGACCCCACGAAGCGCGGGCGTCGGCAGAGAGGAGCCCGAACATGGCGGCCGCGGAGCCCACGCGGCCTCTGCTCGCGGGCGCCCCCGCGCGGCCGGCCCCGCGGCTGCTCGCTGCGCCGGCCGTCCAGGCTCCGCAGTGCACATTAACCTAACCTAACCTAACCTGACCTAACACACGGGGAATTTACAATCAGTCTCTTTTTTTGCCTATATTATCTCCTTTCTTCAGATTTGCTTCATGATAACACTAATACATTCTCATTCATTTCATAAGCTCGGCTTTGCCGCTGAGAGTGTATCATATCTGTTTTTAAAAACTCAGAATTTTGCCACGGAGAATATATCCTACGTGTTTTAAAAACTCAGAGTTCAAGTAGATTTTTTTATTTGTGATATCTATCCAAAAAAGGTGTGGATTTCATCACAGCTAGTACAGAAACCTGACAAATTCTTTGCAATTAAATTTTTTCAAGACCATTATTTAGTTAGTTTTGCAAGAGTAAGTTCCAAAGACAATTTATAAGCTTTGTGGTTTTTTTACTAAAATAAGAATTGCTTAAATTAAAAGAATGGAAAACTGAAACCATAAGGTAAATATTTGTTAATTGATAGCATGTGAACACTTAGAGCCTAACAAGGGCTTTTGCTACTGATCTGAGTACTGATACAACACAGTAAGTACAAGATAGCATAGTGCTGTGAGCAGACCCGAGTGATAACCTGGCACATTTAAAGTAAACTAAAATTAACTGTGTGCAATGTTCATAATTATTTATCTTTGACTTTTCAAGTTTATTAACCAGTTAGTTTTATTTACTTGAACGGCTCAGCTGTCCTGTGCACTGGGTCACCCACACCCTGAATGCGCACAGTAACAGGGGTGGGCCAGCCGGGAGGCAGGAATCTTGAACTCAGTCCTGGTCTCCCACGTGGCTGGCAGGAACCCCGCTGTCTGAATCATCATCCGCTGTCCCTCAGGGAGGGCATGACCAGGAGGCCGGAATCAGAGGCAGCGCCAGGACTGGCACCCACGCACGCCAGCCCGGGGTGAGGGCGCTGCGAATGGCACCAACCACAAAGCCAAGGCCTGCCCCTCATAACTGTTCCTTACTTGAACATTCACATCCCCAAAAAAGAGAAACTATGAACTCTTAATCCTTAGCTTGAAGTCAAATAAAGTTCCAGCCACACGTTATGCAAAAAACATTATTTAACCTGAAGTTTATGAGTAGGAGAAACCACTTGTTTTTGTGTAAGAATAAAGTTACTCAATTTGTTCTGTCTCTAAATCAAAAAATACTTAAGAAGTATATGAAATAACTTCAAATAAATTATATTAATTCATATATCTTGAAAACAGAATTTAGACCATTGATAGACAGGTCATCATTATGGTGTAAAAATAATTACTAAAACACTAAAATGTTCTTGCAAGTTCATTCCATATGAATTAGAAAAAAGAAAAAGAAAAATTGCTTATAAGTGATTCAAGTTAGTTTCTCATACTAAAATCCCCAACTATAAAGAGTGGTGAAATCAAATTATAGCTTGAATACTGGTCAAGAGAACTGGGTTTCATTTTTTTGAGACTTTACGAATGCATTATTAAAAAAAAAAAAAGGCAGCTGTCTCACCGCTAAGGTTACAGAGCTGTCGGCTCACCCCGCGCTGGCAGAGCAGAACTCCCCGACACTGGCTGTGTCCCCGCAGCCCCGCCTCTGGGTTGAGAGCCCTGCTGGCCGCGCCGATGCTCACACAGCTAAGAGGCTGCCGTGTCTCATTCAGATGGATCTTCCTGATGAAGAACCTGATCGACTAAGCAACAAACTCCTGCAGTACGACCCCAGCCAGGACCGGTGGCGAGAGCGGGCGCCCATGCAGTACTCCAAGTACCGCTTCAGCACGGCTGTGGTCAACGGCGAGCTCTACGTGTTGGGTAAGACGAGACCAGCTGGCGTTTTCCCCTACAGTCTCCCCTCCTCTTCCATCCCAGCTCAGATATACGCACGGCTGGCCGAACGCTGGCTTTCATTTCTTCTTTTCTAGAGCTCAAATAAGATTAAATGAAACTCTGACTTCCTACTGAGAGCAGTTACTGCTAGGGCATTTTCAGGTGCCTTGGGATGAAGCGATGGTAGCGATCCACCCGCACACAGGGAGTACCGCGCAGATACACTTGGGTGGGAACAAGAGCCCTTGGCCACCGCCAGTCAGTAACTCGTGGGCTCGTGGGCTCCGGACTGTGACTGTCTTTGCTGGTAGGAGGGAACAGCACCAGGGGTGGGAGCACCCTGCAGGTCACACGGGTCCTCATCTGTTGGTTCACCACCCAAATGCCTGCAACAGCCAGGGCTGGGCCAGGAATTCGATCCAGGTCTGTCGCGTGCATGGCAGCCACCTAAGCACTTGGGCCATCATCCTTCCCAGGCCCATTAGCAGGAAGCTGGATTGGAAGTGGAGCACTCAATCAGGTGCTCCAGTATGGTGTGTGGGGTCCCAGGTGGTTTAACCCCTGCCTGCCTCATGTATGTCTTCCTTATCTCTTGAATAAATGCGGTGTTATACTAATCAGCAGGGATTTAAGAAAGACCTCGATTTGGTTCCAGCAAACTGGGCATAAACAACTCCGCAACATCCCCTGCACCCCGCCCCCCGCCTTTACTCCTCGGGTTCTTTGTTCATTAAGCCCTTTGCTCCTCTAGGTCCGATCCCTCTCTGTTCCCCTCCCCCAACCCTGCAATGGGGGACAGGAGGCTGACTGGTGAAATGATAACTATGCCACTTCCTTATTTCATCCCATCTGCACTGAGAGCTGACAGGCAAAAACGGGGGTGGGGGTGGGGGTGGGGGGGCAGCAAAGAGCTGGCAAAGGAAAAACAGGAAGTCAGGGATGAAAGCAGACCAAGCGAGCGATTGAATAGAAATGATTTTTTTTTTTTTTTTTTTTTTTTTTACTAAAGAGAGGCCATTATCCCTTGACTGTTTGCACAGCATGAAGCAAAATAATTCAAGTACTTAAGTATTAATCATTGTCTCAGGATTTTAAGAACAAGAACATTACGCAGTATAATGTATGACTACCTCAGTTATGGAAGTCACTTATGATAATTAAGTTTTTTTCTCTTACTTCATTATAACTGTTTGCCCTGTCATAGGCCCAGAAGAGATAAGCCCTAAGTTCTGATAGGTTGCCTAGGAGAAGCATATAACTCAAGGGGGTCGAGGGCCACCTCTTGTATTACAGTGGGAGGTGGCCTGAAAGTGATGTCACCAAGTGAACCAGAAGGAGATGTCCCCTAATACGGCACCAAAGCTAAGCTAGATCTGCAATAGAAATGATAACATCTTGTTTGGTAAATCATTCGGGGAAAGGCACCCTGGAGTCTATTAGGTTGCACTTTGTGGCATGAACATACATCCACGGAATGAATGAGAACAGGTAAATCTTAAAGGACCTCTAAGACTTCATTGGGTGAAATAGAGAAAGAATCATGGGAAAGTAAGCAGTAGGAGGAGGAGGGGGAGGGGGTGGAAGGGAGAGACTGTCCGGGATTTAATAAGACCCGGAGTCTCGTAATAATCAGAATGTCTAGGGTATGATCCCAAATCACTCATCATACAATAAGGGTCTAAAAACTCTTAACTCACAAGGAAAAAAAAAAAACAATTGACCATGAAAATGTGCTACAGTTCTTTTTCAAAGGCTTTAAAGCAACTATCCTAAAAATATTTTTAAAATCTATTGTGAACATGCTTCAAATAAATGCTAAAGTTGAAAGTCCCAACAAAGAAATAGAAGAAAAAAAAATGGAGAATTCAGAACTGAAAATACCATCACCAAAATAAAAGATGTTTCAGATCCACTCAAGCTGGCTGGAGGCGGCACAGGAGACAGGCAGCGGATGTGAAGGGAGACCGACAGAAACGACGCAGTCTGGCTGACAGAAAAGTACTGAAAGGGACGGAATGAAACCCCAGGAAGCTGTGCAACAATTCCAGAAGCTCTCCTGCTCAGGTGACTGCAATCCCAGAATTCAAGGAGCAAGGACGCGGGCTGAGAAAGAGGCTTGCAGGGATAATGACTTGAACCCTTCCAAGTACAAAGCCATAAGCTTCCATTTTCAAGATGCTGAGCAAGCCACAAATAGAATAAATCTACCAAATCCATGCCCAGACACATCACAAATAGCCGAAAAATAAAGGCAAAAAAAGGAATCCTAAAAGTAGCCAGACAAAAACATTTGCCTTCCCCAGGGAACAACAGTTTGGATGACTAGAAACTCCTCAGCAGAGACCATGGGAAGGGGCTAGTGGGTAGCCCAATGGTTAGACACCTGCGTCTCATCTCACAGGACCTGGGTGCAGTGCCCTGCTCCTGACTCCCACCTTCCTGCTAATGCAGACGCTGGGAGAAAGCAGGATGGCTCCAGTAACTAGCTTCCCGCCGCCCTTGTGGGGAGACCTGGACTGAGTTCAGCCCAGAATCTGGGAAGTGAACCAGCAGATCAGGGAGCTCTCTTGCTCTAAAATAAATACTTTTTTTTTTTTTTTTTTTTTGGTCAGGCAGAGTGGACAGTGAGAGAGAGAGATAGAGAGAAAGGTCTTCCTTTGCCGTTGGTTCACCCTCCAATGGCCGCCGCGGCCGGCGCGCTGCGGCCGGCGCACCGCCTTGATCCGATGGCAGGAGCCAGGAGCCAGGTGCTTTTCCTGGTCTCCCATGGGGTGCAGGGCCCAAGCACCTGGGCCATCCTCCACTGCACTCCCTGGCCACAGCAGAGGGCTGGCCTGGAAGAGGGGCAACCGGGACAGAATCCGGCGCCCCGACCGGGACTAGAACCCGGTGTGCCGGCGCCGCTAGGCGGAGGATTAGCCTAGTGAGCCGCGGCGCCGGCCTAAAATAAATACATTTTTTAAAATAAAAAAATTAAGAAAGCATGAGAGCCAGAAGGAAGTGTAAACGTTTTTAATTTCTAAAATGCTAAGGAAAAAGAATTGTCAACCCAAAGTTCCATATCCCATGAAAATATCCTTCAGGGATGGAGGTGAAAACAGTGTATTCAAAGACAAAGGAAAACCGAGAGAATGCATGCAAAGTAGGTCTGCTGCAAAAGAGTAGTGAAATAACGCCCCAGACAGAAAGGGGAGGACAAAGGGGAGCTCACAAGTCAGGAGTGAAATAAGGTCAACAGGAATTATCGACATCTGGGTAAATAAAGCAGAATATTATTCTGCTTTTGAGTTTTTTTGATGACTGAAATGGTAAATTATTACATTTTACATGGTTTCCAATGCATGCAGATGTAATCTATGGGACATATTTTATACAGCTTAAAAGGGGACCTGACGGCTGGGAGGTTCCAACATTCCAGTTATGGTGGTAAAATCCTGATTCTCAGTAAACTTCAGTGTTAGAGTCACATTTTGTAATCCCCAAAGAAAGGCTAATCAAAGAGATATAGTTAAAATTACAATAAATACACTAAGATGTAAGACTTTAAAATTTTCAAAATAGTCACATAATCCAAAAGAAGCTGGTGTTGTGGTGTAGCAGGTAAAGCCACTGCCTGCAGTGCTAGCATCCCATATGGGCACCGGTTTGAGTCCCAGCTGCTCCACTTCCAATCTAGCTCTCTGCTATGGCCTGGGAAAGCAGTGGAAGATGGCCCACATCCTTGGGCCCTCCCTGCATGGGAGACCCAGAGGAAGCTCTTTGCTTCAGATGGTTGCAGATGTGGCTGTTATGGCCATCTGGGGAGGGAACCAGCAGATAGAAGACCTCTCTCTGTCTCTCTGCTTCAGCTTCTCTGTAACTCTGCCTTTCGAATAAAATAAATAAATCTTTTAAAAAAATAATAATCCAAAAGAGAGCTGAGCAGGTAAAACAGAACAGCAGAGAGAACAAACAAAAAACAAATAACACAGTGGCAGACCTAAGTCTGGCCATGAACATAATCATGTTATGTTTATAACATAATGACGACTTAGAAGACAGAAACTGCCAGACTGCATTACAAATGTAATAACCTAACAATATTTTCTATAAAAACCTACCTCAGTTAGAACATTGTAGGTTAAAAGTGCAAGAACAGAAAACATACACCAGCCGAAGTCTAACTGATAGAAAGGTGAGGCTGCTATGCCACCATCAAAGTACACTTTGGCAGAGAGAAAATCACCAGCACAGAGGATTTTACACAATGATCAAGTGGCTGACTCACAAAGAAGACATAGCAACACTAAATGTGCATTCAGCTAGCAGAGCCTCAAAAACACCAAGAACTGACAGAACTAGAAGAAACGGTCAACCTGCAGTCACAGTTGAAGATTTCAGCATTCCTCTCCGTGATATGTAGGATCAGTAGACAGCAAACCAGCAAGATCTAGAACTCACAACACTAGCAATCAACTCGGTCCCGCTGAAACGTACCGTCTGTCCCTCCCCAGCAGAGCACATGGAACACTCCCCAGAACAGACTGGATCCCTAGTTATAAAACAAGCCTTCAAGTTTCAGGAAGTGGAATCATACAAGTCATCTGCTCCAGCAGTGGGATTACACTGGAAAGCAGGAACAGAGAGAAAAGTCTTGAGAACTGTGCAGCACATTTAAGAATTCATGGGTCAAAGAGGGATCTCACGAGAAGTTAGAAAATGTGCTGGGCTGAATGGAGATACAAGTGTAACACAGCAATGCAGAGTGCAGCTTACGCAGTGCTCAGAAGGGAATTTACAGCATTATGTGCTTATATTAGAAAATCACATCCTCAGATCTACAGTCCAAGCATCTAGCTTAAGGAACTAGAAAAATAAGACCAATAGAAACTGAAATCAAACAGAAAGAAGTAAATAATAAAGATAACAGCAGAAAACAACAGAACCAGAAGCTGAAAAGAGAGAAAATCAGTGAAACCATGCTGTTTCTTTGAAGATATCAAGCCGGGGGCCTGCGCCAAGTTACAGGAGGCTAATCCTCTGCCTGTGGCACTGCATCCCACATGGGCACCAGTTCTAGTCCCGGTTGCTCCTCTTCGGTCCAGCTCTCTGCTGTGGCCTGGGAAAGCAGCAGAGGATGGCCCAAGTGCTTGGGCCCCTGCACCTGCGTGGGAGATCCACCGGAAGCTCCTGGCTCCGGAGTGATGCAGCTCTGGCTGTTGCAGGCATTAGGGGAGTGAACCAACAGAAGGAAGACCTTTCTCTCTGTCTCTCCCTCTCACTGTCCGTAACTCTACCTCTCAAATAAATTTAAAAAAATATTTAAAAAGAAACTATCAATCCAGTTAATAAACCTCTAGCAAGACTAACCAATTAGAAGAGACAACAAGGGACAAATGATCAACATCAGGAATGTGAAAGCGGCTCGCACGACAGCCCCGCGGACGTGAAAGGCTAACGGGCATTCCACAACCCCCCCGACACACACCTCTGAAGACTTGGATGAAATGCTCCAATTTCTTGAAAACCATAAACTACTTAAAACCACCCAAGATTAAACAGATAACTCAAAACTATGAGGGTAGGCCAGCGCCACGGCTCACTAGGCTAATCCTCCACCTTGCAGCGCCGGCACACCGGGTTCTAGTCCCAGTCGGGACGCCGGATTCTGTCCCGGTTGCCCCTCTTCCAGGCCAGCTCTCTGCTGTGGCCAGGGAGTGCAGTGGAGGATGGCCCAAGTGCTTGGGCCCTGCACCCCATGGGAGACCGGGAGAAGCACCTGGTTCCTGCCTTCGGATCAGCGTGGTGCGCCGGCCGCAGCGCACCGGCCGCGGCGGCCATTGGAGGGTGAACCAACAGCAAAGGAAGACCTTTCTGTCTCTCTCACTGTCCACTCTGCCTGTCAAAAAAAAAAAAAAAAAAAAAAAACCTATGAGGGTAGTACATGAAACATAGGATTAGAAGGTAAATTTATTTTGATGCAGCAGAAATTGAAATCCATCCACATAAGAAGTCTTCAAAAAGTTCATGAAAATGGCATGTTATGAGACATTGTGCATGAATTTCAAAGACTTCTGCCCCAAAATAAACATATATTTTAATTCCATTTTTCCACAAACTTTTTGAAGTGCCTTCCTATTAAATACATTATATTCTTAATTGAAAACATTCCAAGAGACAAATTTCCAGGCCCAGCTGGTTTCACTGGTGAACTGAACCAAGCATTTACAAATAAATATGAGTAACACCAGTTCTGCAACTTCCTTCAGAACACAGAGGAGGGAGGAACAGTCCTCAACTGAACAGCATCAGCACATACCAAAGCTGGCAAAAGATTTTACAGAAAAGCTGTACACAGACCAACATCCCTCACGAACAGACACAAAATCCTCAGAAGCATATTAGCAAGTTCAATAAAGCAATATATTAA
Source organism: Oryctolagus cuniculus (assembly GCF_051225735.1). Taxonomy (NCBI): domain Eukaryota; kingdom Metazoa; phylum Chordata; class Mammalia; order Lagomorpha; family Leporidae; genus Oryctolagus; species Oryctolagus cuniculus. The sequence goes on from NC_142876.1 coordinate 111,942,980, forward strand.
AAGAGGAACCATGACAAATATGCTTCATCCAGGGAATGCAAGTTTAGGTCAATATTTAGAAACCAGTCAGAATCTAAGTTAACAGTCTAGAAAAGCAAAGCCACATGATCCCGTCAGCTGATGCCAAAAAAATCACTTGAGAAGAAAAAATAACCTCCATTCGTGCTATAGCATTCTCAGGAAACCAGGAAAGTAAAAGAACTTCTTCACTTTCTCCACCTGACAGGGGTCACCTAAGAAAACTTTCCAGTAAAATGGCAAAATGGAATGCTTTTCCCCCGAGTTCATGAGCAGGGCAAGGATGTCACTCGTGCTGCTAACTGTGCCACACTGCAACAGGAAGCGTGCGGTCTGTGCCACTGGAAGGGAAGAGAAAAAACTGTCCCTGTTTCAGGTGACATGATTATCTACATAGAAAATCTCAAAAGATCAATTTTTGAAATTCTGAAAACTCATCAACTTAGTGTGGTCAAAGAATACAGAGGTCATTCTTATTTCCTCTTTTAATAAAAATTATATGTATTGAAGGTATACATGTTTTGATATAACAAATTTGAGTACATAATGAATGATTATATTCAAACTAATCACCATATCTCCTCCTTTGGTCACTCTGTGTGTGTGCGCGGTGAGCATCTGAGATCTTAGTGAACGTCCCCTCTGTTAACTACATGGGCAGTACTCACTGTGTACATCACACCGTATGTCTGATCTCTAATTCATGCTGCAGAACTGCAGCTTTGTACCCCGTGACCACAGTCTTCCCCTTCTCCCTGCCTCTGACAGCCGCAGTTGGCTCTCTGCTTCTGTGGACTTGACTCTCTCAGGCCCCACCCGTAGTGAGATCATACAGTATTTTTCTTTCTGTATCTGAGTCATTCATTAACGAACCCAGTGTCCTCTGGTTCATCCATGTTGTCCCAAGTGGCAGGATCTGCTCTCTGGAGGCTGACTAACACTCCATGTCTGCATCCGGTCCTCCTCTGGCACTCACTTCGGTCATTTCCACATGGTGGCTGCCGTGAGCAGTGCAGCAAGGACTGGGGGGCACAGGTGTCCCTTTGGGGAAGTGGCTTCCTTTCCTCTGGGGACCCCTGCAGAAGAGGGGTTGCTGGATCTCACAGTGGTTCTTCCCCCTGGTTCTTCCCTGGGTGACCCTGCTGGGCACCCCTGTCTCGGGGACTCTAAGTGGTAAATTATTTTCTCAAAGGCATTCACTTCTCCGTGCCATCCCTCAGTCACGTCTGTAAACTAAAATCCCACAGATACAACTGAGACAAATCAACTAGTCAGCTATATATATATGAGACAGAGAGATACCCTCAGCTTAAACCTCACACCTTATGCAAAAATTAACTCAAAATGGAACACAGAGGTAAATGCAAAATATATGAATTTAAAATTTGCAGAGGATAACACAAGGAAGTCCTGTGACCTTAAGCTAGGCAAAGAGTTCTTGGACATGAGACCAAACAAGAACTAACAGTGATAAACAGTACTTCCTCACAACTGGTAACTTGTGCTGTGTCAAACATGGCTGAGAAAATGAACAGCAACTACAGACTTGGAAAAAAACATCTGCAAATCAAATCTGACAAAGAGCTTTTTCCAGAATGTACAAAGAGTTTTCCAAACTCAGCAACAAAAAATAAGCAAAAGACACGAAAAGATCCTTTACCTAGTAAGGATATAAAGATGGGAAAATAAACACTTGATAAAATATTCAACATCATTCGCCATTAGTGAGATGCAAATTGAAATCAGTTAGGAAAAGACACCATATACAAAAACATACAAATGTTAAGGGTTCAGGTATATCAGCCTAACAAAAGTTGCACAACACTTTGGAAAAAATTATGAAACATTATTGAGGCCATTAAAGAGTAGAAAAGCCTAGTGTTGTAAATATGTTCATTCTTCCCCAGAATACAGGACAGTCTCAAACTCTGAATATTTTCTTTTACCTTGACAGGCTCATTCTATGTTTATGTGTAAAATGTGTAAAGAGACAATAATAGGTAAGATAATGCTTGAAGAAGAACACGGTAGGATAGTCTGGTTTATCAAACAGACATATATATATATTTTTTTATATATATATATAAAAGTGGTCATACTTATAACATCATAGCACTTCCATAAAGATAGACGAATGTTTAACTGGAGTGGAAACCCCAGAGAAAACCCACACATACATGGACACTTGACATCACAGACGTGGCACTGAAGATCAGCCAGGGGAAAGGTGAACCTTCCAGTATATGATGCTGGGACTCGTGGGTACATGTTCGAGGGAAAATGAGAGCCCAACTCCACCTCCTACTGTTCATGGGTAGTAGTCTACACTGAGGGAGACCTGAATCCAAAACAGAAAACATACGGTGCACTTCAAGTGTCACTTTTTACAAACAATCTAGCCCTGACTGGCGGGTTTGGACCATGTCCATTTCACATACATATTCATATGCCTGCTACCTTGCTATGCTTTTGTTCTGTGTTTCTTTATTCCTCGTTTCCTCCCTCCATTTGCATTATTTTTATTCCACTTTTGAAATTTTATGTGCATGTTATTTCCGTTAGTTGCCCTGGCTACTTCAGTGTGCATCCCTAACTCCTCAGTCTGCCTTCTACCATGTCTCAGAACAGACAAGAATCTGACTCCATCCCTTCAACCCACTGCACTTTTGGGGTTGTAATCAACCACAGTGCTCTTCAACAAGCTCACGGAAAGCACACATTATGAAAAAAAATGATGCAAGGATTTCAAGATTCTGCACACCAAAGTAAACTGATCTTTTAATTCCATTGTCCAAGAACCTTTGGCACCTCATCTTTTTTTTAACATACACTCACATTGTGGTTTAAACAACCCTTGAGGAAATGTGAGGAGTCGGATGGTTAATGGAAAGTCAGGGGATCCCTACGGAATTTGGGGTGGAAAATATTTGCTTCCTTCCCCACAGCTTTATCTTCATCAAGAACAAACAGGCTGCCCTCCTTCCTTCAGAATCTCCCAGTTTACCATGAGAACAGCAAGGGCGCTCCCGCCGAGCTCACCGAGCTCACCGCTTATTGTGGAAACAAGTTGCTTAGCTGGCCAGACAGGATGGAGAATTGTAAATGAGGTCTTTTGCTGGTTTTTGTCCCCACCTGGTAACTGAATGCCAACCTGATTGTGAAGTTTTTTGTACTTAAAGCCGGCCGCCACCAGAGTCCCTGGGGTTTTCCTCTCTTGGAAGCCCCCACCGCTCTGCCTGGAGGTCCTATATACTAATAAATACAACAAACAACTTTTTACACTTCTTCATGAAATCACCCTTTCCGGTACTCCTCCCAGCAGGGAGAACTCACCCTTACCCTGACACTGTCCCTTCCATATTCCTGCCAGCCCGGGACTGCTGGAGACTGATTCTCCTGGCGTTGGAGTCTCTGCATACGTGTTTTGTCTTCGTTTTTTGAAGCCCATCTTGCTGGTAAACAGAATTATAGGCTGGCAGTATATTTTTCTTTCAACAATTCTAGTGTGTCATTCTCCTTCACCTGGCTTTCATGGTTTGTATTTAAAAAGCTAATGTGGCTCCCTTGAAGGAAATGCGGCCATTCTCCCTCTAAAGTTTTTCTCTCTGCCTCTGTTTTCAGCAGTTTCACCTAAGTGTGGTTCCTTTGTTTTCATTCTGCGCCGGGTTCACAGAGCATCTATAATTTATAGACTGAAGCTCTCATCTGTGTTGGGGAAGTCCTCTGCTCCTGCCTTTTTAAACATTGCTTCTCTTTTATTCTCTCTCTTCTTGCCTTGTGAGACTCCAATTAGCGCTATGCTAGACCTTTAGATCTATGCACCATCTATCGCAGATCTTATCTGAATTCTCTTTCCTATTTCCTTGTTTTCCTTTGTACCATCTTCAGAATCACTGTCCATCTCCTAATGTGTCCAGTTTGCTGTTAACCCATCCAGTGAGCTCTTATTTTCCTAGTTTTCAGTTCTAGAATATCTACCTCATACTCTTTCACAGATTCCAGTGCCTGAGTGAACTTACCCTTTTCTCCATATTTTCCTCTTAATAATCAGTTATGTTATTCGTCTGCTACTTCCACTGTGTGCATATCTCATGAGTCTACTTCTAGCAAGTTTCCTCTTGTATCGGCCGTATTTCCCCACTGCTTGCGTGCCCGGTAACTTTTCGCTGCACGCTGAGCTATGGGACAGACCACAGGCTCCTGATGCTACCCTTCGCCACAGAGGCACAGGGTGCGAGGGACTGGGCCCTGCCGGGTAATCAGGGATGAAGCTGCGCCAGGGCCTTGTTCCAGCCTCGGGCGGCCCCCGTCCACCTGTGGCTTGCCCACGTTCCTCAGGCACGGCCCTCCCGGCCTTGGGACAGCAAGCCCAGCAGCGCGCCGCCTCCTCCATCCTGAATCACCGGCAGCACTTGGCTGCTCGTTCCTCAGCTCTCAGCCTCCCTGGCAGGCATCTCCCAGGAGACCACTTGCTCCCATGCTAATGGCAAGGGCTCCCTCCCCTTGGCCAGACTTGCTCTCCTACTTAGCACGTCCGTGTGAGGGATTTCTCATGACCGCCCGAAGTGTCTGGCCCAGAATCGCAGGCTGCCCCAGTCATCCGCACGTACAGGAGAAAACCAGCCACGCGCTGCAGGTGCCTGTGTGCGGCTCCTTCTGCTTCCAGTCTGTCACCCGAAACCCATGCAACCACCACAGGCTCCCCTGCTTTTTCTTCCCCTCCCTGGAGTCCTCCCTGTGTGCCAGCTAGACCAGAATTAACCAGTGCCTGAGGGCAGAAGACCATCTAGGACGGGCTCTCCCCTGGCTGCCATCTAGCTCTCCTTGTCCTGTTTCCATGCACCTCCCGTGCCTCTTAAAACACACTCTGCCCATTTAGGCATTTTTTTCTAGTTGCATGATGATCACTGGCTGGCTGCAACACCAAGAGGCAGGAAAATGGTTACTCTCCACGCCACAGACATCCTTAGTTTCACACACACATTTCTTCCTGTACATTTGCTTCACAATTTTATTAAGGGAACGAAGGAAGAGAATGGACTCTCAGAGGGACCAGTACTTTATCCAGGCACGGCTGTGAAGTGCACACAGAAATCAGGACCAGGCATCTGAGGGTAGGGCTCTGACCCACCGTACGGCTCATGCCTAGGCTGCCGTTCTACTGCGCCCATGTCAGTAGCCATCCTAAGGGGTTAGGCCCTTGGGGAAACACCTGGTTCTGTCTGTACCCTGACTGCACTGAGGCAGGGCAGTAACTGTGGAGTTGTACGTTGGTGAATGCTGGCCCCGTGCTCTCTGGTACTCTGGCCTTCAGAATTCCGGCACAGCCTTATCTCTTGCCAAAGATCATAAACTAGACTCTCTCCATAGGGGCTGACTGAGGGAAATGGTTCACCACCACGGATGAATATAAATTCTGGAATGTTTTCCCATAACTGGAAGTGTGGAATAAGCCACAAACTCACACATCCCAGCCAAGGTCAACATCTCACCCATAAATGCTCCTTCCACACCAGGGCCTCTCCAAGCACGCTGGCCCTGTGGAGCTAGGGCCTCCCTGTCTGGATTAGCCCCAAGGCTCATCACCAAGTGACTTCTTCCCCCTGGCGAGAAGGCACGATCAGCCACTTGTGCTAGATTCACGCTCCTGGGATCATCTCATGAAATGGTTTGAGCCCAAATTGGGATTCAGTTGCACAAAACAAGCAAAGACAGTGAAAGGGTCAAGACAGGAAGGAAGCCAGTTTCTAGCTGCAGAATAAGCTAACCTCTCCTGAAATTGAAACATTCTAGCTTAATGCCTGTCTGGCACACAGTCAGGACTCTGCAAATATTTTTGCAAGAACCCTGCTAGCGATCAGTTCCCCCCGACTCACTTGCAACCATTATCTGTTCACTGGGTGGACAGTCCACAAAAAACTAACTACTGGAGATGCCAGAGGTTCACACCAACTGGAGAAACCTGGTGCGGAAGATGCACCAGACGGACGGAACCCAGTGCACCGACTGCTATGCTTAGAGACTTCGGCAAACCTCAGGATTCAGAAGGCTGACCCTGAGCTCGCCCTTGAAAGATCAGGGACTTGCTCAGCCGACGAGCAGAGAGAGGGAGCGCCTTGGCCAGAGACGTCCCACAGCAAGGGGTGTCTGTTACCCGTCTGTGGTTCAGGAACCAGCTACATGATGCACCAATGGCAGATTAACCTGGAGAGGACAGCTTCACAGAACACACGCTGGAACTCAAACCCTGTCCCTAAACGGTGGCGAGCCACCGGAGAATTCCAACAGCAAAGTCACAGTGCTTTTCAAGAACCAGACCCCTCCATTCTACCGGCACACATTCGCAAGACATTGAACGGCTTTGCCTATGTGGACGTTTTCACATGGAGACTGTGACTGTCTGGGGTCTACCCGCTGCCCTCTGCCCTAAACAGCACTTGCGAGTGGCCAGATGGGCAATAATTCCAACCCCGGCAGCCCAAGTCACAACAGCCAAGCTGAGAAACAGACGGATCAAAACTCAAAGTTCTAGAAATTCTCACCTTCTAGAGACTAATCCAAGTGAGATCTCTGCTCTTTGCTATACCTACACTTAATTTTTTATAAGATTTATTTATTTGAAAGGCAGAGTTACAGAGAATCAGAGGCAGAGAGACAGAGAGAGAGAGAGAGAAAGAGAGAGAGAGAGAGAGAGGTCTTTCATCTGCTGATTCACACCCCACATGGCCGCAATGGCTGGAGCTGCATTGATCTAAAGCCAGGAGCCAGGAGCTTCCCCTGAGACTGCCAAGTGGGTGGAGGGGCCTGAGGACTTGGGCCATCTTCTACTGCTTTGCCAGGCCATAGCAGAGAGCTGGATCAGAAGAGGAGCAGCCGGGACTTGAACTGGCGCCTATATGGGATGCCAGTGCTACAGGTGGTAGCTTTACCCGCTACGCCACAGTGTTGGCCCCTATACCTGTATTTAAATACAACACCGTCTGTGTGTCAGCCAGGTGGTAAGCCAGAAAAAAAGGGAATCAAATTAGGTAATTGTGCCCTCTGACTCCATGCTCTTACAAATGGTTTTCCAGGGCAATAGCTGAAGTACAGCTTCAATAGAGGGTACATTTTTATTATCTGTGTTTTGTTTTCTTTTAATATGAAAATTTAAGAGTTAGCTTTAGAGTTTGACCCGTTAGGTTAAGATAAGATTGTAATGTGATTTCTGTGACATTTTAAGTTTTGGAATTTTGTTCATTATCCTCTGAACGTAATAGAGTATTATTTTTGCAACATTTATGAAAAAACACAAAATACGCCATGTAAGAAAGAGGTAAAAGGAGGGGGAAAAAGCACATACTAGGAAAAGGAAAAATGGTTTCTAAATTCAAAATGATTGCAGTGAGGGGAGCAGGAAGAGAGTAGCGGGGCCCCAGGCTAATGAGGAGGAAGCATCCAGAGACTTAGAAACAAACAGTCCTTAGGAGCTGGATGAGCGAAAATGAAGTCTGACACCCCCCCCCCCAAAGGAGGGAAGAGATAACTGAATGGAAAGAAAGCCTTTCTAAGTAGTCAGTGAAATTCAATTGAGCAGCATTAGTGCCAGGGAGACCAGCGATTTCCACCGGAGAGATACTGAATTTTCTTATTATGCTATAATTTCATTAAACAAATACTTGCTAGGGCAAAGAACAAGCCACACCCTGGGCTGGGAGATGAGCACCCAGAGGGGACAGACTCCAGCCCAGGGGGCCTGTCAGACTAGGACGACACAGGGCTGTGCACGCAGGGAAGGGCGGACCCCAGGGACACAGTGGAACACCAGCTAACCCACTCCACAGGGAGGAATCAAGTAAAGAAAAAGACGGAAGTAGTAAGTTGTCATAGCCAAGATTCAGGAGCGAGTGTTTAGTCAGTTAAATGGCAATTACTGATTACAGTTAAAGGGCCGACCGCCGTTCAGTGTCTGAAATCCAAAAAGCTGAACATGACATGCCCATCAAGCAAGCTGGTCTCACGCAGCCCTGTGGGCGGGGGCTTGCTGGGATTACTACTGGTGACAAAGGTGGGAATGGGCCACTGTCGCACAGCAGTGCGGTCACGCTCACTACCGAGGCGGGAGCGGCCCAGGTCAGCCTGCGGAGCAGCTCTGCAGGGTCAGTCAGCCACCGAGGGCTCCCTGTTGGAGGGCGAGTCCGTCTCCACCTCCAGATGTGTGCTGACTGCAGCAAGCTGTCACGGAGCGATTCACCAGGCTGGAAACCAGTTCTGACTCTGACTCGGGATGGGGCTGTGAAACAAGTGGGCTTTTCCTGGGAGTGAGGGGCTCTGGTCTACCCCACTGCCCAGTTGGATCTTCTGTCAGCTAAAGCCGCAGGAGAGACCAGGAGGAGCTGTCCCGATACGCATCGCTGCTGCCTGTCCTTAAAGACAGGGCTTGGCGCGTGGGTCTGGTGCTCAGTTCACGTGTCTGTCGGCCTGAGTTCACCTGCTCTTGTCCTCCGGGCACCTGTTAGGAACACGGCCATGTGGATGTAGGACTGTAAACAGCAAGCTGTGCAACAAACAGTTGAACAAAGTTTACGAGGGCAGTCTGATGGAAAGATCTAGATTTCCCAGGTTTCACCACGAGAACAACGCTGAGTCTTCCTTAATGGTTGGTTTGCCTTTTCACTTTGCTTGGACAGAGGTTTCTTTGCCTCATCCAGGGTGGTGACACAGGTTCATCAGCAGTGGCAGGGACACACTCTGGTCAGCAAGAGAAAACCCAAGCTGTGCCATCCAGAACCACTTGGATGACTACTAGAGGAGGTGGACCTGGGTTGCTGTGCCCCAAGGCCCGGGCTCTACTGTTCTCTGTATCAGCCCAAGGTAGAACGACCCCCACTTCTGGGACTGTGCCCCTTTGGAGTCTGCCCTGCAGGGTGTACGGGCACATCCTTGTGGGTTCTCAGGGGTCAGGGTCCCATGGGGGTGTGGGGCTGTCACCCACTTGGAGGATCTAACAGACTGGCTGGCATCAAAGAATCTGATCTCCACACAGGAAGAACCATGGGCTCCCGCCTGGTTCTGCAGGCGTCTTGTCTGTGGTCTCGTGGACGTTTTTATCTCCCACTGTCGGTGCCGGCCCTGCTTCCCACTTGTGTACCATCTCAGCAGTAACACTGGTGTAACCATCTCCACGCCAGATGTAGAGGAGAACCGAGCTGTCAAGTTAGGATGGTCCTGCTCCTTCGCCAGCAAACAAGAAACACAGGCTCCCAGGGTCACACAAGACAAATGCACGAGAAGGGGCTGCACGCAGAAGCACTGACTTCGGGCGGCTGCTTCCTCGTCCAAGGAGCTTCCTGCAGAGCAGAGGCCTGTAGGTTACCTGGAGAGCCTCAGTTTACCCCCGAGGGTCTGTGTCCGGCTCTGCTCACTTTCTAAAGCTCGTGAGAAGTGCCCACCCCAGGCGGGGACAGCTCCAGTATCAGGGACTCCGCATTCCAATTTGTCTTTTTCTGAGACTCCTTTTTCAGGACAGACTCCGTTTACCAAAGCAGGGGAAAGGCCCGCTGCACGGCGGCTACTGGGTCTCCCCAGAGAGCCGTCGGAGCGTTTCCCACGGGCCACGCTTACCGCGTCCTGTAGCTTCACGTTTACCGATTTACCATGGTGAGTCTTTGACCCTATGATGCATCCATCACTTCTCAGGTAATTACCTGGGTAAGCTGCCGCCCTACTTATGGGCGGAACATTCTCCAGTTAGCAGGTGAAACACCTCGACAGAGGGCAAAGTTGTCTTCCTGGCCTGACAGGAAATGAGTGATTCTGTAGTCATGTGTTCCGAATGACCAAGGCATCTTTATTTGATAACATTTACAACAAGGAAAAAAAGGATTCTAGGTTATCCCTCCTCAGAGTCATGAAAGGCTTCTTTGAAGGAAATATTATTCATTTACATCATGCCTATAAATATGTTTTTAATGATTTAGTTATTCAAAAGGCAGAGTTTACAGAGAGAGAGGAGAGACAGAGAGAAATCTTCCATCCATTGGTTCACTCCCCACATGACTGCAATGGCCAGGCCCAGGCCAGGATGTGGCAGGTTCCCCAGGTCTCCCATGTGGCTGCAGGGGCCCAACCACTTGGGCCGTCTTCCGCTGTTTTTCCAGGCGCATTAGCAGGGAGCTAGATCAGAAGTGGAACAGCTCAGACTAGAACAGGTGCCCAAATGGCATGCTGGCACTGCAGCAGTGGCTTTACCCACTACGCCACATTGCCAGTCCCATCTATATTTTTGAAATTCATTAGCGCCATGTGATTTTTACCGAATAACCTAACCTGAGTCTGTCTGCTTCATGAACAAAGCAGCGAGGGTGATGACAAGACGTCATTACCCCATGCGGTTCTCGTGACGCTTGCGAGACGATGTCATCCACATGCTGACTGCTGTGCCTGGCACATGACTGCTCCATAAACGATGGACACCATCATTGTCGTCGCTGGCAATGAGTGGCAAGAGGTCTATGATGCTTCCGTGCCCTCGCGACACTCAGCCCAGGCATCTGGTCTTCCGTGTCCTGCACGATCCCCTGGGGAGGCACGACTGTGCCGGGCTCTTTCATGCCTGGGGCGCCAGAGGACCAGGTCCTCCTGTGGCCTCACTGCGAACCCGCGCCAAGCACATACTGCACGTCCATGCCCCCTGCTTCCGGGGTGGCGCTTGGGGAACTCGTGGAAAACAGTGTGCTCACGGGAAGTCAGGAGGGGGACTGTAAGCCACGAGACCGTGAGGCAAACACCCACCCTGGAGTTTTGCTTTGAGTCATGAAGCTTAGAACAATGGCCCTCGGTGAGAATCTCTGCTGAGTTCTGAACTCTGGGAAAAGCGTGCGTTGCCACAGATGCCGTGAATAACTCAAATTTAGATGAAAACAACCCCAGCGGAGGGGCGGGCTCGGCACGGGTTGGGTGGCCTTTCCAGGCCCTCCGTAGTCAGCCTTCTTAACCTAACAAGGATGAGACGCGGTGCCGGCTTAAGGGGCTCCAGGCTTCACCTGGCTTCCTGTGTGGATTTTATCAGCTTTGCCACCTCCTGGCTGGCTCTCCTGTTGGGCTGCTTGCTGGAAAGGTGAACATCATGTAAACAGTCTAGGTAAGCCCCATGAAGAAAGGATACCTTTAGCAACACGTAGGTATTTAACCCGGCTCAGTTACCTTTTGGCTTTTTATTCCCCCTGAGAATTTTCTGCAGATCATCACCGTTTGGGTCAGAAACGCAGACAGAGCCACTGAATCCCCCGGGAAGACAGCCAGCAAGTGTGCTGTTTCAGGCCAGGTGTTGTAAGATGCCTCACCAAGAAACAGCTGTCCTGTGCACAGTGAAAGCTCATTATAAGAGGCAGTGTAAGCTACGTGAATCCAAAGTGAATCCAGTTTCCCTAAAGCAGTCAGTCCAGAAAGCACAGGTTCACACAGGGACTTCCAGAAGTTTGTGGAACAGGGAATTGAAGCTCGTTCTGCTGCAAAAATATTTTTAAAATCATGCAGCTCTTTTCATACCATGCATCTTCCATGGGCTTTCCTGTTGCTCTAAGAATTGTTAACTCCTTGCTTTCCAGTCTTTATTTTATTTTATTTTTATTTTTGACAGGCAGAGTGGACAGTGAGAGAGACAGAGAGAAAGGTCTTCCTTTACCGCTGGTTCACCCTTCAATGGCCGCTGCGGCCGGCGCACAGCACTGATCCGAAGCCAGAAGCCAGGTGCTTCTCCTGGTCTCCCATGCGGGTGCAGGGCCCAAACACTTGGGCCATCCTCCACTGCCTTCCCAGGCCACAGCAGAGAGTTGGCCTGGAAGAGGGGCAACCAGGACAGAATCTGGCGCCCCGACCAGGACTAGAACCCAGTGTGCCGGTGCTGCAGGTGAAGGATTAGCCTAGTGAGCCACGGCACCGGCCTCCTTCCCAGTCTTTAAATCCTATTTTTATGAACAATTAAATAGAAAGTAAGGGGACATCCTAGCTCCACTTCGTTAACGGCTCGCTGTGAGTGCTTACCAAGGCCTCTGTTAGAGACACTGGCTCATAAATCATTCCTGTGTCAGATAAAACTAGCCAGCATTTTAGATCTCATAGTATTGGTTGTGCTTTTGAATTTTTCAAAAAACATTTTTAAAATTTATTTGAAAGGTAGAGTGACAGGGGAGAGACAGAAATAAATCTTCCATCTGCTGGTTCACTCTCCAAAAGGCCTCAACAGCCTGGGCTGGGCCAGGCTGAAGCCAGGAAGCCTGGAACCCCATCCGAGACTCTCACATGAGTGCAGGGGCCTGAGTACCTGCGGCACCACCCACTGCTTTCCCAGGCACAGAAGCAGAACAGCCAGGGCTTGAACCAGCGCTCTGATAGGTGATGACAGCATCACATGGAGGATTCACCCTTTGTGCCACTACGCCAGCTTTGGTTATGCTTTTAAGTAAAGTGTGCTTGCTTCTAAAATGAAAATATGTGCTCATAAAACTGCTTTTGCTTTCCATCAGGCATTTTTTTTTTTTTTTTTTTTTTTGGACAGGCAGAGTGGACAGTGAGAGAGAGAGACAGAGAGACAGAGAGAAAGGTCTTCCTTTTTGCCGTTGGTTCACCCTCCAATGGCCGCTGCGCTTCGGCCGGCGCACCACGCTGATCTGATGGCAGGAGCCAGGTACTTATCCTGGTCTCCCATGGGGTGCAGGGCCCAAGCACTTGGGCCATCCTCCACTGCCTTCCCGGGCCACAGCAGAGAGCTGGCCTGGAAGAGGAGCAACCGGGACAGAATATGCTTTTTAAGACTGCCTGATGGGCCAGCGCCGCAGCTCACCAGGCTAATCCTCCACCTTGCGACGCTGGCACACCGGGTTCTAGTCCCAGTCGGGGCGCCGGATTCTGTCCCGGTTGCCCCTCTTCCAGGCCAGCTCTCTGCTGTGGCCCGGGAAGGCAGTGGAGGATGGCCCAAGTGCTTGGGCCCTGCATCCCATGGGAGACCAGGAGGAAGCACTTGGCTCCTGGCCTCGGATCAGCGCAGCGCGCTGGCCGTAATGGCCATTTCGGGGGTGAACCAATGGAAAAGGAAGACCTTTCTCTCTCTCTCTCTCTCTCTCTCTCTCTCTCTCTCTCTCTCTCTCACTGTCTAACTCTGCCTGTCTAAATAAATAAATAAATAGCATATTCAAGAGTTGCATCCACTTGATGGGTCAGGCAAAATCAAATGTAGAAAGTGGGCTGCAGAGGCTGGTGCTGTGGTGTAGCGGGTTAAGCCGCTGCCTGCAGTGCCAGCATCCCACATGGGCGCTGGTTCTAGTCCCGGCTGCTCCACTTCTGATTTAGCTCGCTACTGACGTACCTGGGAAAGCAACAGAAGATGACCCAAGTGCTTCGGTCCTTACACCCATATGGGCCCCTGCACCCAGATGAAGCTTCTGGCTTCCACCTGACCCAGTTCTGGCTGTTGGGGCTGTTTGGGGAGTGAACCAGCAGATGGAAAATCTTTTGGTCTTTTCTTCTTTCTCATGAAGTCTTCCAAGTAAGTAAGAAAACTTTCAAAAAAAAGTGAGCCCCAGAGTGTGCAAACCAGCCCTGCTAGCCTCCAGCCTCAGCTCCCTCCAACCCCACACCACTTGCCCTCCAGACACAGGGACCCTGGTGGCTTCCTGAACACACCTGCCTCCCTGGCCTCTGTCTACCCTCCCACCGTGCACGGCGCTGGCAGGCTCCTACACATCCTACAAGTCCCATCTCCTCGCCATCACAGCTCATGTGACCCTGCCTGGGCTGTGCCACACAATGCTCAACCTGTCCCTGTCTCAGTCACACTAGCTCACACGTCCCCAAGAAGACACCTGGCCGCCCTCACCTTTGTCTTGGTTAAAAGCCAGCCCTGGGCCTGGCTTCAGGTGATGGATGCATGGGGAACACGTGTGCATGGAACTGAGCCGCCTCCTCCCTGCAGACTGTCCTGCTCCCGCACCATGTGAAAAGCCACCAGGGTCACTGGCCGTGGGGCGTGTGCCATGCCTGGAGCACTGTGTCCACATGGCTCAAGCCCCACACTGCCAGCGCTGTTCTCTCCAGGAAACCATTCTGTGCTTCCCTGGCTGACCGAAAACCCAACAGCACTGCCTGCGTTGGCTTCTCAGCTTGAATGCCATTAAGAGCGGGGGAGGGAGTCGGGAGGTAAAAGGCTGGGTGATTACAGAAAATGCATCTCAAAGCTCACTTTCCTGGTGAATTGTTTTATGAGATGAGAGGACCAAGCTCCCCAGGGGCCAGATCTGGCCTTTTCTGTTGAAACCTTACTAAGATTCAAAGCAATCTTTCAAAACCCATGTGTTTCTCACATCATGGAGACTGCTGATGGGATGGCTGCTGCCTCGACCTTGCTGCCGGGTGAGTCCGAAGGTGTGAAACGGTGCCTGGGAACCTGATTCTCATCTTTCAGGCAATGCTGGTGTGAACGCCGCCGCCAGGCTGCAGCTTAGGACCCGCAGACCCTGTGAGGGAAGTGGTGAGGCCAGGCTGATAATGAGACACCCTGTGCTCACAGTATTCCCCAGGCACGCGTTCCGCACACCAGGCCCTGTCGGTAGACTCACGGAGATGTGCAGGACGGTGCCACGTACCCCGTGTTCTAGGCGGTTGGGTACAGTTATTTGGTCAAAGCATCCAGGCACAAAGCAGTTCTTGGAGCGCCCCATCCGGCACATCCCAGTCTGATCACACGAGCTTTCCAGGCTTGGATACACTTTTCCCAAGGTCTTGCTGAGTCAGGAGAGAAACACACATGACTGAGAACAGGCGTGAGGGCACCCCCAGTGCCTCCTTGTGCTGAGAAAAACTGGACTTAGAGGTTCGGCAGCTGCAAAGACCTTGAACCATGTTTGGCTTAAAGCACCCGGAAAACATATTTCCAGTTAAGAATACGAAGTGCTGGAGACCTCCATCACCTGACACCCTCAGTGGGATACTCAGAAATATTTACTCCAAGTGACCAAAGTTTGCCTCTGACCCCCAAATTCCAAGTTGCGACAGTGAGAGAGAAACCGTGTCTAACGCCACTGCTGCATGACATATGGTTTCACGTTCGGCTGATTTCCCAGCAGACTCTGAGCGTCTTACGGACAAAACAAAGCAAAACCTTAAACTCTGACACCCAGTGCAAACACAAAGTGGCTATCCACAAATTATACTTTTACGTTAAAGCTAACTAGAAGTTGGAAGCACTTCTGATTTTGAAGTCAGAATGTCTGGAAATCTCTGTGCTGGGAAAGCCTCAGCAGGCAGTGCTGGGAACAGACGAGAAGCAAACCAGGAGAATTCTGCCACAGCTACACCCGGGTGTAGCTGTTGTGTGTGCCTACAGGAAAACAGTTACACAGCCAGAGCTGCACAATCACACAGGCCATGCTCTGCTCTTATGAAAAAGAGGAAAACCTGCTAAAAAGCCATGCCAGTAGGCAGCGATGCCTCAAGAAAGCAAGTCTTGGGTATGATTCCACACAACTCAATGCATCAGGCTCTCTGTAGGTAAGGAGTGTGATGACAGAAGATCATATGTTACTACTTAATTTGTAAGAAAATGTGAAGTTATCTTCAATTCATTGGAACAGAAAAGAATGTAACAAATGTTTCAAAACATTATAAAGAGGGACTGGCGCTGTAGCACAGCAGTTTAATTCTCAACCTGCAGCACTGGCATCCCATAAGGACACTGGTTCAAGACCCGGCTGCTCCACTTCTGGTCCAGCTCTCTGCTATGGCCTGGGGAAACAGTGGAAGAAGGCCCAAGTGCTTGGACCCTTGCACCTGAGTGGGAGACCCAGAGGAAGCTCCTGGCTTCATATCTGCCCAGCTCCAGCTGTTGCAGCTATTTGGGGAGTGAACCAGTGATGGAAGATCTTTCCCATTCTCTATAAACTCTGGCTTTCAATAAAAAAAATCATAAGGAACTGAAACAAAAATTTCCATGCTTTAAAGAAGAAATATTAATTATCAAACAATCCTGTCATCTTGATTAAAATGTATTTTCTTCAATTTGTTTATCCTAATTCATATATGATAAACTGCTAATTACTCCCTTTATCAGTTCTTCAGGTAAATGAGGAAATAAGCACAAATGATCCCTTTCTGCAGGTCACTTTATTTAGACACAGATAAATACAGCAAAGACTTACCAGGATCTTATTCCCTTAATTGTTTATGAAAGAGCCAGTGCCAAGCACCCCTCTGGAGTCACACAGCATGCCCGGCCCCCCAGGGAATACAAAGGTGTGTGCCTGGCCCCACAGGGCCCATGTCCTGTGTCTGCCTCCCTGTGTGGTGGCAGAATACATCCCATTGCCAGGCCTCTGCGAGGCCTCCTCACAGAAACACAAGTACGCCCTGTTAGGCGAGGCCAATGGTCCATGAAGTCAGGAGCCCTGGACGAGGAGAACGAGCCCAACCCCGATTTCTCTCAGCACCTGTGGGCGGAGGTGCCTGTACCCTCAAGGAGATGACTGCAAACCAGGCAATGAGTGCTAACCTGTTTGGACTCAGGACTTGCTATGCTGTAGAAAGCTAGCCACTGATGATTTTCCTTTTAATATTTTTTTGCATCCAAATAGAACTTTATCTTTAGATTCCCTTTTCCACACACCCCCAAGATTTATTGATTTATTTATATGAAAGGCAGAATTACAGAAAAAGAGGTCTTCCATCTGCTGGTTCACTTCCCAAATGGCCACAATGGCCAGAGCTGGGCCAGAATGACACCAGGAGCTTCTTCCAGGTCTCCCACATGGGTACAGGGACCCAAGGACTTGGGCTACCTTCTACTGCTTCCCAGGACATACGAGCAGAGAGGTAGATCAGAACTGGAGCAGTTGGAACTCAAACCAGTGCCCACATGGGATGCCAGTGCCATAGGCTGCGGCTTAACTCACTGCACCACCACGCCAGGCTAGCCCACTTTCTGTTTTAAGAAAACAGCACTGGGATGAACGTAGGCGCCGATGCCCTCATGCGTTCAGTTCAGTGCTTATTTGTTGCCTCTCTGGACCCAGTGTCAAAAATGCTGAGAATTTTCGTGGCATCACAATGAATACAGAGACACATGATTGTCTTCACTTAGTCTGATGGAGAACCGGTGGCAAGGGACTGAGCGCAGGGTCAGCAAGTGGGAGAATGGCTGGGGGCTGCACCCGTGCTCCGTGACAGTGCTGAGACTGGCACATCCCAGGAAGCGGGAGAGGCAGGTCAGCCGGCTCTCCACCCGGCCTGCAGGGCGTTTTCCTAAGACACCCCTGTGTTAGACTTGAGAAAGTGACAAGAAGCAGGCCTCCTGTTTTCTCCAAATCTGGAATTCTAAAATGAAGGTGCGAAAGAATGTGGGAGCCGTAACTCAGGTGACAATGAGCTAAGCTGTCGCGAGCACTGTGTTAGCCGAGGAGATTGTATTTGACACCCAGGTCTGGAAGCGGCCCCTCCACTGCAGCATGTGGGCCAGCAGCGCCCCCAGAGACCTGCACATTATGAGACCCTCTTCTGTCCTGAGCGATTGCCCACTGACAGCTCTGTCTGCTGGCTCGCTCTTGCCAGTGTTTATGACCAAACGAGTTACTGGAAGTCGTGCCAGAGTGTGTCTCCCTCCAACCGAAAGTCTAGCTCTGCGTATTTCTTAGCTTTTCGCCCTCCTGGTTCTTTCTTTCAGCCTCAAAAGAAACATCTAACTTGGCCACCAAGCCAGGAAACCATCATAGACATGGCAATAATTAAATAGAGGATAATCCAACGTAGATTTCACAGGGACACAACAACTCTGCATTCCTCCTCACCCTTTACCCCCTTCGCAGGGTAATCTAAGAACGGAATCTTCACAACAATTTGTGAAACTGATATTGTCCTCAATACACAGGTAAGAAAGTTGAAACTTCGAGAGATTAAACTGACCCACTCTGTCCAGCTGGTGGGAACAGGAAGCAGGGTCTATTTCCCACAGCTCACGGGTGCTGTGACAGTGACAAAGTGTGTGTTCTGCCCAGGCAGTGACAAAGTGTGTGTTCTGCCCAGGGCTCCTTTGGCAACTGCTCTGGAGCGTAGCAGAGCTACGGCACAGCTCCCTCCCGTTCTGGATCCAGCCCCAGAAGCACAGCATCAGCCGCCACCTTGAGGCTCCCTGGGGGCAGAAGGGCATTGGGAGCCCGCGCCACCATATTCAAGGGCAACTTGGACGCAGATCCTTGGAGCGGACCAGAGAAGAGCCATCCCCCTCTGCCCTCAGCCGGCCCCTGCCAGGCTCTCGGGGAAGGAGGTTTTCTCCCAATCCAGAACACAAGAACACAAGAAGAGGGAATATCTACCTCGGCAGAAATGAGAGGGGAGGGCGGCACTGCTTGTCGATCACCCCAAAACCACCGCATAGAACCTGCACTTGAGGGCCACTTGGGTCGGACTTGCAAGGAAGATTTCCACTCATCTGTCTGCTTTTGAACAAAGAGAAGTGATGCTCAGAGCTTGTGGTAGCATATAAATTAAAGATCCCGAGGTCTCTCATTGAAATTCTACAGAAGTGCCGCTCCTACCCTAGGACTCCTCTCTTCAAAAGATCGCTCTTGTCGCGCTGGTGCTGACTTATTAATAAAGACCACGCTTTTATTTGATTATTTATCTAATCAAGATTCACCTTCAGCTTAAGCTCATTAAGCCTGCTGCTTGCAGAGTGTAGCTGCTGGTGGAATTACAGCCAGGTGACACAGAGTGGTGTGCAGGCAGAACCCCCCGTGGTCCCTGTCACTCTGGAGCACAGCCTGTGGACGGTCCGCCAGCCACAGAGAAAGGACGCCACCGACTCACGAGGTCAGTTCTGGCAGAGCTGGGGCTGAACATTAGCCATGGACGCTCAGCAGCAGGGCAGCACTCTAACTCTCCCAAAGAGCAAGGGGAGGAAGCCCGCCCTGCACGCCCTGTGCCGCACAGCTCCCAACCGGCCTCTAGGCGGAACTTCCACATTACACACCGGAGGGTGGCTGCTCCCCGGGCCCCAGCCTGAGCCCCAGCGACGAGCCATCAACCTGTTTGCTTCCACTCACTGGTCCCCTAGAGCGTCTGGGGTGTGAGCACCTGGGTGCAAGCCCTCCCAGGTCTTCTCCAGATAACCGGACCATCTTACTCCTACCTCAGGGGTACGTGCTGGGCTCATCTGCTATGGATAAACCTTCTTCTTTAAGGGCCCCCGCCCCACCAACAGGAAATCTCACTCTGTCAGGCCCAGACACCCCTCGCCACAGCAGCACCCCCGTGACCGGGGGCCCGCGGGTCGCAGAGCCTGCCGCTCACCCAGGCCCGTGCACCCCGCCCCCTCCCTGACAGCTCCTGCCTCATACTTGGCACTGGGACCGGCTGAATTATTTATCCAGTCGGGTAAGAGAGAAAGCAGCTAAAAGCTTCCCTAGAGCCTCACTCCCTGGATACTGAGACAGAGGCGGCCGAGCTCCATCTGCGAAGCAGGAGTGGGGAGACTTTTCCTCCAA
Organism: Oryctolagus cuniculus; assembly: GCF_051225735.1. Taxonomy (NCBI): domain Eukaryota; kingdom Metazoa; phylum Chordata; class Mammalia; order Lagomorpha; family Leporidae; genus Oryctolagus; species Oryctolagus cuniculus. Next base: position 111,962,506 of record NC_142876.1, read on the forward strand.
AGTCCCCTCCCAGCGTCGTTTATGCTGGTCAAAGTCGACTGTGCCCGTCAATCTTCTTGGGGGCACAAGGCATGGCCTTTGCCCTTAGTGGACACAGAGCTGTCCCACCGGACAGCTGGGACGGCAGAGGCAGAGGTGATGGTCTTGTTGTGCCAGGCATCGTGCTGGGTTCTGGGGCTGCGAGGCTCAGGACCACAGTCAGTGAGCAAGACAGGCGTGCAGGTGACGTGGGGACACTGTCCAGTCGCCGCTGGTCAGGGTGACAGCTGCTAAACAGCGGGGAGAGGAACGGGCCTGAGGCGGTGCCCGGCTGATTTCTCAAGAGATGGGGGCAGTTCTTGGTTTTGGCCCCCACAGTGAGGTCAACATCACCTGCTCAGCCAGTCCCCATCCGACGTGAGTGATGGCCACACTCGGGGGCATCTGTGGTAAAGAGTTGGCTTAGCCCAGGCTGGCACAGCACGGATCTTTGGTTGGCCATGCGGGCTGGGCAGGAGTCTGGGCGACGAGGCCACTGATGACAGCCCTGCCACAGGGAACTCACCTTCTACCCTCCAAGTCAGGGAGTGCAGCCCAGACTGCTGGACCTGTCACCGCGGGACCCCAGAGGGAAAACAACACAAAGAATTGCTCACAAACATGTGCCTCCCGTTCCGACGGGCTGGGAGCTCTTACATGGCTGCTTCTCCCCTGGGGGTGGTGCTGAACGTCACCTTGTGCTGCTGTCGCTCGTCACCTCCTCTGACTTCAGAACCCAATTTCTATCTTTTTTCGGACACCTGCTGAGATGCCCACTGTTCCATTTATTCGTACACGTGACCCCTTCCACCCCATTAACTTCTTAAGACCTGCCTCACTGGTCTTTTTAAACTCCTTGTCACTTCGCTCATCGCTTTCATCGTATAGGCATTGAATGAACAGCGGCTAAATGGATCGTAAACCCAAGGATGACCCTAACCCTAACTCTAACCCTGACCCTGACCCTAACCCTAAGCGAGATACCAGCCTGCGATGGTGAGGGAGGGGAAGGACACCTCCCCAGCTGGCCAGTCAGGAGGTCTCTGCGAACAGCCCACAGTGAAGCAGGTGTCCAAGTCAGGTCAGCCCCATGCTCAGCCCTGAGGTTCGACAGTAGAAGGGGTGCTCTTGGGTGCCAGCACCGGGCTCTTGGGAAGCACAGGCCTACAGCAGAAGCAGCCTCATGCACAGGCACAAACAGGAAGCGTCCTGAATAAAGCTGGCCTTGCATCCTGACCACGGACTGGGCAGTATACGTTGCTATTGCTGAGAAATTCGCTTAGAATTAGCACCAGGCAAGACAGAGAACGAAGGCCCACAGGTCTGCGACACAGACCCACGGGGCAAGGGTGCTGTCCGTTGGGGGGGTGTCTGTTCTTATCTAACTTCTGGGCGTGATTCTCTGCAGGTGGAATTGGCTGCGTTGGTCGAGATAAAGGCCAGGTTCGGAAATGCCTTGACGTGGTGGAGATCTACAACCCGGATGGGGACTTCTGGCGCGAGGGCCCGCCCATGCCGAGTCCCCTCCTCTCACTGCGAACCAATTCTACCAACGCAGGAGCGGTGGACGGGAAGCTGTATGTCTGCGGGGGATTCCACGGAGCAGGTACCGGGCCGGGTTTCAGTGTTCTGTTACCTCCTCTGATGCTGCTCTTGACCTCCCCTTCCTGACCCGATCACTAGTGCATGCTGCCCAGAGCCTGCGTGCTGCCGAGGGCCTGGCTTGGGAGCTCAGGGAGCCAGAACAACTCACCCGGCCTTGGACATGGGTTTCCTTATCTACCAAATGCAGCCATGATGTCCACTGCTGTTGCACAATTCCATGGGATCTGGCTTATAATGCATCTGGCGTGCGGCAGACACTCCGTATGTGCTGGGTGCGTGGAGTATGGTGAGAGGAGGAGTGGAGAGGTAGACTGATGCCTGTTAGCAGGGCTCATGGAGACAGTGAAGCACAGGAAGAACAGACAGAAGAAGAGGATCGACCAGACGCATGGGGTAGCGTCTCTGTCGTCGTCAACTGAGACCCACAAGACTCGTCTTCCTGCATTTCTAGAATAATCCCCAGTGCTGAACTTGGTTTCCAGGAATCCCATAGTACCATCACTGTGTTCTGCAGCAAGGAGTCACAAGTTTTTGTATAAGAAGGAAACTTGGAAACGTACATTAATCTGGTAGGCAGACGTCTCCGAAGTTCGATTAGCTGCATCAGCAAACCAGGCAGAGTGCGGTTCTGTTTTCCGTGACTGCTGAATTCTTAGCCACTAGTGGAGGCACGGGCCAGCAGTGCCCACGGAGCAGAGGCCTCGGGGTACACAGAGTTGTAAGAATTCTAGATGAGAACAGAGCTGACGCTGCAGCAAGGGGACTTTTCTAAGTCCCCTTCCTTTTATGAGCACACAGTGGCAAGCAAGTTAAGGAACACGGTGCTCTTTATGAATTACGAGACTAGAAATACAGGAACGAAATGCAACAGGCGGGTCTTGTCTTACTCGAGTCTTCACTCCAACAAATCTTCCGTACGAAAATTATGTTTCAGGGAACCTGGGAAATCTGAGCATGGACCAGCATGTGAAATGGTAGACATTAAGGAATTACTAATTTCCTCTGAGATGACAATGGTGCTGCAGTTTTACACAAAAGACAAGAGGAAAGAAGTTTGGGTCAATCTGAGGCCGAGCAGACATATTTCCGAGTGAAAATGATACACTCTTGGCATCTGCTTTCCCCTACTGCAGCACATATTCCTAAGCCAGGAGCAGGGAGGAGAACAGAGCGGAGCCTGCGGGCAGGGGGTGGGAGCTGCTGCAGCCTGGGCTCGCTGTCGCTTTGACTGCTTCGCTTCCGTCCACCTGAAGATGAGGGATTTTACTTTGCCTCTCTCCATCCGCTCTTCCAAGGACTCTGTAGGCAGTGTTCTGTCTGTTTTGTTTTTTTCACATTAAACGCCACACGCCACGCTAGGGTAAAGTTTGGAACCTGTCTGAGCAGCAAGAAACCTGGCCTGGCGAGGAGGCCTGAGAAGTACCCGGCTCAAGCTCTGCCTGTGATTAGGGAGCTGTGGGGACAGGAACCAAGGCCCAGGCACTGGGAGCCAGGGCACCGAGCGCTCCCTCCTGGCCGGCCTGGGGGAGGCTCCTGGCACATGCCTTCGCCGGCTCCTGGCTGGCCTGGGAGAGGCTCTGGGTCTGTGCCTGGTAGGCTCCTGGCCCATCCGGCGAGCTCCTCCCAGCCCCTGGTCTTCTGCTTTCTCCAGACAGAAAAGATGGACAGAGTGTGCCAGGGGAAGCAAGGCTGGAGGTAATTAGCTTCTGAGGTCCTGGAAGGCTTTCTGTTCTTCTTCCTTTATCTTATCTTCCTTGGCAGAAGCCTGAGCTAGAGAACCTTTTTTTTTTCCTAAATTTGCCAAATGCACGCTGTGAGCCGACCTCGTTCGTGGTGCTCTAACAGGCTAATTTGCAGCCAGAGGGAGAGGGATTCACTCCATGAGCTCTCCAAGTCCACTTTAATTATTTGGTTCTAAAATGGTAGACTGTCTGGGATTAGCTGAATGAACTGTCTCTGGGATTTTATGCAAAACAGAACAATTACATAACAGCCCATTGTGATCAAGCCGACCCCATCATCATCAGACCAAGCGCAGACACTGAATTTTCTCTCCCCATGTGACACACACCGACTTGTCCCATTTATTAATTCAGAAAGAAATTAATCTCCGGTAACGCATTTTGTCAATTAAAATATCTGATTGAAACATATCTTGAACAGGCATCTGGGATACAATCTCGAGATGAACACAGACTCATACTTGTGTTACAAATGGAGCGATTTGGTTCTGCTTAAAATAGTAGCAGGCTGAACACCTCTGTTTCCTCGCCACGCCCACTGCAGCGACGGCAGATGAACAAGCTCAGTTAGACAGGGAGAGGAGGGAGGACAATGGCGCCGCAGTTTGGGAAGCTGCAAAGCAGATGAATGAGCAATCACCAGCTGGATCTGAGGAAGTGCAGTCCTACCCTGGCAACGGGAAAAGCAAAGAAAAACCCGGATTTGTGCCGCAGACCCCCAGGGCATCTCAGAGTCTGGAAGAGGAAGGGCAGGAGGCACAGGAGACAGAGACCCCTCAGCACTGCTCGGTTCTCTGTGCCCCCGTCCTGCCTTCGTCCCCTGGGACGCTGGAGTGGAGGCCAGGAGGCCAGGTCAGGCTGCCGGTGCTGGAAACGGGATGCAGTGAGCATGACCTCCCTGCTGCCTCCCTCGCGGGCTCCCAGCACGTGGGCAGCAAGATAAGAAGGTTCTCGCTTGAGGATCTCGCCAGCCCCAGAAAGGCAAAGCCAGCCAGCCCTGTGGGAAATCTCACAGAGCCTCCCACGGGACCCGGATGAGCCCGTTACCCTGCTCTACAGCTATGGGAGTGAACCGGGGCAGCTGCCCTGATGAAAAAGGTCACTGAGCTCCAGTGGCTGGAGGCCCTGGTCTCTGGGGAGGGCGCCGTGCAGGGCAGCATCCGGAGGGAGCTGGCACATCACCAGACAAGAAGCCAAGAGCAGTCAGGGCCGGGCTCACACTGCTACAACAACTTTTCTCAAGAACTCGGGGTCCCCTGAGAGCTCCCTGCGCCTCCTCTCAAGGCAGTACCCCAATGGCTGAAGGACGTCCCACCAGGCTTCATCTTCAGCCATTCACACTGAGGACCAAGCTTCCCACACATGGGTCTTGAGGAACACACCCAAAGCACAGCAGTGCCCATTTTTACTTTTTTTTTTTTTTAATTTGACAGATAGAGTTACAGACAGTGAGAGACAGACAGAGAGAAAGTTCTTCCTTCCATTGGTTCACTCCCCAAGTGGCCGCCACAGCCGGCGCGCTGCTCTGATCCGAAGCCAGGAGCCAGGTGCTTCCTCTTGGTCTCCCATGCAGGTACAGGGCCCAAGCACCCAGGTCATCCTCCACCGCCCTCCCAGGCCACAGCAGAGAGCTGGACCGGAAGAGGAGCAACCGGGACTAGAACCCGGCACCTACATGGGATGTCGGTGCTGCAGGCAAAGGATTAACCAAGTGAGCCACGGCGCTGGTCCAGCAGTGCTCGTTCTTAAAGTAGACCAAACAGCCAAGGATCACCAGCATTGTGGCAAAGCATATCCACCAAAGATGGAAAGCAAAACAAAGAAAAACCACGTGGGGGGAACAAGAGGCTGTGCCTCAGGGAGAAGAGAAAATGCAGCATCAACAGAATGGGGAAGGGGCTTTAAAGATTTCTTAGAAACCAAAAATACTACAGCAGACATGGAAGCCACAGCGGAAAACGCAGAGGGGACAGTGAGGAAACGGCCCAGAAGGCAGAGCACGTGCCTGGAAAATGAGACGTGAGGTCCGGGAAGCCAATGTTGGCGTAACAGGAGCTCCGACAGGAGAGAGCGGAGCAAGAGCCACAAGTCCCATGGGAAGTAAATTTAAGGACCACAGCAGAGCTGAAGTCGCCAGACGGATGGACAAGCTGAACCCCAGGACAGTGAAGGAAAATGTTCCCAAACCCAACTCAGCAGAGCGATGCCAGAGTCCCCAAGTTTCTAGGGAGAACAAAAACAGTTTCAAATGCACTGCCAGGAAACAGGCTCTGACTATGGCACTGAAAGCTGGAAGAAAAGTAAGCAAATGCCTTCAAAACTTTCATGGGAAAATGATTTCTCACCTATACTTCTTTTTATAGAGTTACAGAGACAGGGAGACACACACACACACACACACACACAGTGTGCGTGCACGCGCAAGCGAGCCATCTTCCATCCATTGGTTCACTTCCCAAATGGCTGCAACAGCCAGGACTGAGCCAAGCCAAAGCCAGGAGCCTCAAGTTTTTTCTGGGTCCCAAGCACTTGGGCCATCTTCTGCTACTTTCCCAGGCAGGGAGCTGGATCAGAAGCAGAGCAGCTGGGTCTCAAACCAGTGCCCCTATGGGATGCCAGCATCACAGGCAGTAGCTTAACCTGCTACACCACAATGCCAACTCCTCACCTGTACTGCTACACCTGCTGCACTGTTAAGTGTAAGGGCTCATTTTCAGACTTGTAATGATCAAAAAGTTTTTCTACCATGTGCCCTTTCATCAGAATAAGCTTCTGCGGAATCTACAGGATCAAATGTGCTTGTTAACCAACCATGTGGGACACCTGCATCCCTCATCAAAGTGCCTGGATTCAATTCCTACCTCTGCTTCCCATCCAGCTTCCTGCTAGTACACCCAGCAGGTAGCACATGATGGCTAAGGTACTTGAGTTCCTGCCACCCACGTGGGAGACCCAGATGGAGTCCCTAGGTCCTGGCTATAGCCTGGCCAGTCTCTGCTGCTGTGGGCATCTGGGGAGTGAACCAGCAGACGGATTTCTCTCTATGTCTCTCCCTCTCTGTCCCTGTGCCTTTCAAACAAATGAGGTTTTTTAAATGAATATATAAACCAAGGACGAGCAGACATGAGATCTAGAGGTCAAATTAAACATAGCACAGAGACCAGGAAACCCCTAGGAGGGGAGTGAGCGAAGGCCCAGGAGTGGCGGCCACACGTTGGGCCCAGGGTACAGCCTGGGTGATGGAACTGGACAAGGGGATCTGTGGGAGGGGGCTCCAAGAAGAGAAAAAGGATGAAACCTCATTATTAGCAAAGGAGACCTAAATATTTGGACATGTGAAGAAGAGCAATGGAAAGTAACAAAGATGAAACAACTTCAGAATAAACCAATGGTAAGCTGTGCAGGGCAGAAAAAGCAGGCCACGCGGCACGTTATATAGTCTCATAATCAAGTATACACTCAATTCTGAGCTAACCAGAACCATGCCTTAAGTGTACTGGGAAAACAGGAAACAGAGAGTAGGCAGATGTGGCAGGGATGTGAGAGGAAGCCACACCCAGGCTCTGGTGGGAGCCCAGAGCCTTTGACACCTTCATCTGAGAAATCGAAAAGTGGCAGCAGCAAGGAACGCTAGCTACAGATACGTCCGTCAGGGCCAGGAGCATCAGCCACAGTGGAGAGGAGCAAGATGAGTAGTGGGGTAGAGACAGCTACTTGTAACAGCTAAGACTTAGAGAGCTATCTGCCTTTTTTAAAAAAAAAAAGGTTTATTTATTTATGTGAAAGGCAGAGTTACAGAGAGGCAGAGCGAGAAAGGTCTTCCATCCATTGGTTCACTCCCTAAATTGCGGCAACGGGTGGAGTTGGAGCAATCCGAAGCCAAGAGCTTCTTCAGGTCTCACATGGGTGCAGGGGCCCAAGCATTTGGGCCATCTTCTGCTGCTTTCCTAGGTACATTAACATGGAGCTGGATGGGAAGTGGAGCAACCAGGACTTGAACCGGCACCCATATGAGATGCCAGCACCGCAGGCAGCAGCTTTAACCACTATGCCACAGTGTCGGCCCCATATCTAACTTTTTAAATCGTGTGAATGTGCAGCTGATAAAAGCAAAAGCTGAATTCAAAATGCTTACCACAGAGGAGTAATAGGAGGCTGTTAAGGAGAGCAGGAGCAGGAGAAACCACTGGGAGACAGTTCTCCACGGCTCTCGGGTGTTTCTGCGTGTCCTCTGAGCGGACACTGGCTGCCTCTGTTCTAGACTGTGCAAGCACCCTTATACAGCACACAGCCTTACAGGACACGGTGTCTCCCTCCACAGCAAAGGGCAGGCACACTTGCCAGTCCTCACAAGATTCAGGTTCCCTAAGCTCCGGCCTTGTCTCCAGCAATGCAGGCCACTGTCAGCCAGCGTCCTTCCTGTTGCCCTGTGGGAACTGGGGCTCAAATAACTAATGTTTACAATGCTGGTGCCCCAGGGCCTGCACTGTGGTACAGTGGGCTAAGCCTCCGCCTGCAGTGCCAATATCCCACATGGGCAACAGTTTGTATCCTGGCTGCTCCACTTCTGATCCAGCTCTCTGCCATGGCCTGGGAAAGCAACAGAAGATGGCCCAAGTCCTTGGGCCCCTGCACTCACGTTGGAGACCCAGTAGAAGCTCCTGGCTCTTGACTTTGGATTGCCCAGCTCTGGCCATTGCAGCCATTTGGGGAGTGAATCAGCAGATGGAAGACCTCTCTCTATATATCTGTAACTCTACCTGTCAAATAAAGTAAATAAATCTTTTTTAAAAAATGCTGGCAGCCCAGCTATGCTACTGCCATGTTGACGATGTCCTTCAGCCCTGAGCTGGGAGTCCCGTATCTTCTGTCAGCACCCCTGAGAGTGAGCTGAGGAAATCGCAGAGCCTTCACAGAGCTTGACAGGGTGCTGGCACTCACCAGGAGGGCTCTGTTCTCTACCGACAACACAGGACAAGGGAGACGGTGCTGTGCTCCCAGAAGCTCAGAGCTCCTAGTGCCAACCCTTCACAAACTCTCGCAACACACAGAAGAGGGAACACTTCCCAACTCATTCTGTGAGGCCATATTATCCAAAACCAGACAAAAATGTTTCTAGAAAACTGTAGGTCAATATTCTTCATGAATATGGATGCAAAAATCCCCAGTGCAACACTAGCAAAGTGAATCCAGGAACACAGAAAAATAGTTATCTATCATGACAACAGATTTATCCCAAAAACTCAAGGTTGGCTTACCATCTGCAAATTACCTAAGGGCTACCACGTTAACGGAACGGGGGACAGCGACAGGATGAATCTCTCAACAGATGCAGAAAAGGGGTCGGACAAAATCCAATACTCGCCACGACAGAAATACTTAACCAGCAAGAAACAAAAGGTGACTTCCTCAACCTGATAAAGGGCATCTGTGAAAAATCCACAGCCTGCGTCACAGTTCACGGTCACAGACAGAAAGTGATTCCCCTAAAAGGAGGAACAACACAAGGACGTCCACTGTCGCCACGTCTACTCAGTGTTGTACTGGAGGTTCCGACCAGGCAGTTAGGAGAAATACCGGGCACCGAAGCTGGAAAATAATAACTATTGTATAGGACATGATCTTGTGCTTAGAGACTCGTAAGGAATTACTGTACCCAAAGAAAAACCTCATCTAATAAGCAAGTTCAGCAAGGTTTCAAGACACAGGATCAATATACTGAAAGCAATTGCATGTCTGCATACTTGCAATGAACAATTCAAAAATGAAAAGAAGAAAACAATTCAATCTATAATAGCAACAAAAAGAATAAAACACTTAAATTTAATAAAAATGTATACACTGAAAAATTTAAATCATTAAAAGAAATTGAAAATCTAAATAAATATCACATATACAAAAACTGATGAGCTCATCCTAAAATTGATACAGAAATTCAAGAGGGGCTGGCACTGTGGCATAGTGGGCTAAGCCTCCAAATGCAGCACCAGCATCCCATATGAGCTCTGGTTTGTGTCCCAGCTGTTCCTCTTCCAATCCAGCTCTCTTCTATGGCCTGGGAGAGCAGTGGAAGATGGCTCAAGTGCTCGGGCTCCTGCACCCATGTGGGAGACCTGGAAGAAGCTCCTGGCTCCTGGCTTCAGATCAGCCTAGCTCCAGCTGTTGTGGCCATTTGGGGAGTGAACAAGCGGACAGAAGACCTGTCTCTCCCTCTCTCTGTCTGCAAATCTACCTTTTAAATAAGTAAAGTCTTTAAAAAGAAAATTCAAGAGACCCAGAAATCCAAAACAATCAGCGCGGTGCGCCAGCCGCGGCGGCCATTGGAGGGTGAACCAACGGCAAAGGAAGACCTTTCTCTCTGTCTCTCTCTCTCACTGTCCACTCTGCCTGTCAAAACAAAACAAAACAAAAAAAAATCTTGCAGATGAAGAACAAAATTGGAAGACTCATACTTCCTAATTCAAAACCATATATCAAAGCTACAATAATCAAGAGCATGTGGTACTGGCCCAATAAAAGACGTACAGATCAGTGGAACAGAGTGGGGAGTCCAGAAACAATCCTATTTACAGTCGGCTGATTTGCAACAAGGCTTCCAGGATGACTTAATAGGCAAAGGATCCTTGTGGCAGCAAATGGTGAATAACTGGAAATCCAGGTGCAACGGAGTGACTTGGAAACCCTACTTTATACCATGCAAAAAAATGGATCAAAAACCCAAACATGAGCGTGAGAACAATAAAAATATTAGAAGAAAACATGGGCTTAAACCTTTAACACACAAAGTAGATAAATTGCACTTCAGAATTTAACACTTTTGAGCGTCAAAAGGTAGTATAAAGAAAATGAAAAGACAACCCACAGGAAAAAAGAAAATACTTGCAAATTATGTGTCTGGTAAGAGACTTGCATCTAAAATGTACACAGAAATCTTACTAAGACAATGACCTATTTTTTAAATTGACCAAGGAGCTGAACAGAGACAAATGGTCATGTTCTCTATCCTCAGCCATTAAAGAAAAGCAAATCCGGTGCATGAACCAGTGCTTCCTAGCCACTAGCAGGCTGACCGTACAAAGAGGGCAGATAATAACAAGCATGACAAGGATGAGAGAATTCGGAACCTCAGACTCTGCGGGGGATGAGACAAGTGGAACTGCTGTGGACAAGGGCCCTGGCAGCTCCTCAGTGTGGGGAGCAGGGCCCGTCTCCCGTAACATGGCAGGGCCCGTCGCCCAGGAGACAAATAAGTACTGAGACTGTGCACAAATAAATACTGAGGACAAATACTGAGATTACCGAGACTAGACTAAATTACTGGAACTGCTAAGACTAACTCTATGCATCTGATCTCCCACCATATGGCGCTGAGAGAGAGTAAACAGCTTCCACACAGCTGCCTCACCAATTCGACTAACAAGCTGCAGGAGCTGATCCTGCCCCTGATTGGAGGAGAGCAGCGTGCTCAGCGTGTGGGGAGAGAACGCCAGCAGAGTTGGGATTGGTGGAAGAGGACTATAAAGGAGGAGAGAGACAACATGCAGGAGGAACATCTGAGGAACCCCTGAGAGAGCCGACTGGCGGTGTGCCGCTCCTCCGCGGAAGCGGGGGAAGCAGCGGGGGTGCCGCCCCACCACAGAGGCAGCGGGGTGGGGTGGGGGGGCCAGCAGCTAATCCGGGGAGGACCCGGGAAAGAAACAACAGCAAATCCGTTGCCGCTCCTCCGCAGACACTCAGGAGGCTGAACACAGACTTATGTGAACCCATGAGAGAGTAAAACGCCCCACACTAGCACATGGATGTTCTTCGCAGCAGTACTCCTAACCACCAAAATGTGGAAAGAACCACCTGTTGACCCACTGAAGAATGGGTAAGCACGGTCCATTCACACGGGGGAATGTTGTTTATTCAAGAGGAAAAGGAAATGAAACATTAATTCATATGCTGCAATATAAATGAACCTTGAAAATGTCAGGCCAGGTCAAAGAAGGCAGTCTCGAAAGGCCACAGTCGTGGGCTCGGCGTCTGGGAAACACCCAGAAGAGACAGAAGCCAGGGACGGAAAGCAGGCTTCTGGCAGTCGGAGCCTGGGAGAAGGGAAGGGGCGACCATGGGTGCGGGGTTCATTGTGGTGATGAACAGGTTCTGACACCATACAGTGGCAGTGGCTGCAGAGCTGTGTCAACACACTAAAATTCCCTGAATTATATACATTTAAAAGCTTACAAGGCATTGATTACATCGCCAAAAGGCTGTGTTAAAGGGAAAGAGAACTCTTCCCCTTCTGTCCTCCAGGGCTAGGGGGGTGTCCCTCCTGCTCACAGGACAGCAAAGGGCTCTGCCTCCTCTACGCAGCAAAGCTTCCCTCAAGTCACCCCCTCTGTCTTCTCCAGTCCTCTCTTAATGGTGGAAAGGCTGCAGAGGACAAATCTGAATTAGAAACATGCAGCGGAAGCTATTTCAAAAATGTATTCCCTCACTAACAAATGAAAAGTAAAATTGACAGCTGTCAGTCACCTGGCAGTGGTTCTGTACTGTTCTGAGCGCTTACCTGGTCCTCACAAGTGTCTGCAGGGTGGACGGATATACTATCCGTTTCATAAGAACAGACACTGGGACCACCTAGCAAGGTCACATGAGGGTAAATGTTGAATCTGGGAATCACATCTAGATACTCTGGCCCCAAAGTCTAGATTGTTACCCAATGGGCTAAACTCTGTCCATACCCATCAACTTGGAATATTTGGGTATGAGGCCTGGACAACTATCTATCTATATTTACAGCAGTTTCAGACTATTCTAATTTGCAACTGGGGCTGATTCCCTAGCTGATGTCTGTTGGTTTCCATTCATTCAACAGACCTTTATCAAATGCCTTCTAGGCCATGAGTCCAAGTAAACTCCCAGAATACAGATCCAAATGTGTTTTGTTCTAGTCCTGAAAGAGGTAACTGGGGGAAGAATGAGGAAGTGTCTATATTAGTGGAATAACGGAGCTGGCCAGCTTCTTAGAACACGGCTGTGCCCCCTAGGGAGCAGCCGATTCCAGGTCTGGAGCACGGACACCTCATCATCCCAGACAGCAAGCCCGGCTCGGAGACTTCGGGGAGTCGGGAGATGAGAAGCCAGCCCAACAGGCCAGTCACTGGCCGAACAGTCACATGGACATCCCAAGTCACGTCTCACGGCAATTCACTCAAACGGTTTGAATGAAAAGCCTGCTGATCAATGTAGAAAGTCTGGTAGAAGGACAGATAAGATCACTGTAACCCTAACTAACTAACTGGTTCAAGCAAAAGCCATAAATGGATGCTGAAAGCACTGGCTGAAAGGTTCTATAGAACCAGATACTCAGACGGCACCAAAGCACTCCCCTGCAGGTCCCACGCGCACCGCAGTGAGAACAACGCACATCTTCACTGCTGTAACCAAACCATCATCACTGAGAGCGGGGACTGTCATGGAACCCAGACCCTAGGGGGTACAATGTGCAGTCTCCTTGTCCCTGTGCCTGCAAAGCACTTAGCTTGTTTCTAATCAAACTTCTGCACTTCACTCCAGCTTATAAGAAGTAAAAGAGGAACAAGGTAGGTGACCCTGTGAGAAAAAAATAAATTCTGAACGTGAGACGTTCTACAAGAAAACCGGCTTGGACATAACAAAACATCCAAGTCATGGAGGAAAACCCCAAGATGGGAGCCATCCTGAGGGAAAGGAGACCAACAAGATAGAGCAACAAATACAATGTGTGACATTTGGCTCCAGGTTTGAAACAGCAGCTATATTAGGCAATTTGGGGACGATGGGGAAATGAGAATCCTGGCTGTTGAGGTTATCAGTAACTACTGTAGAGTTAATGTTGCCCTTTCTGAGGTATGCTAACAGCTTTGTAGTTATGAGAAGGGATATCTTGTTCTTAGAAAAAGCCTGCTGAGTATTCAGGCGTAAACTTTCTGCAAGTGTTCTTCAGGGTTCTAGAAAAAGTGTGTGTGTGTGTGCATGCTGTGTGTGTGTGCGTGCAGTGTGTGTGTGTACGTGCACGTTGTGTGTGTGCATGCGCGCTGTGTGCATGCGAGCTGTGTGTGTGTGTGTGTGCTGTGTGTGTGTGCGCAGTGTGTGTGCGTGCACGTTTGTGTGTGAGTGCATGCGCGCTGTGTGTGTGTGCGTGTGCATGCGCGCGCACATGGGGTGGGGGAGAGCAAATGTGGCAAACGTTAAGTAATACTCAATTCACCTGCAGAGGCATCAGGCTGCACTGCACTGTCCTCTCCCCTTTGCTGTTCGCTTGCGATTTCCCAGCATGACGTCGCTCACCGCACCCGCCCCGGGCGGCATCACACTGGCCCTGGGATGCCCCAGGCGAGACCTGCTACCTTTATTTCCAGTGTCATGTACACATCACAATATAGACTGTCTGCCAAAAGGTTGGTGGGAAATGGAAGTAAAAGATGGGCTTATTTTGGTGCAAAAACAAAGTTTGAAATCCATGCATGGTTTTTACGTAATATATTTTCCATAACTTTCAGAACACCTTTGTAAGTATAGATTTCAAAATGGCTTTTACCCCAAAATAATCTTTTAATTCCATTCTTTATTGAAGTCTCCTTCATATATATATATAAAATACACTACATATACCATTTCTGTGTCCAAAAAGAATGGAGACAACTTAATGAAAAAGCATAAATACAACAGCACTAAAAACATGCTGAGCAGTAAGTGCAGGGAGTGCTTATATCAGAAGCCTAAGCTAAGAACAATTTCCCGAATTCAGCTCATTTTCCGAGCCACCAAGGCCCAGGAAGAAAGCGAGGGCTCTGAGGCTGTGGTGGTGGGAGGCACCCGGATCTCTGCTCCGCCTGCCTCTCGTCCCAGGTCTGCCTCCTGCTTGCCCCTCTTATCCATCCATACTCTTCTCAGGGGCCCTCCGTGACACAGGGCACCCACTGCACCCTGCGCTATCACGCCGCGGCCTTCAGACCTGGCTTTCTGTGACAGCGGTGGCCGGGGCTGGTCAGGTGTGGGCCATCAGGAAGGTGACATCCCAGAAGTCCGGCAGGGACTAGCTCCCCGTCCACATCATCCAACCCATTCTTCCCCCCTCCCCACCATCACACTTGACTTCATTTTCTAATTAGGTTTCCAAAGAATAAAAATAATCATCTGTCTCAGTTTGGGCTCCTCCACAAGCCCTGAAACCAAGACTGGGGTGAGAGCAGCTTCCCAGGAGGCCGCAGCAGGAGGAAGAGGATGAGACAGGAAGGGAGCTCACCTGACAGCTTCCTGCTGCGGCCACTGGGACTCATCCCATTGGCAAACCCAGACTTGCCCCACCGCAAGCAGGAGGACTCCAAGCTATTTATCCTCAGACTCGCTTCTTGATTCTTCCCATTTGCCCTGCGTGAGCGGGGAGAAAATCCCTGGCAAACAGCAGCAGATGGACACAGCCAGCGTGTTCTGGAGTGGCCATCGCACAGGAGACACGGCTGGCAGCTGATGTGCCAGTGGATATTTCTGATTGTTTCTACGCCATCCAAACCACCCGCCCCTAAACAGTGGTTCACAGATTGACTGCGCTTAACCCCGAATCACACAGGACATCAGGAAGGCGCTGTGGGTCGGCGGGGACGGACTCAGCTCCAGTGGAGGCAGCAGACCGCAGCTGCTGCCTCTTACCAGGGAATCACTGGTTTCCTGGAATGCGTGCGAGCACAGAAACCCGCACTGAGCCGACAGCCGGATCTCGAGGGCCGATGCACGGATCCTTTACAGCTGTGTAGGATTTTGCACACTTGGAAGACTGGCAGCGACTGCTCAGCATGCAACAGAATTTTCTCCCCATTCTGCAGCAAGCTAGGAGAGGCAAAGGAAGTCGGCAACCGGCTAGGCTTCGGACAGCACAGAAAGCCAACACCCACTGACCTCGTGAAAGAACTGAGGGGAGCGCTTTTTGTTTAAACTCTCATTTGAAATGACTTCAAACTTACAGAAGAGTTGCAGAGATAAAAATGCTGTCACGAGCCCCCACCTTCACCTCTTGTAAACATTTTGCCTCATTTGCGTTATTCAGTGCTGGTGCAGCCGCTGCGTCTACCTGTGCACCTGCGCTCACACTTGCCAACAGAGGTATAGTTCCTACCACGTGCGAGTAACTCACACGCAATCCGCCCTAGATGCCTGAAGACTCAGTGCACCAGTGCACCAGGTCAGATTATTGTCTTATATAAGCACCGAGAGCCAACAGTTTTGGGAATTTTAACGTTGATTCCACATCTTTATTTATTCTATTCTTAATATTCCAATTTTGTCAGTTGGCCTGATAATGATAATGTACTGGTTTCTTTCTTTAAAAAAAAATTTATTTATTTATTTGAAAGTCAGAGTTTCAGAGAGAGAGGAGAGGCAGAGAGAGAGAAGTCTTCCATCCGATGGTTCACTCCCCAGTCTCCCACGCGGGTACAGGGGCCCAAGGACTTGGGCCATCTTCTGCTGCTATCCCAGGCCACAGCAGAGAGCTGGAAAGGAAGAGGAGCAGCCGGGACTAGAACCGGCGCCCATATGGGATGTTGGTGCTTCAGGCCAGGCGTTAACCTGCTGAGCCACAGCACCGGCCCCAATGTACTGGGTTTCTATGTACACTTGCTTGCCCTTTTCCAATAGTGACATTTTAAAGTAAAACAATTTCCTCTCTTTAATATTCATGGTTTTTTAAGTCTATCGTTTCCCTTAGATTAAATTCAGGTCCTGTAATCCTGGCTGGAATCTCACATAATTCATATATAGCTGTGGAAGCCAACCCTGTCGCTCACCAGCAGCGTTAGTTTTCATTACCTGGCCGAAATACTGCCTGATTTCACCGCTGTGACGTTATTATTTTTTCCTCTGCTACAGAGAGGAGAGCCTTTCAAACCTGCATTTTACTTTTTTTGCTTGACAGTGTTTCCAGAAAATTCCTCCCTGTCAAGCCGTAGAGGTGACCTTGCTTGTGTGCAGAGGTAGACAGTGCTGCATGTGTGCACGGACCACAGGAACTCTGATCCAGGTCCTTGGTCGGAGCAATGCCCCACCATCTCTTTGGGCCAAAACCCAGGCCAGGTCCTGCGCTATGGGCACACTGCAGCGCTGGGCTCCAGTGAGCATGCTCCCCTGTCGGCACACTGCAGTGCTGGGCTCCAGTGAGCACGCTCCCCTGTCAGCACACTGCAGCACTGGACTCCAGTGAGCACACTCCCCTGTCGGCACACTGCAGCGCTGGGCTCCAGTGAGCACACTCCCCCAGCTGTCCCACTGGATGCATAGAACGTGGGTGGTAGCTAAGGGAGGACCCTGAACAGTGAATGGTGGGGGCAGACTGGGGAAGGAAATCAGAACTGAGCAACAAATGAGCCCGAAGTGTCCTAGATTTCTCCTCCCTCAGTATCTCGGGCTGGACTCAAAGCCAGCGGACACCTAGGGCTTCGTGCCACTCATGGACGGAAGCAGCTCCTCCTTCCCCAGGAGCAGGGGAGAGGATCCCCACGCAGCAGACAGGGTGGCAGGAACTGGTTTGTTTCCTTTTTCCTTTTCATTCTCTATGGCAGACCCAGCTCTCAGAAAATCCCAAGATGGGGCTGCAGCAGGGGCCAGGCTGGCCCCCTCCTCTCCGACCAGGGAAACCGGGTCCCAAGACTGCAAGGAGAGTCCCTACTGCTTTCCTATCTTGATCCACCGTGGAGCACCCACGGTCCGGCAGAGTGTGCAGCAGAGAAGCCAAAGCCCAGTGCTTTTTCAGCCAGAAGACCAGGAAGAGGGTAGGGGGCTCCTGGGACCAGGAAAGCGTGAGGAAGACTGCAGATGGGAGGAGCTGAGGAAGCAGCCCCACGACGTGGGATGTGAACGCCGGGGCTCACCCCAAGATGCTCACGCACAACTCGGCCCCCACTGAGGAACGGATCGGTGAGCAAACTCCTGCTTAGCCCCAGCCTGGCACTGGGTGATGCACACGTGGAACAGATCCAAAGAGCACAGCAAAGGCTCTGAAAACGGAAACACGGCCCACGGGAGGCAGCTGCCTCGCGGGCTCGGTTACCTGCTGACACAAACCGTCTTCCACAGCATCCCCCTCCACTGACGAGCAACCACATACACTCAGCCATTTGTTTCTTTCTTTTTTGCTTGTCTGAATGGATATCAGCCTCCTCAACTGGCCAAGGCCATCACCTGCCATCAGCCTACCTGTGACACTCACGACGCCCTTCTTTAACCTGCCCCTGTCACTGGCAGGAGCCTCGCCCACCACCAGAGGGCAGGAGACAGCCCTCAAGAGCAGTTACCTGGGTCAGTCAACGCATGCTTTAGTATTCGGGCCAATCTCTCTTGGATCTTGTGAGAGGCTGGAGTATGGAGGAGAGTGTACCCTGTTCTGGATCTGCACTGTCCTTAAGGCAGAAAACAAACAAACAAACAAACAAACAAAAAAACCCGCAGCTTGGAAGACTCCCATCTCTTAAACACGAGAGAAGTCTTCTCAGACTCACGGAGGGGCGTGGCCGAAGTCTGATGATCAATAAGCGTTTTGCCAGAGAGCAAGTCAGGAAGAAGCGATTCTGCCAGGGCCCAGACACATCCTGTTCCAGTTTCCTGATGCTCCAACGTGATACACCGTGAAATTCCGACGAACGCGGCCCTTCTCAAGTCTCCCCCCGTACCCCTCCCAGCAGCAGAGGGGGCCCCTGCAAGCTCGAGGGGTACAGCCCAAGGTGGCGACCACACGCAGGGAAAGTCTGTGACACCCACTTACCCACCTAAAAATCGCGAGAGTGTTTTCTCTACTCCTTGTTTCCCGTGGAGGAGGAGGAAGGGTGGGCGGTTCCCACCACCCCACGATGAGCAGGATGCCCCTCACTGGCTTGAGAACAAAGACATGCTGTCCAGCCCCATCTCTTTTCCATATGAGTGTGATACAGTTCTAAGAACCCAAACCCACCTATGTAGGAAGGTAGAAATGCCACGCAGTTTTCACTGCTTTAGGAGCTCTGTTGGGTCAAGACATAGGAGAGCAAAACAAGTGACCCCAAGAAGGTTACTCTTGGGGGAAATCTTGGCAGGTCTGTGTTGTCCTGAGAGATCAGGACTCCGGAGTCATACAGAAGGTCTGTTAGCTAGAACACTCTGTCAAGGTGAAGAAAGCGCGTGACTGCCTTCTTCATTTTACCATTAGACCAGTAATTTTCACTCCAGGTAATTAATGTGAGAGACTGCCAGAGAGGCACACAGGGTTTTACCAAGATCTGCTCCACAAACACTGACATGAGCGCACAGCAAGTCTGTGCTGATGCTGTGGGAGGTCCAGCCTGCGACAGTTGGAACGAGGACCCTGGAACCTTCATCCAGCTCCAGCAGGACAGAACCCGGGCGTGGCTATGGCAAAGGACACTCTTTGCCTGCACAGGAGGAGCAACCAGGAAAATGGCAGTGGTGCTGTTGTGTTTCCAGCCACCCACCGCCGACAGCCCTCTCACCTTCCTGTTAGGCTTACTGCCTACTCCCACTGGAGGCTGGGGGCCTTCCGCACCCATCTAAGCAGAGTCCACAGCGAGCCATTCAGCCTCTCCCTGCTGAGTCTCAGAAGGGTACAGCAGCCGTGCCCAGCTGCAGTGGGCAGTGGGAGGCGCACTGTAGAACCCTGGCCTTACTGGGCCCATGGCCCAGCCCCCAGTTCTCCTGGGTAAGCTGCCTTCCTGCTCACTGACCCCCGTGTCACTAACCCCAGCCCCCAGTGGTTTCTGTCGGTGCTCCCATGAGCTCAAGCACAACAGGCTTGACCCCAACAACACAGCTTTGAAATGCATACAGAGAAGCTGCTAGAGATACTAAGATAAATGGATAACCCCGAAGACTGCATGGAATTCTGGACACATGGCTCAGAAATGGATGGGCCATAAATAGGTGGCAGCCACGTGTCCATTTGAATTTTAATTTAAGCTATTCAAATTAGATAGAATCTAGCAGTCGGTCAATTTGGATGACAGCATTCCACACGTGCCCAGTGGGTGCTGCATCAGATGTGTACCCTACTGGGCATTTCCCTCGATCCATTTGTCTGAAGTATTTAAATAGCACAGTAAGCTTAATTTTCTAGAAATACAGAGCCCTATACCAAGCATGCAAAAAACAAACACTGCTCTTAAACACTTCTGATATACATTAAGTAACCATAAACTAAGGCAAAATAAAATGTCAATATATTTCCCAAAGTAGAAATTGTGGGACCTACACATCCTGTCCATAATATAAGCAAACTACAAATTCACAATGAAAGGACAGCCTGCACACACATGCACACTTACACACACTCCACTGGAAATTTTTAAACCTTTTTCTAAACAAATCTTGGGTTCCTGAAAGTAAAAAACCATGAAGAAATTTGAACCACACTAGCAACGTTCTAAAAGCAGTATGCCAAAGAAAATGTATGGTAGTAGACACTGGAAGATGGCTGAGCATTAGCACCTGACCCAAAGCACAAGTTCAGGGTTGGCAGCACTCACATGGGGTCATGGACTCCAGCCGTGCCCTCCTCATGGGCAAGGCAGCTTCACCTTGCTCCCATCCCTACCGAGTCATCAGCACAGCCCTGGACGCCTCACAGCTGGGACTCAGGTTTCTTAAGTGTGGAGAATGCTACGTCTTCTGCTCCAAGTGTGTCTGTTCGGTTGGCTGTTAACTGATTCTTGGAGCTTGATGCCCTTCAGATGAAGTCAGCTCGTTCAGTGACGGGGGGTTCTGGATTTTGCACCCCCATGATGCTTTGTCGTCCTCCTTTGCTGTTTTTCAGATCGCCATGAGGTTATCTCCAAAGAAATCCTGGAGCTGGACCCCTGGGAAAACCAGTGGAACGTGGTTGCCGTCAACGTGCTCATGCACGACAGCTATGACGTCTGCCTGGTGGCCAGGATGAACCCCCGGGACCTCATCCCCCCGCCCGCAGACCTGGTGGACGAGGACAGTTAGCACGGAGGCCCTCCTGCCGCGCCTGGGCACCCGGCCATCACTGACACAAGCACTGCATGCGTAGCGGCCCCTGGGCAGAGTGTGCTGGTGCCACCAGGAGCGGTGGACGCAGTAGATGAGACACCAGGGGCAAAGCATTGGAATGGCCACAGGAAGAGCCCCGGGGTGAGGCCACAGGGGCGCAGGAGATGGAGGCGTCTCAGCCAGCAGTGGCCTCTTACCTGGCCACGACCTCACAGGTGCAGCTGATGGTCAGGTCACAGAAATGGCCAAGCAGAGGCCCTGTGCTGGCAAAGCCTCCAGGGGGCCAGGTGGCCTAGGGCACAGGGTTCACTGCTAAG
Organism: Oryctolagus cuniculus; assembly: GCF_051225735.1. Taxonomy (NCBI): domain Eukaryota; kingdom Metazoa; phylum Chordata; class Mammalia; order Lagomorpha; family Leporidae; genus Oryctolagus; species Oryctolagus cuniculus. The sequence goes on from NC_142876.1 coordinate 111,983,204, forward strand.
GTTAGGAAAAGTAGATGGAGCTAATTGATGGCCAGCTGAAAGGACCAGGAGTGTGGACCTGGTCACTGCGCAGAGGGGTATCTCGGGTAGGGATGTGAAAGGCAGGCTTCTCTCTGGGCTCTGTCCTGTCTTCAGTCTTACACACTGTACTGCAGCAACATGGCCCGGAGCTGGGCTGGCTGTGGCCCATTCCCAGCACACCACCATGAACAGACATGTCTGCTCTGGGCGGAGCGTGTGTGCACACAGAGGTGCAGGATTCTGCGGTCCTGAGCCACTCTGGGGTTGGCACTGAGGATCCGGGATGAGGCTTGCCCAGGCTGCCCTCGTCTGCTCTCAGACATACACAGCCTCTCTGCAGGCTGGCGCCAGGTGAGGAGAACTGGCCCCAACCCCGGGCCAGCACTGGCTCCGGAGTGAGGGGAAAGGAAACAGCCTCTCTGGCCTGGCCATCTGCTGCCTTCTTAACCTCAGCCCTTAAATACCATCCCCAATGTTGGGGTGAGGACAGAGCCACTGGCTTTAGCCCAGGGACACTATTTAAGTGATACATAGGAAAGCCACCTATTTTCCTACCATCCATTTGTATTTCTGGAAGCACCATGAACTCTAAGAATGTATTTTGATGGCTGCTTTTCAACTGCATTTCAAAAGTTCATGGGGAACAAGGTGCTTTTTTAAGCAGGAGAGATCAGTGAATTCTCTATGACCCTCCCAAGACCGCTGCTCTGCGGCACGGAGCTACGCGTCCCCAGCTCCAGCTGCTCACCCAGGGAGCAGAGGCAGGTCCAAAGGAACAGGAGCCACCTAGAAACCGACTTCTGCCCCGAGGAAGGGGACCGGGTTCCCAGCCCTGTGTGTTCTGAGTAGACTAGACTCTAGGAGGGCAGGGGCCCTGTCTACCTCCTTGCAACTGCAAGGACCTGGCCTAAGGTGGATCTTAGTGGCAAGTTAGGGAGGCATCTCTGAGCACAGCTGGGAGTCTGGGTTAAAGTGAGCTCATTTCTCTCCTGGGGAAAGGTCATAATCCGTGGGTTCTTCTCCTTGCTGCAAAGACAGAGCAGTTCTGAGTTGGCTATGTCAGCTGCTGGTAGCCACAGCTGAGGGCCTCCAGTCCCGAGCTCCTCTTCACAGAATCACTGTGCCTGCTGCACCTACTGAAACATTCTAGAAGCTGCCAGTTCCCTGAATCTAGGGAGGCCTTGTCAGCGTGTCACTGCCGATCTAGATGCTGTGGGCTCGAGTTCCACCTCAACTTACCTAGTAGCCGTGCGACCTTACACGGGATAATCTTTCCAAAGTCCTTTTTTTGCTCATGTGCAAAATGGGAAAGAAAATGCTACATGCTTTATATATAAGAAAATGCTGAGCAAAATACCTGCTAAATACTAAAGCAATAAACACGCATTAGCTGCCATCATCATCGTCATCAGCATCACTGCCTTCAGCATTTCCCAGAGCAAGGTGTCCCAGGAGGAATCCAGCACTGTAAGGGACCCCTGCAGTGGAGAGACACACCGGTGACCAGAGACGGCTCCTGACAGCCCAGACCCAGCCACTTGGCTCCTCCAGGGGCTGAGAAGCAAGCAAGGGAGGCCCTGATGCCTCTCAGATGGATGCCTTCCTGGAGGGCGGGGGTAAAACGGCCACCGCTGTCCCATGAAAGGTCTCATGGGGTCACTGCGTCCAAAGCTCTTCAGGGAGTTTCAAGAGAGCACAGAGGACAGATGACCTTGGCCTGGAGCCGGGGTGGTCAGCGCCCCTGGGCTGGTTTCACCCTGGAGGGCAAGCTCCCATCAAGAAGCAGAATGTCTCAAACTGGTTCTGCCAAATGGGCGTGCGACGTCATGGGGAGCAGCCGTCCGGCTGTCATTTGTCTTTACGTAACAGGCTCCTGCTTCCTTGCTTCTGTGCTCAGTGGAAGCCCTAGGTGCTTTTCTTATTTGTAATGAAACCCATGGGCCCTTGCCCCCTTGCCGTCAAACACTGTCAGAGATCCAACTGTGAAGCGTTTTCCTCTCACTCCTTCCTTCACTGTGACCCAAGCCTGTCCCAGCATCTCGTGGTGGGCTCTTTCCAAACCTCCCCCGTTGCCGGTTCTCAGCACGGTGACACAGGACTTCCAGGCGCTGGGCAGGGACACGCGTAGGGAGGGAATTTGGCTGCTGAGACCGACAGAGACTGCAGCTGTCCACCATACCCAGCCTGGTTTGTGTTCAACAAGACGGCACCATTGTTCTCAGACTGACTTCATGAAGAGCGAAGGCTTTACATGTGAACTTACAACATAAATCTTTGTGAACAAAAGACAGAGCGTTCATCTTGGTTTCCAGATTGCAATTCAGTGCCAGTTTGGGGCAGGGGCAGCAGGTGGCGCCATTCCCAGGAAGGCTGAAGCACAGAAGGGTGCCAGGAAAAGCAGCCAAAGCTGACCACAGACGACCCCGAGGGCCACACCCGGCAGTCGGGTGTCCACGCAGGAGCCTCACTCTGCAGGCCCCTCCCTGTAGCCAGCAGGAAGCACAGCAGGGCCGGTGTTGGGGAGCCTGACCTGACCCAGGAGCAGTGCACTGAGAGCTACAGCTGAGTCCGTGGGGCCGGGGGTAGGGGGTGCCGGCACGTGCTGGCAGACTGAGAGCATGGAGGTGCCACGGGTTTGACCAGACAGCCAAAACCAGAGACCTTCAAGGGAGCCCCCACCTCTCCACCAGTGTTCCTTAGGGAATGGCCACCCACACAGCTTTGGCTCCTCCCCCCAGGCCGAGTGGGCTCACCAAGAGCCAGGAGAGGCCCTGCGGCACAGGGTCAAGTCACTCCACTTCTTGGCCAACCCTTGCAGACACAGTCAGGTGAGCTCTACGGCCGCCCCCAGCATACAGACAAGGGCCCTGCACAGCATCAACCAGGCATTACAATGTTTTTCCTTCTGGTGCTTAGTGTAACGTGGCCCATGGCACTATACTGGCCAGAGACATCACAGAGCTGTGCAGAGGGGCTCGAAAAATTCTTCTCACTCTAAGAGAGACATAGAAGAAGAGAATGGACTACGGAGAGGCTATTCTCTGCTGAGGCTCTCTAAGCTGACCTGCTCCCTGGAACACTGCGACTGCCCTGCAGCCAGCAGGGGGCGGTCAGACACCACTGCAGTCCACCGCTCCGAGAACCGGGATCCTGGATGCTGTGAAGCCGCTAACTGCCCTGCCAGGGGCCACTGGTCTAAGTGTTCACTGCCGTTCAGGTCACCTGGAGCTACGTGCAACCCAAGACGTCCTAACAGATACTTCACCCGCCCTCCCCAAGGCCACCCTCTGTTAGGACAACATCTGTTACTCCAGCCAAAGGGGAGGACTCAGTCCCAGGTCCCCCAGAGGTCTGGGGACAAGGCTGCTGCCCAGTGCTACAGGGTAAATTCTGCCCAGCCTGCAAGTGCTTACTATGTCCAGTCACTTAGCTATTTCTCTGCTATTTCTCTCAGATCTTCAACATTTTTGTTTACTGCAAAGCCCACCACCATCTGCTTTTGCAGACAGTGTTTTCCTGGAACCCAGCAACCCCCATGCATCGGTGCGTCATCTGCAGCTGCTTCCGGTGCAGCCCGTGGCCCTTGCAGAGGTTTGCTGACTTCCCGTGCCCCCACCCAATTACCTTGAAGACAAGTTCTGAGCTAAGCGAATGGATGCAATGAGGGACCGAAGGGGGCGTCACAGTTCATTTCTAGGAACTTTCTCAAGATTCCTCGTAAGCATGGATTTCAACATTTTTGCATCAAAATAAGCTTAACGTTTAATTCCATATTCCATGAACTCTCTAAAACATCCCTGTAAAGGCATACTCTCCCTCTGCTGACACATTTAACATGGTATGGATCCATTCTTTCACTCAATGATGTATTTTATTTTTTTTTTTTTTGACAGGCAGAGTTAGTGAGAGGGATGAGACAGAGACAAAGGTCTTCTTTCCGCTGGTTCACCTCCCAAATGGCTGTCATGGTCGGCGCACTGGGGTGCGCCACAGTGAGCGCAAGCCAAGGGCAGGAAGGGTTCCCACAGTACCAGACAAAAGCCACTCTCTGCCCTTTATCTCTGCTTAGCACCTGTGGGTGCTCAGCACCAAACAAGGTGCTCCCGGGATACCAGAAGTAGCGCAGGGGGCACCCTCGCCCTGAGGATCGGCACCAAGAGAAGGAAAGTGTGACAAGATGGCGAAGCCCCAGCCAGTGTGCACCAGGCACGGTGCCGGGCAGACTCGTGCCATGACGTCCAGCCCCGGCTCAGGCACAGTGCCGGACAGACTCATGCCATGACGTCCGACTCCAGCTCAGGTTCTGCAGAACAAAGAGCTATGTGTGTGAGTGAAGTTCCCTCCTCCAAGGAGTGAGTGCCCAACCCAGCACAGTAGGCAAAAACACCACAGAGCCCAAGCTTCCTCACCACAGCTCCCCACCACCACCGTAACTGACCACCATACGGCAGCTTAGAACCACATGAATCCATTCTCTTACACCCCAGTAGTACAGAAGCCCTCTAAGGCTCTCATGAGCTAAAGTCAAGGTTCTCAAAGGGCTGTAGAGGCTCGGAGGAGAGCCAAGGTTCTGGCTTTTTCCACCTTTAGAATCCACTGCCATCTCTCAGCTTGTGGTCCTCCCTCCAACGTCAAAGCCGCCAGCCATCAGGCCCTGACTCACTTCCACTGCCTGCAGGGGCCCGCGTGGACAGTGCAGGAGACCCTACCCAGTTACGGTCAGCTGATTAGCAACCTAAGGTCATGTGCGGCCCTAACTGCCCTCTGCCATGTGACATTACGTACACAGCAGCTCTGGGATTAAGATGTGGATGTGTTAGGGAAGCCAGTATTCTGCCTATTGCAGCCCCCAGGCCCGTGGAATCAGTGCAATGCACACTGATGTGTGTACAATGTTTACAGGACGTCACACACACAGCGAAGTCAGGGGGTACACAGACACAGGTCATTGAAAGCATGCACCCTAGGGATGTCCATGACCAGGAAGGACACGCGGTGAGGTTCTGGATGGAGAAAACATCCGGCCTGGGATTGGCTGGCATCCAGCTTGAGCCCACGAGGGGCCAGGCACGGATGAAGTCCGCACCACAGAAGGGGAATTGCTGGCATAAAGAACTGGATCAGGGACAGCGTTACTGTGCCCCTGATTAAGCCAGTCCCACTCTGCGTTTTCAGAGCCAGCACATCACACCCCCGTGGGCACACACCAAGACATCTGGGGAGCAGTGCAGGAGGTGGGAACAAGGAGCAGGGAGCCACAAGGTCACCATCCAGGCTCAGAAGCTTCCATGGTTGTACAAATGCTGGCTCAGCTGGGGGCGGGGCCAGTGCACATGGCGCTCGAATGCTAGGGGCCTGTGGGCCGGACTCCAGATGCTGGAGCATGCCTCATGGGACCTCATCGTCTCTGTCCTATGAGAGCTCCACTAAGGCCTTGAAGGCAGAGGGGGGCCCTCTGTGACCTGGCCGTGAAAAATCAGAGATGGAAGATGCCCTTCCCGAAAAACTGGGCCGAGGCCACACAGGCTCTCGTTCCTTGTAACTGCATGTGGATCTGCAATTATCTCCAAATAACAAGTTTAATTACACAAGAGAGAAGGCTGCCCCTTCGGCCTCCAGACTACAGGGAGCCAGCTTGGCAGGAGCCCAGTGGCTCAGAGCCGGGCTCTCAGCACCTGGGTTCTCTACCCAGCCCCTAAACTCACCAGTTCTGGGACTGTGGGTAACTTAAACAGCCCAGAAAGACCCAACAGCAATCAAGCAGGGAAGACAGACACAGCGAAGGGAGGGAGGGGCGGGCATCTGGCCTGTGGCTAAGACACCTGCATCCCATACTGGAGTACCTACGATCGACTTTCAGCTCTGTTTCCAACCTGTATCCCCATTCCTAGCTTTACCACTCATCAAGCAAAAACTCAGCACAGACACTTTTGGACAGGTGAAAATTCAAAAAACATTTTGATCCAGTCGTCTACCATTGTATAACAAACTACAGCCAAACTTGTCACATCCCATGACCATGGACAAGTGACTCAGCTTGTCACTTCTCTACTCCTCGCAGTACTCGGGCCTGGCCTGGTGCACAGACCTGGGAGATGGCACGGACAGCTATGAAGCCAGGCTCCAACTGAGGCCCCACGGCCACCGCAGGCCCACACCCCACTCTGCAGCAAGGCCGGCAGCGACACGGCCTACCACAGGTTTCTTAGCATCACTCTTACCACACTTTATGAGTTCATGCAGCCACAGGTCTCAGACTCCGGGGGAAGGAGGTAAACCTCTCTCTCCATGACAGGAGAACCAAAGAACATGCACCACGCTATAGAACTTCCATCTCTGCCATGCACTTCCTCAAAGGCTCCTCTAGGGTGCGCTCGAGCAGAACGAAGGAAAAAACCAGGGCCATGGAGCAGGAAACAACGTGCTGTGTGCCAGGGAGCTCTCCCCCGAGGTGGGAGAAAGGCAAAGAACTGCTGGAAAGAGTTCCAGCATAAAAACAAAAACCAGCTCAATGGTAGAACATGGGGAAAGAATTAACTGTATAAATGGAGGGAATGGGGCTGGCACTGTGGTGTAGCGGGTAAAACCTCTACCTGCATTGCTGGCATCCCATACGGGCACTGTTTCGAGTCCTGGCTGCTGCACTCCCTGGGATAGCAGTAGAAGATGGCCCCAAGCCCTTGGGTCCCTGCACCCGATGTGGGAGACCCGGAGGAAGCTCCTGGCTTCCGATGGGCGCAGCTCTGGCCGTTGCGCCCAACTGGGGAGTGAACCAGCAGACAGAAGACCTCTCTTGCTGCCTCTTCCTCTCCTTCTCTATTTAACTCCGACTTTCAAGTAAGTAAGTAAGTAAATAAATAAATAAATAATGGAGGGAACTTCACCAGTGAAAACCTGAAGCAGTTATTACTCTAATAAAGAAACAAAAAGTACTTGTAAATACAGGGAACCAACCACCTGGGTCTGAAAGGAACAGTCTCTCACAGTCATAATATAATAATTGAAAAAAATAATCATTTGGGTGCAGAGGTGTGTGTAAGAGGCTAAACATTCAGCTGAGCAATTCACCGGGAAGCTGCAGCATAACCTTATTACTTAAAATCACTGGGTGACCACAGCAACAAGAACACTTCCTCGAAGACCTCTCTAAGGAGTGGGCCTGCAGACAGGAATGGGGGTCGCGGGTCCTCATGTAATTATCGGCTTTTGGAAATTTTTCTATACGTGTACTAATTCGTAAAGTGCTAAATGCTTTAATGTTTAAAATAAAGGAGGAACTGAGGGTCTCGAGGTCCCCGTCATAATGGACTCCCTGCGCCAGAGAGGCCCCCAAAGACACTTGGGGTGGGGAGGTGACAGAGGCCTCTGGTGTGAGAACGGCCTCAGCTGAGCCAGCTGCGGCTGTGTGCGGTCAAAGAGCAGCCTTTGATCACCCCGATGTTTGTTCAGACAGCCCCAGGAGGATGGAAAGGCCAAAGGCCAAAGAAAAAGCAGCAGCAGCATCAAGTGGCCAGGAAGCGACTTATCCTCAAATGCGTCGTTGCACAGGGAACAGGCAGCCCAGCCTGCCCCTCGGCCCAGGGCTGCCCCACTCCTGGCTCTGCTCCCTGAGGGCCAGGCCCACTCGCAGGGAGTGGGGACAAAGGACTTCCCCCCGTGCCAGGCCCTACGAATGGCTTCTCCCAGGAAACCCAAGAGTCTCTGGCAAAACCTGAAGCCTCCCTTGCTATGTGTTTTTAAACCTGGGACTGACTTGGCCCCAGGGGTCACTTTTCCCATGGGCTAAACATCACTTCCAGTTATTCACTTGCCTCCTCTCGGCACCAGGCTGGCACTGGAATCCAGGCAAGGCCTGTGACAGAGGGGCTGAGAGTGCAGGAGGCAGGGCCAGGAGGTGGCCAACAGGCCCTCCCAGCCATCCAGGGTGCAGTAACCATGGTGGCGCCTTTTTGGAGATTCATTTGACAACAGGATGCATTTTAAATACTTCCACCCTGTGCCCAGCAGCTTTGTCCCTACAGAGGCCCCCGACTAGCCTGGGACACAAAGACATCATCAGAACAGCCCAGTTAAGGCAGGAAACAGGCTCAGCAGGTGCTGTCCACACCTGATGGCGGATCTACACTGGGACTACTATGGAGTCATTAAAGGGAATGAAGCTGACAGGTAGGGCTGTGGGATAAACTCCAGGTGCGGCTAAGTCCAGGAAATAAGAAAAAGGAAAGGAGGTGTAGGAAACCACTGTTTGCATAAAAAAAGGTGGAAGACACATATAGAAATGAACGTGTGTACGCACACTGAACCTTCTAGAATGATGCAGAAGACACAAGATACTAGAAGACTACAAGTAGGAGTAGTAGAACTTACTTCTCAGCGAGCATCCATTCAAACTGTTTGGCTCTTTTTGCATGTGCATAAAATACCCAGGAATCAGTGCCGGGCAAGGACGCCTGCCTGCCCGGAGACCAGAGCACATGCGCACTGCTGGTGGCAATCAATGGTGCAGCCGCAGGGGGAAGCAGTCTGGCTGTTTGTCAGAAAACTAAATTAGCATCACCATATGTCCCAGCAATTTCACTTCTGGGTATATTCCCAAAAGACTTGGGAAAAAAAAAAAAAAAACACAGGGACTCAAACAGATTTGTACACCAATATTCACAGCAGTGTCACTCGCGAGAGCCAACAGGTAGAAGCGACCCAGGCGCCTCCCAACGGATAAACAAAGCGTGGTCCACGCAGACGAGGGAATGTCATTCAGCCTCCGAGGGGAAGGAGGCTGTGACACGCCACAGCATGGATGACCCGGCACAGGAGCACAAATGCCGCCCGGTTCCATCACACGGGGTCCCTGGGGTAGCCAGCGTCTTAGAGATGGAAGAGGGGACGGTGGTGCTGTGGCGGAGGAGCAGGAACCGGGACATACTTTGGGTAAGGACAGAGTTTCAGTTTGGGAAGACAACGAAGCTCAGAGGCGGATGGTGTTGATAATCATACAATAGGGTGAATGTGCTCGAAGCCACTGAACTGTATGTTTAAAGTGGTTAAAATGGTCGATTTTATGCTCTATTTATTTTACCACAGTAACATATTTGCTGCATTTCCAGAGAGGTTCTGGAAGGCAGCTATGAACTCTGCGCCAGGGAAGCTGTCTCTCCGAGATGCAGGCTCCAAGGAGGAGGAGCCCCTCCTGCCCCAGAGCCCCCCAAGACCCGTGACCCCTGCTGAGGCCTCAGGTCCCCGGGAACCCACCCTGGGCAGTCTGCAGCCCTAAAGCAAGGCAGAGTGGCTAGACTGCCATGGGCCCTCAGCACATCACACGGATCAGCCTCGTGGCCCAGAACGCGGTGGCCAAAGACGAGCTGGACACAGCTGTGGCTCCATGTTGACACTGTGGCGTCCATGCGTCTGCACCCGCTTGAGCCAGCACTTGGCACAGGCAACTGACAGGAGAGGTCCACCGGCAGCTGGGGGCTGTGGAGGAGGAGGAGCCCTGGAAGAAGGGAGAGACCCAGACCCTTCCCTCTTTAAACGAGTTGGCACCCACCTTCCGCAGGTGGCAAAGCAAGATTCTGGAGGTGCCATCTCTACGGGTTGGCTCACTCAGCCATCACGGTCTTCCACATTGGGCTGGGTTCTCCCATTTGAGAGAGAGAGAGAGACCAGCTGTGACTTCACCTGCACGCCTCCCCAGTGGCCACTGCTGGGCTGGAAACAGCTAGAAGCCCCACAAACACCTCCCTTTCCAACCAGGGCCAGCCGCAGGCTCTGTTCAGCCCAGAGGAGGGCACTGCACAGAGGGGGCTTCCTTCTCTGGGTCTTGAACAAACTCCAAATCGGAAGCCTCCTGGTCCCAGTCCTGTGAGAACAAGATGCAGTCCCACCCGAGGACGGGACACACACACTCCCACGGCTGGCCACGGAGGCTGCTCAGGGACGCCGGAAGGGGTGGGTGCAGCCCTCGAGTCAGCTGTCTGCGCCCCTGTGCTGTTGGCCCTGCCACTTGCCCACTGCCAGCCCTGGTGTAGCCACCTCCTCTCCTCTCCGTGAGAAACAGCAACCTCCCCTCCAATCCCTGGACCAACGCCGGGCTAAGGACGGTAATGTAGAGCAAACAGGGCGACGTTGATGAGACAGGCAATGGGGGGAAGAGGAGCTGTGATTAAGCCCCCCACTCAAATTCTGAAAAAAATCATGAGACCATCCAGTTGATGACAAAATGAGATTTGGAGGAATTCAACATACCTTCTCAGTTTTTAAAACTCTTAATAAAACAGGAAAATACAGATTCTTCCTTAACATAATTTTTTTATTTGACAGGCAGAGTCATAGACAGAGAGACAGAGAGAAAAGTCTTCCTTCCATTGGTTCACTCCCCAAATGGCCGCCATGGCCAGCACGCTGCGCCAATCTGAAGCCAGGAGCCAGGTGCTTCCTCCTGGTCTCCCATGTGGGTGCAGGGCCCAAGCACTTGGGTCATCCTCCACTGCCCTCCCAGGCCACAGCAGAGAGCTGCACTGGAAGAGGAGCAACTGGGACTAGAACTCAGCGCCCATATGGGATGCTGGCGCCACAAGGTGGAGGATTAACCAAGTGAGCCACGGGGCCGGCCCAACATAATTTTTTTCAAATATACAAAGTCCTTCTAGCCAAGTGAGACTAACCAGACTAGCATTTGCTTTCACTGTGAGCCACTAGAAAACACCTGTTGGGACTGGCACTGTGGCGTAGCGGGTAAAGCCACTGTCTGCAGTGCCGGCATCCCATATGGACACTGGTTTGAGTCCCAGCTGCTCCACTTCCAATCTAGCTCTCTGTTATGGCCTGGGAAGGCAGTGGAGGATGGCCCAAGTCCTTGGGCCCCTGCACCCACATGGGAGACCCAGAAGAAGCTCCTAGCTCCTGGCTTCGGATCAGCACAGCTCCGGCCATTGTGGCCAATTGGGAAGTGAACCACGGATGGAAAACCTCCCTCCCTCCCTCCCTCTCTCTGTAACTCTTTCAAGTAAATAAATAAATCTTTTTTAAAAATGTGCCCAAAATTTAAAGAAAATGTGAACATAATCAATAAAGATATGAGAGCTACAAAAAATGATCTGGGCAGCCAGGTGGCCCAGCAGGTAAGATGCTGGTTCCTGTATTGGGTACAGTACCCGGCTCCAGCTCCTGATTCCAGCCTCCTGCTCATGTGGACCCCGGGAGGCAACGGTGACAGCTTTGTCACTCATGTCACACCCCAAGACTGGCTTCTTGGCTCCCAGCTTAGACTACAAACCAGCCCCGTCCATGTGGGCACTTGGGGAGTGAGCCAGCCAATGGGCTCTCTAGATAGATGGACGGACAGACATATATATGTCTGTCTATCTGTGAAAATACATTTTTTTAAAAAGACTCTAATAGGCCTTCTGGAAGTGGGACAATCTGAAGCGATGTGTGTTCAGCTGGGACACCAGGAGGGGCTGAGAAGTTTAGATAATAACATGCTAAACCTGACGAAAATCATAAATGCACATCTCCAGGGAACGCAGTGACCCCACGTGGGAAACAGAAAGCTGAGCAGTTCCCACCGGGGAATGCAGGCTGCAGAGCGCCCTCTGCTGACCACTCCTCCAGGACAGCCTCATCTTGCAGACAGAGCCACTCTGTGGTTCAAGGCCACACTTGGCCAGCCAGCAAGACAGGCATCCAGTGACTGAACCTGGGGAAATACGGCGGCCAGCCACGTGGCTCCGGGCAGGGACATTCAACCGGCAGGTCCTGCTCCAGAGCCCCTGCCAGATGGGAGAGTACATGAGGCCTGACTCAAGTTCTAAGTCACTGTCGAAGCCTGCTCCACCTCCACCTTTCACAGGTCTGGCTGGACATCTGCTACCTGCTTCCTTCCCACTTCCCAGGAGCCCCGCCAGCCACACCTGAGCAGCACAAACAGAAGACAGCCTGCAGCAGCACATCCTGATCCAAAACTGAGAAGCAGGGATGGGGGGGGGGTGGCAGAGAAGGGTCTCACGGAAAACTCAGCAAGCCAGCAGACAGGGAAACACCTGGAAGGAGACTCCGAGACCCTACAAATCCACACCCTGCAACCAAAGACGACGGCCACATACAGGCTGGTGCTCAACCAAGCCAAAGCTGAGAGAGTCTGTCACCCGCAGGGAACAGCAACACATAAAGCATTGGAAGCTGTTCTTCGAGCCAAAGATAAATGATTCCAGATAAAAATCCTAGAGCTAAATGAAAGGATGGAAATTTATAGAAACGAGAGAGGCATCAGTAAATATGAAAACCTTTACAAGAGTTCTGTGTTACATATTATACGTGAACAAGTGCAATATTATTTGAACGTACACTATCATCACTTAGAGGTGCATATCGCAAACCCTAGAGCAACCACAACAAAACAGAGAAAATGAAAAGGTACAGCTAACAATAATGAAGATGAGTGGAGATACTAAACATGAATTAATGCAAAGAAGACAGGAAAAGAATAAAAACGAGCCAAGAACAGAAGGGATAAACAGAGAAACAGCGAGACAGCGGGTGGAAACACGAACGTTTGAAAACCTACGTTAAATATAAATGACCTAGGTATGCAAATAAAAAAAGATCACATTAGATGATAAAGCAAGCCTTGGTGATACACTATCTACGAGAAATTTAGTGTTAACATGGAGACACAGATAAACTACAAAAGGACAAGTCTTGAAGCACTAATCAATTCTAATACACAAATAAATTTAGTGTGTATAGCTATTTTGTCTGATAAAAATATAGGCAACCCATGGGACAGGTGTCTAGCCCAGTACTTAAGATGCTGGTTGAGGCCAGCGCAAGGCTCAATAGGCTAATCCTCTGCCTTACAGTGCCAGCACCCTGGCCTCTAGTCCCGGTTGGGGCGCCGGATTCTGTCCTGGTTGCTCCTCTTCCAGGCCAGCTCTCTGCTGTGGCCCGGGAAGGCGGTGGAGGATGGCCCAAGTGTTTGGGCCCTACACCCCATGGGAGACCAGGAGAAGCACCTGGCTCCCGCCTTCCGATCGACGCAGGGAAGACCTTTCTCTCTGTCTCTTTCTCTTACTGTCTAACTCTGCCTGTCAAAAAAAAAAGAAAAAAAAAAAAAGATGCTGGTTGAGATACCTGTGTCCCACATCAGAGTACCTGGGTTTGACACCTGGCTCTAACTCCTGACTCCAGCTTCCTGTTAACGCAGACCTTAGGAGGCAGAAGGTGATGGCTCAAGTCCCTGGGTCCCTGCCATCCACATGCACAGAGCTCCACATTCCTGGCTTCCACCTGGGTCAGACCACCTATTGCAGGCATTTGTGGAGTAAACCAGTGGATGGAGATCTCTCTCTCTCTCTCTTTTTTTTTTAAGATTTATTTATAGGGCTGGCACTGTGGCGCAGGGGGCATCCCATATCAGCAACAGTTCAAGCCCCGGCTACTCCACTTCTGATCCATCTCTCTGCTACAGCCTGGGAAAGCAGTACAAGATGGCCCAAATCCTTGGGCCCCTGCACCCACGTGGGAGACCCAGAGGAAGCTCCTGGCTCCTGGCTTCAGATTGGCACAGCTCCAGCAGTTGCAGCCAACTGGGGAGTAAACCAGAGGATAGAAAACCTCTCTCTCTCTCTCTGCCTCTCCTTTTCTCTCTGTGTAACTCTGACTTCAAATAAATGCATAAATCTTTAAAAAAAAAAGATTTATTTATTATTTGAAAGATCTCGAACCAGTGCCCATATGGGATGCCAGCACTGCAGGCAGTGGCTTTACCCTCTACATCACAGCACTGGCTCAATGTCTCTCTCTCTCTTTTTTTTTTTTAAGTTAAAAGAATAGGGAATATATTCTCTAACTAAAAACACAGTTAAAAATAAATTGTAAATTTGTAACAATTTTGTGCTTTTAAATATTCAAACATTTGGAAATTGAACAAACACTTTTAATTACCTAAAGGTCAAAGAAGATGGTAGGAGAAATTAGGAAATATTTCAACTCAATGAAAATAAAATACAGCATACAAAATTTATTAGATGTAGCTAATTCGGGGTTTACAGTGTAATTTACCAAGCTAAATGTTTATATTTGAACAGAAAAAGGTCACAAATTAGTAAAACTGGGTAATACATTTATAAATGTCCTAAGACAGAAGTTCTACCCACAAAAAATATTTTTATAAACCAGAAATAACAAATTGGTAAATAGAATTTAAAGATTATGTCCTTTAGATTTTCAAAAAACAGACCATAGAATAAGGATAAATTTAATATACTTTGAGCTCACCCTACCCACTGAAAACGGCAGTGTATGCCCGAAAGTGATTTCTAAAGGCCTAAACCAACGTAGAGATCGACCACGCTCAAGGACTGAAAGACTTCGTACTATACAACAGTTCTCCCACACTGGTCCAAAAAATTCAATGAGAACTCAGTGAGAAACCCACAGCCTACTTGTAAAACCCAACAAGCTAGTTCTCAAACTAGAGAATGCAAAGAACCTTAAGTAGTCCAGACACTTAAAAAAAAAAAAAGAGCAAAGCCTGTGGAACACACTTTCCAACCTCAAGGGCTCTCACAATGTGACTGCGACGTGCACTGTGTGCAAAGGCACAAAGCTAGACAGGAGGTCACTGGGGCAGAACAGAGGGCCCAGAGATGGACGGACGGATGGACGGACACACACCCACATGCGGTGGCTCATTATTACCAAACTCCCCAGGTAATCCAATATGCAAAGACAGACTTCTCAGCAGGTGGCCCCTAGCGCTGCAGCAAGGGAACAAGTCAACCTTGACCCTCAGCCTCTCACGTACAGCAAAACAACTTACATGAACATGAAGGTAAAACTATAAAACCGCCAGAACGTGATATTTAAGATACTAAGCTTAGAACAGAAAACTTGTGTTAAAAAAAATCAACCAACTGGGCGTCAATAAAATTAAAAATTCCTGCTCTTCAAAACATACTATTAAGAAAATGAAAACATAAGACACAGATTGGAAGCAAACATTGCTTATACATACAGAAGCTGTAAGAGAACTCGTATCTGGAACATACAAAGAACATTCACAATAAAAGAACACGGGCAATCGGGGAGTAGGCACTTGGCCTGGCAGTTAAGACCCTGGTGTCAGAGGGCCTGAGTTTGAGTCCAAGCTCTGCTCCCAACTCCAGCTTCTTATTCATGGGAGGCAGCAGCTGATGGCCCAAGGAATTGGGTTCCTGCCACCCACACAGGGGGCCTGGACTGAGTTCCTGGCTCCCAGCTTCAGCCTGACCCGGCCCAGCTGTTGTGTGCATTTAGGGAATAAATGACGTGAACAGGAGCACACTCTGTGTCTCTGAAAACTTTATAAAAAATACAAGCAATAAAAACGGGCCAAAGTCACAAACAGATGTTTGCCACAGAAGACATGTGGGTGTTAAATAAGCATATGACAGACGCTCAACATCCTTAGCCATTAGGAAAATGCAAATTCAAGCTATACCAAGGGGCCAGCATTGTGGTGTAGCAAGTGAAGCAGCCACCTTCCATGCCAGCAGCCCACAAGGGCATCCATTTGTGTCTCCACTGCTCCACTTCAGATCCAGCTCCCTGCTAGTGCACCTGGGAAAGCAGCAGAGGATGGCCCAAGTGCTTGGGCCCCTGCTACCCATGTAGGAGAGCCAGAAGAAGCTCCTGGCTTCAGCTTGGTCCAACCCTGGCTGTTGCATCCCATTTGGGGAATGAACCAGCAGACAGAAGATTTCTGTCTCTGCCTCTATCACTTTCAAATAAATAAATAAATCCTAAAAAAAAAAAAAACATACAATGAGGTACTACTTCACATCCACTGGAACCCTTGGGGAGGATACAGGATAACCGGAACCCGCACTCACGATGGTGATGTAAAATGGCATATCCACTTTGGGAAACAGTCTGGCAGTTTCTTTTGTTAAATGTTTTCTAAGATTTATTTCTCTATTTGAAAAGCAGAGTAAAAGAGAGGCACAGAACAAGAGATCTTCCAGGTGCTGCTTCACTTCTCAAATGGCTGCATCCGCCAGGGCTGGGACAGGCAGAAGCCAGGAACCGGAGACTTCACCCAGGTCTCCCACCTGGTGCCAAGAAATCAAGCACCGGGGCCATCATCTGATGCTTACCAGCTACATCAGCAGGGAGCTGGATCGGAAGCAGAGTAAGCGCCGCTCAAATCAGCACTCAGATGGGGGTGCCAGGGTGCCAAGCGCTGGCTTAACCTGATGCACCCGCAATAGCTGCCTAGCGGCAGTTTCTCAAGTCCCAGCATGGACACCTACCATGTGTCCCATCCATCTCTCGACCAAGCAGTTACCCAAGCAGAATGACATTGTGCATCTACACAAAGGCTTAGAGCTTTGAATGTTCATAGCAGCTTAATGTGCAAGAGCCCCAAAGTGGAAAAACCCCGAATGTCCATCACAGGTGAATGGACAAACAGTGTGTATCCAACTGCCGAAATACTACATAGCAATAAAAACAATGAATTATTGATACGACATGGATGGACCTCAAAATAATTATGTGGCGTGAAGAGGCTGGGTCAAAGGCAGTACACGCTGAGCGAGCACATCGGTGGTGGTCTCGGGGCTCTCCGGATGGGAGGGGAAGGGGCTGGAGGCAGCAGTGACTATGAGCCGTAGGTAGACTCTGGGAGACGATGGATGAGCACTGTCTTGAATGGAGTGATGAATTACATGTATGGACAGGCGTCAACACTTCAACTATGGACATGTCATCATCATCCTTTATCAAGCTTGTTTTTTAGCACAAAGGTAGGTACCATCACGGTGGTACTATTAACCCACTAATATGGATAGAACTTAAAAGATGGGTCATATAAACTGTTGATAAGATACAGATTTAACCAGAACCCTCAGAAATTGCTGGTTGGGGTTAAAAGGACGGGTGGGCACTGGGCCTACGAGTTAAGACATCCACATCCCATTTCAGAGTGCCCAGGTTCAACCTGCAGGTCTGGCTCCTGACTCCAGCTTCCTGCTAATGCAGACCCTGGGAGGCAATGATGATGGCTCAGATCTCTGGGCTCCTGCGTCCCATGTGCAAGGCCTGCACGGAGCTCCTGGCTCCCAGCTTCAGCCCTCCCCGAGCCCCAGATGTTAAAGCCATCTGCACCTCCTTGAAAGAATAAATAAAACTTTTAAAAGTGTCCTGCAGCTGCTTAGGAAAATAGTCCTGCAGTTTCTCACAAATTAACCACTGGGGCTGGTGCGGTGGTGTAAAGGGTGAAGCTGCCACCTCCAGCACCAACATCCCCTATGGCAGTCAGTTCAAGTCCCAGCTGCTCCACTTCTGATCCAGCTCCCTGGTAATGCGCCTGGAAAAGCAACAGAAGATGGCCCAAATCCCTGGTCTCCTGCACCCACATGGGAGATCTGGAACAAACTCCTGGCTCCTGGATTCAGCCTGGCCCAGACCTGGCCACTGCAGCCATCTGGAGAGTGACCCAGCGGGTGGAGACTGGATGGTCCAATTCTGACTTTTAAAAAATTAACCATAAAGAACATTCCCAAGTATTTCCATGAGAAATGAATGCCTCTCT
Organism: Oryctolagus cuniculus; assembly: GCF_051225735.1. Classification (NCBI taxonomy): domain Eukaryota; kingdom Metazoa; phylum Chordata; class Mammalia; order Lagomorpha; family Leporidae; genus Oryctolagus; species Oryctolagus cuniculus. The sequence goes on from NC_142876.1 coordinate 112,000,797, forward strand.
CCAAATGTTAACAACAGCTTTAGGCCTAACAGCCAAATCCTGAAAAGCAACCTAATTGTCCATCAGGAGGTGAATGGTTAGACTTTTGCAGCACAGTCACGTAAGGGTAATAAAAAAGGAAAAGCTCATCATTACTGCATACTCGAAACACCACACGGAATAAAACAAAACACACGAGTGCATTCTGTGCCCTCCTCTCCACACACTGCTCCACGATGGGCAGAGGTGACCAGCGGTTGACAGGTCCAGGCACAGGGTGGGAGAACCGGCCTCCGTGGGACGTAACAGGCTAGAAGGGTGCTGAAGGGGCTCTGTGCCTTGCTTCTGGTGGTGCCAACATGTCTTCCGAGATCAGACGAGATCGGGCGCGTTCAGGGTGGTATGGCCGTAGACCCAACTCGTCTTCAACCATTTACTTCACATGAGCAAGGCCCATTTTAAATAAATTAAACCTCACCAACCTAAGTTAAGACAGAGACAGAGACCGCAACCAAGTCACAGGCCTCAGACACACTGGCTTCTCACTTTCAAACTGGGAAAAACAATTTTAAGACATGAGGAAAGATAAACATGATCTAGATGTATGCTAAGATTAACAGCATATTATAAATATTGTTTTAAAAATACAATGCTGATTTATTATTTTTCAAAAGATTTATTTATTTATTTTCAAAGTCAGAGTTACAGAAAGAAAGGAGGGGAGAAGAGGGGAGGGAGGGGAAGAGAGGGCAAAAGGAGGGAAAGAGATACAGGGTGATCTTCCATCCACTGGTTCACTCCCCAGATGGCCACAATGGCCAGTGGTAGGCCAGGCTGAAGCCAGGAGCCGGGAGCATGATCCAGGTCCCCCAGATGGCTGGCAGGGACCCAAACACTTAGGCCATCCTCCCTGCTTTTCCAAGGCCATCAAGGAGTTGGATGGGAAGTGGAGGTGCCAGGACATAAACCAGTGCCTATATGGGATGCCAGCGTCACAGGTGGCAACTTTGCCCAGTACGTCACCATGCCAGCCCCTGATTTGCTATTTTTTTTTTAAGATTTCCTATCTTTTATGGACATACAATGAAGTATTTGCAGATGAAATGATAGGGTTCTGGTATCTGTTTCAAAATCCTCTGTGGACGGGGACATGGGAGGGATTAAGGATGACTTCTGGAGCTGGGTGATGGGAACCTGGTGGCCCCTTGCGCAGCCTCTGCCTTTGTGTACATTTGAGTTTTCAATACAACAGGAGCGTGAAGCGCAACCTCCATGTGACACTGGGCACCTGCCTCTGGTCACCAGTTTTCTTGCGGCTGCCTAGGGCGCCCCATGGCGCTGCCCTGTCGGACATCGGTCACCGTCAGAGGTGCAGGGCACGCGGCTGGGGATGCGGAAGTCCCGAGGCCAGTGACTTAACTCTGTTCCTCGGCTTCCTTACTGGTGCAGCAGAAGCCTCCGCCTCGGGCTACCGTGAGGACTCAGAGCACCCAGTGCAGCAGCCGGGACAGGCGAGCTCACCACTGCCAATGTCAAGGTCAGTCACACCAGGGTCCATCCCAGGCAGCTCTGTTTCATTGGGGTTTCCACCCCAAAGGTGTCACTGCCCATGGCAAATACTCCTATCTGCAAGTATGGAGTAACTAATTTAAATTTCATACAACGCAGACCAAACGAGTGGCCTTCTCGCCATGGTCACTGTGCAAAATGCCAGCCTGTGGCCTCTGCAAGGTCAGAACGATGAGGGGGGGCAGGTCGGTGCCCCTTCCTGGACAGACAGCCAGCAGAGGGAGCAGGCTAGCAGGCACGGAGACATGACGACTGGAGCAGGGGTCACAGACAGCAGCCAGGCTGCCTCCGCCATGCCTGGGGTACGGCAATGAGGCTCTCACTGCAGTCAGAGAACGTTGGCCAGGATGGGGCCGCCCCCCTGGTGACCATCGGTCTTGGAGAAGCAAGACCCAAAGGGTAGGACGGGACAGAGGGACCGGCAGCTCTCTGCACTATGGTTTCACCTGTTCATACAACAGGAGCAGACAAACCCCACAGAGAACGCAGCCCGCATCTGCTGGTGGACTGTGGCATGCCTGCCCCCACTCCCAGATTCACCATCCCCAGCACCTGTGATCAACAGGAAGGTGGAGGAAGGACGCTGGCAGCCAACACACATGTGCTGGCAGCCGGGGTGGGGGTGTCGGAGAAGCACCCCTCACATGGCTCAGCTGAGGGCAACTCTGGCCACCAACTGCTCCAGTCAAAGGTCACCCTGACCCCATCTACCACTAAGGCTCCACCTCCTGCCTGTCAGAGTGTGGGCGGGTCCTCCAGCAGCCCAGGCTGAGCTGGAGCTGGGCGTGCAGAGAGCTCATGGAAGGGCTGGGGCGCAAGGGGGATCAGCTGGGGAGCGGTGAGCAGAGCGCTGAGGCTGGGGCATGGCTGAGGACGCACCAAGCCCTCACAGCTCTGTGTGCGGGACGCCATCCGCCTCGCCTCAGGGCCAAAGCCAAGGCCCACCCTGACCTCTGGAGGAAGCTGGCTGACAACCGGGACACCAGTCCTTCCTTGAAGGAAAACTGGGGGTCCCCCCACCATGTACCCACCCCCAGTCAATGAAACAAAACACAAACACCCCTCCGGTATCCATGAGGATGGGCTGGTCCCAGGCTCCCCCAGGACACCCAAACCTGCAGGTGCCCAAGCCCCTTACATGTAAAATGGCAAGGGACCGGCCCGTACCCTCCACACCTCCTCCCGCACACCTTAGTCTCTGCTGCCGAGGCGAGCACCCCTCCCGTACACTTGAAATCATCCCTAGATGACTTAGCACACGTAATGCAACATAAATGCCCAGAAACAGGCTGCATCGCTTAGGGAGTAAGAACAAGAAAACAGCGAAAGGTCCATCCACTGGTTCACTCCTGGCCACAGCCAAAGCCAGCTGCTTCACCCTGGCCTCCCACCTGGGCAGCAGGACCCAAGCACCCGAGTCGGCAGGGGGCGCACTGGCGGGAAGCTGGTGCGGAGGTCCAGCAGCGGCACCCATCCCAAGGTGACTCTTCGTAAACAAGCATTTCTGGTGTGCAGTCCGTCGAACCCAGGGCGAGAGCCGCCTGCAGCCCTGGGCCCGGGCCTCGCTCCCATCTCTGCGCATACCTGGATCTCCGCCGGCCTCTGGTCCCGACTCTCCCCGCCTCTGCGGACCACGCTCCCGCAGAGGCCGAGGGCGCAGGCCCCAGCAAGGCGCCAGCCGTCCAGGGCCTCACCTGCCCTCGCCCCACTCACTGCCCGCTCTGCCCCGCACACCTGTGCCATTCTTCTGGAACCTCCCCACCCCCGCATTGCCCTCCACGGCCACAGGGCCCGGCCTTGCCCCTCTCGGCTGGTGACTCAGGACTTAACCCTGCCATTTCCCTCATTTCCCTCTCCCCCGGCCAGCCTACCTTCCACCTGCGCCACTGGGCTGACCCCCGGGGCCCCATTCCAGCGTCCCTTCGGCCTTTCCTGGGAAGGCGGCTCCGCCGCCATCCTGCTGACATCATTGCCTTCGCACGTGGCAGAGCTGCCTGGCGCCAGGTGCAGGAGAGTCTCCAGGTGCTGAGAGCCACACCATCTAAGAGCCGCTTTCTACAAAGGAGATCGGTGAAATGTTAATAACATATTTAATTTGCATTTTAATACATATACCCTATGACATGATATTATAAATAATTTTATAGAACTCAATAAACAAATATTGTCATGTGGACACAATGAATATAAACATCTATAATCAAATATGTGATATATACAGTGGGATACTTGACTTTTTTTTTTGCACTAAGTCCTGGAAATCTAGTGTGTATTTGACACCCACAGAACAGAGTGAGGGGCAGCTCAGGTGCTCAAGATGCTGCTCAGGTGGTCCCGGGTGCCCCGAAACAGTGCCGCAGTGGCCTCCTTACTGGGGTCCCTCGTACCAGTGTGATCATCCTTTTCTGCCCAGGAGGGGGCGCTCACCCCATGCACCTGGCCCTCAACTGACAGCCAGCTCCTGGGCCTGCTGTGCCAGCCACACTCCCAGCAGGACCTGAGGGCTCCCTGACTCGTGCCCTTCCCATTTCTGGCCTTATCCACCTGTCGGGGGTTTGTCAAGAGGCTGGTTGTCCAATGACACCTCTTGGATATCTTTATCTGCGTTTCTCTAATTACTAATGACCTCCTCTAGTTGCTGAGCTACCTGTAGACTTCTCCAACCTAAACAGGCATTGATCCCATTGATTGGCTGCAGGCTTGCTGTTGGGCCACTCTGTAGTAACGGAGCACCACAGAGCTGTGTGAAGCCCAGGTGCTAAAGTCCTTTATGATGCGGGGATGTGGGCGGCAGAGCTGGGAGCCCAGCTTCATGCAGCACAAGGCCAGGAGGGAAACGGCTCTGGTGCAGCCCCACACAACCCCGCTCAGCTGTCCTGGCCAGTGCTCTCTCCTCCAGCCTGCTCTGAGGGCCGGAGAGGCTGGGGGTTCCCAGCCAGTCCCTTCACGGTCTGAGTCCTGAACAACTGCAGGGGGAGAGAAAGGGGTGAATGTGTCTATGCATGCCTATGGGCAGGTGTGTATGTGTCTTTAGTGGTGGCAAGATTCCTAGGAAGTCTTCAGGGGACAGCTGTGTGGTACAGCAAGACACGTTTGGGATGCCTGCCTCCTGCACTAGCGTGCCTGAGTTCAAGTCCCAGCTATGCCTCTGCTGGGAGGCAGTGGAGATGACTCAAGTGCATGGGTCCCTGTCACCCAGAAGGGAGACCTGGATGGAGTGACAGGTCCCTACCTTCAGCCTGGCCCAGTTCTAGCTATTGTGGACATTTGGGGAGTAAACCAGCTGATGGAAGATCAATCTCTATTTCAAATAAAAATAAGTAAATAATACATAAATAGAAGGGGTAAGTTTATGTGATATGCAAATCATCCTCAGTGAGGTTTTTATTTTAAAGCCTGCATACCCTCAGGACTAGGCGGCTGGGAACTGGGGTTGGGGCTGGGAAGGGGACTAGAGGTCTGCATCCCCTGCATAGCAGTGGAACTCAGCACACGCACCACCTTGTGGGGAAAAAGCATCCTTCCAGGCCCCTTTGCAGGGTCTGCTGGAGGCTTTTCTCCGTGAACTCTGCCAGCCCAGCTCCAGGCAGAGTGCCCCCGACTCCCCCCTCATCGCACGTCACCCTCCAGGTAGCCCCCAGCACAGCTGCCCAGCCCTGTGAGGAGGTCCATACCATTATCGTTCCATCCACTGGCCTGAGGTCAAACAAGGCTGGAGGCACACCGGGGCCAGAACTCGCACTCAGATCTGCCCAAGTGCGGAGCCCTGCACCAACCACAAGCCCACTGTCCATGAATTCTGGAGTCCCAGTGAGCAGGAGCCCATCCGCCTCCTCCGCTGGCTCCTGGGACATCTTCACCTCTCAGCCCCAAGCCCTGATCCTCGCTCAGAGCCACGCCACACAGGCTGCACTGTCTGGGTTCCAACTCAGCTGCTCTCTGCCCCATCCCCTGCTCCCAATGCCAGGCACCAGCCCAAGTCCAGCCCTGTAGCAGCTGTAGCTCCGACAGGAAGCTAAATTGAGTGAAAATTGAGTGCAGCCGGGACTCCAGAGCCAAAGAACACTAATTACAGCAGGATCCCTGCAGGAGGAGAGGGCTCAGGCTGCCAGGAGCACTCTGTGGTTCATTTAAAACCAAGAAGGATAAAGAATGACAGTGCAGTGAGCAGGAACACCCAACAGGAGGCAGAGATGTGGAGTGGACCTGGCGTTGGCCTCCAGCCCCAGCCCTGGCCTGGCCTGTGGGCAGCTGAGGAATTCTTGTCCTCATGAACACGTGAGAACATTGCACAGTCAAGATGGACTGCCTGCTTTGTCAGGTTGGGCAGGCTGAAGACAACCCCAGAAAGCAAGGGCCATCCCTCCCCCATCGCCATCTGGGGGTCTTATGCTGATCAAGCAGTAATCCTATAGCCCCCCTCCCCTTTTTCCCCTGGTGCCAAAAGACACTGTCCAAACCCCCTCCTCCTCCTGCTGACACCTGCTCAGCCCCGCCTCCCTCTGTGGTTTCCCAGCCTGAGCTGACCCCAGCATGAGGGCAAGACACAGCAGTAAATGGAGCAGGTCCTCCCCCTGGTGGCCAGACAGGACCCTGCACTGAGACAATGGACAGGCCCTGACATCCAGAAGGCTGTGCACCTCAGGGCCAGCCAGGCCACCTGGCAGGTGCAGAGCAGACTGGTGACACAACCTGGACAGCCGACGTCACCAGAAACAAGCAAGTAAGCAACAACTGTCCCGACATAGTGTGCATAGAGACGATCAGGAAAAAAATTAGGAAACACTGGGATCCCAGAAAGGGAACCTTGAATGACCAATAAACAGATGAAAAAGTGCTCAGCCTGATAGGATTCAGGGAGGAGCGAATTCCAACCACAATGCGATACCACTTCACCAGCAAACACTGATGGCCTGACCCAGCCACTGCCATTGGGCGCACTCTAGCACAAACACCTCGGAAAACAGGTTAGCAAGGTGTAGCCTAGCAGTGAAGATGCCTGCATCCCAGATTGGAAGGCCTGGGTTCAACTCCCAGCTCTGACTCCGGATTCTACTTTGTGCTAACGCACAGCCCTGGAGGCAAGTGGTGATGGCACAAGTAATTGGGGCTCTGCCACCCCCATGGGAGACCTGAATTGAGTTCCAGGCTCCCAGCTTCAGCTCAGCCATGGAAGGCATTTGGGGGAGCGAACCAGTGGATGGGAACCCTCTGTCTCTCAAATAAATAAAAGCTTAAGGAGCAGATGTCCTGCCTCCCCTCCGCAGGTGCAGACCCAGAGAATCCCACGCCCTGGGGCACATGAGGTTCTTCACAGCACTCTCTGGGCAGGGCAGTGGGTGTCCCTCAACAGGATAGTGGCTGAACAACCCAGAGCACCACAGCTGCACAGAGGAATCTCAGAAACATAACAGTACGTGAAAATTAGCAAGTCAGTGCTGGTGTTGTGGCCTCCGCCTGTGACACCAGCATCCCATATGGGCACCTGTTCAAGACCAGGCTGCTCCACTTTCTATCCAGCTCTCTGCTAATGCACCTGGGAAAGCAGTGGAAGATATCCCAAATCCTTGGGCCTCTGCACCCACGTGGGAGACCTGAAAGAAGCTCCTGGCTCCTGGTTTCAGATCGACCCAGCTCCGGCTGTTGCTACCATTTGGGGAGTGAACCAGCAGATGGAAGATCTCTCTCTCCTCCTGTCTCTGTAACTCTGCCTTTCAAATAAATGAAAGACAAATATTTAGCGGGAAAAAAAGAAAAAACTAGCAAGTCACAGAATCATAGATGCCATAAGACACTGCTTATACAAAGCTTAAAACATGCAAAATGCATTAGACACGATTTAGAGATGTATCTGTGCATAACAAAAAAATGACAACAGGGATGGCAAAGATGTACCTGCAGGGAGGGAGAGAAAGGGAAGAGGGCCCAGTGCAGCTTCAGCTGCATCTGAAATGTCTCACTTGCTTGAATGATTCGGAGCTGGGTATGACAAAACGTCAAGCCTGGGGCATGAGTTTTATCCTCTACAGGTGACTGGCACAGCCATGAAGACCTGCTTGGGACACCTGCATCCCAAAGGGAAGTGCCTGGTTCAAGTCCTGACTCCTTTGCTTCTGATTCGCACTGCTTGCTAACTGACACCCTGTGGGGAGCAACTCAGACTAGACTAAGTTACTGGAATTAAGACTTATTCTATGCATCTGCTCTCCTACAATATGGCGCTGGGAGAGGAGTAAACAACTTCTACACAGCTGCCTCCAGTTCGACCAATAACCTGCAGGAGCTGATCCTACTCCTGATTGGAGGAGAGCAGCGTACTCGGCGTGTGGGTAGCAGAGTTGGGATTGGTGGAAGAGGACTATAAAGGAGGAGAGAGACAACATGCACCAGGAACATCTAAAGGGAACATCCGGATAACATCTGAGCAGCCCCCGAGAGAGCCGGCCCACGGTGTGCCGCTCCCCCACAGAAGTGGGGAAAGTGGCAGGGGGAACCGCCCTTCCATGGAGGTGGAAGGGTCGGCAGCCAACCCGGGAAGAACCAGCAGAAAACCTGGGAAGGGCCGAGCAGACAAAAGAACAGCACAGGGTTTAGTGTCGTTCCTCCACGAAGAGGGGGAGCGACAACACCCCAGGAGGCAGCAGGTGATGGCCCCAGCAGGTGGGTCCCTGCCACCCACATGGGAGACCTGGATACAGTTCCTGACTCCTGGCTTTGGCCTGGCCCGAGCCAGGAGAACCTGGCAGATATTTGGGAAGTGAACCAGCAGATGGAAGATCCATCTCTTTCTCTCCTTCTCTCTCTCTCTCTGCCTTTTAAGTAAAATGAAAATGTTTAAAATAAAATATATTTGATAATTGTGCAATATGCTTGTACACACTGGCTTGGGTTGGAACCTACACAAAACCCCCTCATTCCCCACCGCCTGCCCCCCAGGTGAACGACCCTGGCCTACCACTCAGTCTATCTGAATTTTATTTTGTTGTCTACACAAGGAAAACAGGGAGATCTGTCCCAATAAACCAGAGAAAGGAAGAAGTCATAGTTGAGAAGAAAAAAAATTATCTTGTGTGCCTGCTACGTGGCCAGCAAACTGATGGACAAACACTGGGAGACAGAGGCTGGTTCACTCAGCCCTAAATCAGGGTGGGGGCCAGGCAGGTGCTAAGCCAGAGTCCCCGGCATGTGGGGCAACCCCTCCTGGGGCCAGGCGACTACAGTCGGTGGCAGCCCAGGTAAAGTCCACGACTGTTCTCGTGACAGAGCTGCTTCCATTTCAGGTCCCCAAAAGCCCCTTCTTTTGTGTAAAGGATGGGTGTCCACAGGGTCTGACCCCAACATGCAACTCTCTTTGTAACTGAAAGACCACAGGCCACGGCCGAAGTCGGCCTGCCTGGTGTGTGTGGTTGGTGCCCTTAGTTGCTGGTTTTCCACTGAAACCATACCAGTTCCTTCTGACATACACTGGTGAATGTGAAAATCGACTGAAAGAGAAACAGAAACCGAACACCCTGAAGCGATTCAGAGGGTTTGTCGATGTGGCAGAAACCAGGGGTGACACGCCAAGGGTGAGCTGTGGGAAACTCCGGGTGAAAGGAGGGGCTCTGTGAGGAGCTCAGGCCAAGGGGCTCGCCCAAAGAAGAGGAACAGGAGGACGGGGAGAGGACAGGTGGCCGGGGGTAGCCAGATCTAGGGCACAGAGCGGACTTCCTGGTTTCCCAATCTCAGTGTTTCTAGCAGTGTGGGCAAATCTGTAAGGGGCCAGGCAGCAAATATTTCAGGCTGTGCCAGGCGTGTGGTCTCTGTGGCATATTCTTCGTTGGCTTTTGTTTTAGAGGCTCAATCTTTTTCAAATGCCATTCTTGCACCAAAGTCCATCATTTGGCAGAAATCACCTGGGCACAGCTGCAACAGTGCAGATTCCTAGGCCCCACCCCCAGATACTGTGGCTGGGGTCGTAGGTCAGGCCTGGGAACATGCATTTCCTGGGTGTGGCGTTCTCTCCCTCCACCTTGCTCCCACCCACCTCCCCCTGCCCAGGGAGCCTGCTTTGAGAAACACTCAGACAGAGGCTGTCCCAGACTGCAGCAGCTGGGCCAGGTCGGGGTGTGCTGTGCAGTGCCCAGGGAGCCTCAGTAGGTGCACTGTGTGTGAATCACCTGGGCCGTGACTAACCAGGTCTGGTCACCTCACACCTCTGCCCGACTCCCTCCCAGCTCATGACAAAAGTGTCTGTGACACAAGGAGGCAGAGCGGGGATGTGGTCACAGCCTCTGTTAACCCCGGGCAAGGCACTGCACCTCAGCCCTCTCCTCTGAGCAAACACCCAGTGCCTTGTTCTTCGGCTCACCACAGACCCTGGCACTGTATTCCATCTCAATACCAGGGCCAATGCAAGGACAAGACAGTCCACTTGCAATCCCACCCATCCACCTCTGTCGTCACACTCTGGTACAAGGGCAGCAAGGGCACTGGCTTATACACGTGAGCAATAACGGGATGGCCGGGCTTGGGACCAGGACTGGAGTCACAGCTGGGCTACCACACTCTCCGCCAGGCGAGGACTTGGGCTGTCAGGAGAATCCCGACTGGACCTCCAGCCTGCCACACTAACAGAGGACAGCAGTGAGCAAGCGTATGCTCTATCGTGACACATTTCACCCATTTGAGTGTCACCAATTTGATGGTGCTGAGACTATACGGAGCTGTGTGACCATCACCACGACCAACTACAGAACATCGTTTTGTTTTGTTTTGTTTTGTTTTGTTTTGTTTTGTTTTGTTTTGTTTTGTTAACACCCTAGGACGTGGAGTGATGGGAGCTGGTGTGTGGAGCAGCAGGTTAAGCCACCACATGCGATGCTGGGCATCCCTTATCAGAGTGCCAGTTCAAGTCCTCGCTGTTCTGGTTCTGATCAGGCTCCCTGCTGATGCACCTTCAAAAGCTGAAGTTGTTCCAAGTACTTGAGCCTCTGCCACCCATGTGGGAAACCCGGATGGAGTCTCTGGCTCCTGGCTTCAGCCTGGCACAGCCCCAAGCTGTTGCAGCCATTTAGGGAGTGAACCAGAAGATAGACAATATCAGTCTCCTCCTCCCTGTCACTCTTTCAAGTTCATTTTTTTAAGTGGAGTGATAAAAGAATCCCAAGAATACAAGGAAATAATGGGTAAAAGACACCTGTGGGGGCTGGCGCTGTGGCATAGCGGGTAAAGCTGATCAGAAGTGGAGCATCTGGGACACGAACCAGCATCCAAATGGGATGGTGGTGTCACATGAAGTGGCTGTACCCGCTTCACCCGGTGGGCCCAGAGGTTTTTTAGTTTCAACTTCTCTGTGTCTTTGAATCCTAACTATCTCTCTGTGGACTGCAGATATGAGGGCACTTCAAAAAGTTCAAGGAAAATGGAACTAAAAAGTAAATTTTCCTACAAGAAAATTTGAAAATCATACTTGGCTTTTTTTCAGAATACACATTTTGCTGTGAGCTTTTTGAAATACCCTTGCACTTGGATCTCGATTGTCATCCAATCTCTGCCTTTTGCTTGGAAAGTTTAATCCATTTGCACTTAATGTCATCACTGACGTAGGCAAACTTACATCTGCTACCTTATTTTTCCCCCTGTACGTCTCACATCTTTTCATTTCTACATTTCTATCACTTTCTCTTGCGTTAAGTGAATCTTTCCTGGTATAACATCATCCTAGTTCATTTTGTGTGTTCCAGCAAAATACCAAAGGCTATGCACTATATAAAGAATATCTACTTGGCTCCTGTTTGAGGTAGCTGGAATGCCCAATACAACGGTGCTAGCATCCAAGCAATGGTCCCCCAGCTACGTCACAATATGATGGAGTTGGCCGGTGCCACGGCTCAATAGGCTAATCCTCCGGCACACTGGGTTCCAGTCCCAGTCAGGGAACCAGATTCTGTCCCAGTTGCCCCTCTTCCAGTCCAGCTCTCTGCTGTGGCCTGGGAGTGCAGTGGAGGATGGCCCAAGTCATTGGGCCCTGCACCCGCATGGGAGACCAGAAGCACCTGGCTCCTGGCTTCTGATCAGCGCGGTATGCCAGCCGCAGTAGCCATTGGAGGGTGAACCAACGGTAAAGGAAGACCTTTCTCTCTGTCTCTCTCTCACTGTCCTCTCTGCCTGTCAAAAAAAAAAAAAAAAAGATGGAGTTGTAGAAAGGGAAGCAGTTACTCACAGAAAGGCCAAGTGGATGGGACGGCCTCGCTTTGCAGGAACCCACTCCCGTGAGATGGTATTAATCCACTTATGAGGTTGGTGCCTCCATGACCCAATTACTCTGCACTGATTCCCACCACTATCCTGGGGACCCAGCTCCCATATGTGAAACATTGAAGGACAAATCATATCTAAAATCTAGCAAACGTTTTAAGTCCTTTAATTATTTTTTTCACTACATTTTAAAAAGTTATTTTCTTGGTGCTTTCTCTAGGACTCACCGTAATGCATCGCAACTTATCAGACTATGTGTACCTTAGACTTAGGCAAACAATTCCAGTGAGGTGTAGAAATGTTACTTCTGTATAGTTCTATTCCCTCTCCCCACTGGCATGCTAATGTTGTGGTACCTACCGCACCTACATGTTCGAGACCCCATGATGCCCTGATAAAATAATTACTCTCTATATCTTTAACAGTTAAAATGATAATCTTGCTATTTTATATAATTATAATGCATGTGTGTAATTACACATCTGAGAGAAGAAAGGAGGGCAAATATTTATCAAGTTTGCTATTTTAACCATCTTATTTATCTCTTCTGGTTCTCTTCATTTCTTCTTGTGGATTTGAGTTACCATCTGGAGTCATTCCCTTACTCTAGTAGCTTGTACTATCATTTGAAATAATTACATCTCTATATGGTATATGTTCCACAAAATAATGATATACTTATTGCTTTATATATTGCGTTTTAAGTCAATTAAGAGATGAAAGGAGAAAAACATGCATTTATTTTTTTTTATTTTTTTTTTATTTTTTGACAGGCAGAGTGGACAGTGAGAGAGAGAGACAGAGAGAAAGGTCTTCCTTTGCCGTTGGTTCACCCTCCAATGGCCGCCGCGGCCGGCGCGCTGCAGCCGGCGCACCGCGCTGATCCGATGGCAGGAGCCAGGAGCCAGGTGCTTTTCCTGGTCTCCCATGGGGTGCAGGGCCCAAGCACCTGGGCCATCCTCCACTGCACTCCCGGGCCACAGCAGAGAGCTGGCCTGGAAGAGGGGCAACCGGGACAGAATCCGGCGCCCCGACCGGGACTAGAACCCGGTGTGCCGGCGCCGCTAGGCGGAGGATTAGCCTATTGAGCCGCGGCGCCGGCCCAAAAACATGCATTTAAATTGTCTTTTATAATTACAGAATTTCCTTCATTCTTCTCTGTCTGGGGTCACTTGCCTTTCTCCTGAAGAATTTTCTTCAGGATTCCTTGCAGGGCAGCCTGTTGGCAGCAAATCCTTCCAGTTTTGTTTATCTGGAAATGTCTTTATTTTGCCTTCATCTTACTGTGTGTGAGATTCTTGGTCAATACCTTTTTCTCTCGGCACTGGGTCCTACTGCCTCCTGACTTCCATTTTTTTCTGAGCAGGCACCTGCTCGTTGTGGTTCCCTTCCGTGCAGAGTCATTTTGCTCTTGCTGCTCCCCTCTGTTTTCGTCTTCCTGCAGTTTACTGAGCTGTGTCTGGGTGCGGATATCTGTGATTATCTTGGGAGCTCATGGAACTTCTTGGGTTCATATACCAACGGGATCAAGTCTGGGAAGGTTTTAACAACTGTTTCTTTGAAGTTTCTCTCTCTCTCTCCTCTCCTTTTGATAGTCCTATTACACGTGCTTTGGCGTACTTCCTGGTTCATACATTCTTCTCCGGATTGTATCATCTGTCAGTCTTCAGTTTCACGTTCACCAATTCCTTCTCTGCCAGCTCAAATCTATTCCCGAGCCCCTCTGCTGAATTCATTTCGGTTACTGTACTTTTCCACTCCAGAATTTCCACTTTTTCACAGTTTCTATCCCTTTATTGATGTTTTCTGTCTGGTGGAGCATCGTGCTCATGCCTCCATCGCTTCTTGAAGCGTGGTGAGTTCCAGTCTTTTACCATATTTATAAAAGCTACTTCAAGATCTGACATCTGGCCCTCTACAGGTGGCTTCAGTTGTCTGCTTTATTTTTCCTGTGTGTGGGTCCCACCTTCCTTTTCCTTCCCACGTCTCATAGCTTGCTTGCTTTTTTTTTTTTTTTTTTTTTTTTTAGAAAGCTTGGGGTACATACACCGACTCTGCATACTGATCTCCCAGCCTCCCTCCAAGAGCTCTGTTGCAGCACACTTGTTTTTCGGTTTAGTACTTGGCTGGGTGATTTTGGTGACACCTGTTTCCCCCATGGTGTGTAAGCGCTAACCTTGCTCCTCAGGGCCGCAGCCTCTGACCCGTCCACAGTCACTCTGAGATGATGATGGCTTCTGCCAGGCTCTCTTTGACAGCTCCCTTCCCAGGTAGCTTTGCATCAGTATCACGTTGACCCCCATTAATTGCTAATCACTGTATTGTTTTACATAAAGCATTGGGACATATACCGTACCACAGTCTGATCCAGTTACACATGGGGCACTTTACAGCAGCAGCCCGAGTCCAGCCTTTTTCTTATGATGCAAAGACAGATCTTCCTACCTATCTCCTTCCCTGCTGCTCTTCAGTACACTGGCTGGTCTGTGGCTTCTCTTAGTGCTCACAGAGCTACCAGCCTCCTCTTAATTTTTTTTTTTCATATTTATTTATTTAGTTCACAGGCATATTACAAAGAAAGGGAGAAAGAGAGATTTTCCATCCACTGGTTCACTCCCTAAATGGCCTCAACGGCTGGCCAGAGCTGTAAAGATTTGAAGCCAGGAGCCAGAAGCTGCTTCCGGGTTTCACACACAGGTGCAGGGGCCCAGGCACTTGGGCCATCTTCCACTGCTATCCCAGGCCATAAGCAGGGAGCTGGATCGGAAGTGGAGCAGCTGGGACTCAAATGGATGCTCAAAAGGGGTGCCGGCACTGCAGGCGGATGCCCAACCTTCTACGCCACAGTGCACAGTGCCGGCCCCTCCTCTTAATTTCTTACCACAAAAATTTGCCCTACTTTTGAGAGAGCCCTCAGGTTTGAACTTTCCTACTTTCCATGAAAAATACAGTCAGCTCCTTTTGGGGAGAGCTTTGGAGCTCTCTGAACTTGAGTCTTCCTCTTGCTCAGAGCTTCTCAGAAACTAGAGGTGGGAGCAGTCATCCGCTTGTCTCAGAATGACACCCCGCCTAGAGACAGGAGCCTCTGCTCTACCCAGCTTGCCTCTCCTGGGGTAGGACCTCTTCCCTATAAACAAGCGAGGGCAATGGTGGCAGAAACCTTACTAATTCCAATGTGCCATGCCTGAATTAGAGTTTCTGCTCTACACACAGGATGTAGGCAGAAGGCAGGCCTCAACCTCTCAGCCACACTTCCCTAAACTTTAATCTTTGCAACACACAGCTGGAGGTAGGGGACAAGGCGGAGTGCATAAGAAAGTTAACACTGCACACGTGCAGACCAATCCTCCCCATGCCTTTCTTTGCAAATAAAGGTATACCAGAACACAAGCTTGCATGCCCCTCATTCACTGTTGTCTGTGGGTGGTTTCACGCTGAAGGAGCAGCACTGAGGAGCTGCAAGAGACAGCCATGGCCTCAAAAAGCAGTGGTCCTTGTTCAAAAAATTTTCTAGAAGCAGCCAGGGCTGTGGTGGAGTGGGTTTGAGTCCCAGCTGCTCCACTTTTGATCCAGGTCCCTGCTGATGTACCAGGGAAAGCGGTGGAAGATGGCTGGGCCCCTGCACCCACGAGGGAGACCCAGAGGAAGCTCCTGTCTTAAGCCTGGCCCAGCTCCACCTGTTGCAGCCATTTGGGGAGTGAACCAGTGGATGGAAGCTTGCTCGCTCGCGCTCTCTCTCTCTCTCTCTCTGTAACTCTGCCCTTTCAAATAAATAAATATTTAAAAAAAAAATCCCAACCAGCAGGGCAGTAGCTGTCCTTCAAGAGGTGGGCAGTTCCTGAAAGCCCCATCGGAGCTTCTGGGGTGCTGGTGAGCTCCTTTCTCCATCTGTGTGCTGCTTGTGTGGTCGTGTTCACTTCGAAAAACTCTGCTATGACTCGTGATTGGGACACTTTTCTGTACATCTTTTTTTAAGCAAAAGATTACCAAAATAACATTCTCTCTGCTACCTAAAGACAGCAATGAGAATTCACAGTAAAAGACCACAAGGCCAAAGAGAAAAGGGAAGAGACAATAACAGGTGAAACATGACCAAGGAACTTCCAAAGTTGGAAAACAGATGAACAGGGGGTGATTTTGATGCCCTCTGTCAACTGTTTACAAGAGATGGGGTGCAGGGAGGAGGAAGGTCAGGAATTGGAGGCACACACGTGTGGGCAGAGCTTAACATCCAAAGGAGTGGGGCTGTAAGCTCTTGCCTGACCGCAATGTCTCTGTGCTACTTTCAGGCTTGTGTGACAGTTTGGTTGCTATATAGAAATCTGGGTTGAAAATCAAAGTCGCTCTAATAGTTAAACATAGATGCCTCCCCCAGCTCTCTCACTGGGTGGCTGACCCTCCCTAGCAGGGAAACGAGGTCTCCATCTGGATAGAGTTGCCAGATTCAGCAAACTAAAAATAAAAAACCAAGATGTCCAACTAAAATCGAATTTCAGCTAGGCAACAATTTATTATTAAGTATGTCCCATATGGTGCAAGGGACACTTACACTTGCTAGAAAGCATTAAGTTGCTTATCTGAAATGTGAATTCAACTGGGGCTCCTAGGATTTATCAGCAGGAAATCTTACACCTGGAGGAATGAACCAGGGACCCGGGATGGGGCACGCCGGCCCAGCCAGAGAGGGCAGTGCTGGGACAGAGGGCGAGCATGAAAGCTGAGCTCCAGTCTCACTTCACTCCCAGACCAAGCAGAATGGCTTCAGACTTCTCAACAGTGGTGGGCAAGCTATCCCGCTGTTGCGGCTATTTGGGGACTGAACCAGCACATAGAAACTATCAATTTCTCTCTCTCTCCCTCTCTCCAAATACACAATCACATTATATATTTGACAGCGAATCTGAAACACTTTTTTTTAAGGTTTTAATTTTTTACTTGAGAGGGAGGGTTACAGACAGTGAAAGGGAAAGAGAGAAAGGTCCTACCTCCACTGGTTCACTCCCCAAATGGCCACAACGGCCGGAGCTGCTCCGATCCGAAGCCAGGAGCTTCTTTCTCATCTCCCATGTGGGTGCAGGGGCCCAAGCACTTGGGCCATCTTCCACTGCTTTCCTAGGCCACAGCAGAGAGCTGGTGTGGAAGAGGAGCAGCCAGGACTAGAACCGACGCCCATAGGGGAAGCCGGCGCCACAGGCAGAGGATTAACCTACTGCACCACAGTGCCAGCCCTGTAACATATTTTTAAAACTCTCAAAACTCAGTACTTTTTAAAAATCTATTTTTTTAAATATTTATTTTCTTGAAAGGCAAAGTTAAAGAAAGAGATCGATCTCCCATCTCCTGGTTCACTCCCGAAATGGCTGTGACAGCCAGGGCTGAGCCAGGCCAAAGCCAGGAGCCAGGAGCTTCATCCGGGTCTCCAGGTGGGTGGCAGGGGCCCAAGCATTTAGGCCATCTGCTGCTGCTTTCTGAGACACACTGGTAGGGAGCTAGGGAGCTGAATTGAATTAGAGCAGCTGGGACTCAAACAGCACCAGTATGGGCTGCAGGCAGTGGCTTAACCCACTGGTGCCAACCCCCAAAACCAATTTTTTAAATAGGGAAAATAAGCACATGAAAAGATGTTCAACATCATTAGAAAAATAAAATTTAAAACCACAAGGAGTGACCATATTAGAATAACTACCTTTAAATAAAAGTAATTTGGAGCCAGTGCTGTGGCACAATGGGTTAGAGCTCCAGACTGAGGCTCTGGCATCCCATATGGGCACTGGTTCTAGTCTCGGCTGCTCCTCTTCTGATCCAGCAGTCTGCTATGGCCTGGGATAGCAGTAGAAGATGGCCCAAGTCCTCAGGCCCCTGCACCTACGTGGGAGACCCAGAAGAAGCTCCTGGTTCCTGGCTTCAGATTGGCACAACTCTGGCCGTTGCAGCCATCTGGGGAGTGAACCAATGGATGGAAGACCTCTCTCTCTCTACCTCTCTCTGTAACTCTTTCAAATAAATAAAATAAATCTTAAAAAAAAAAAAAAGTTATTTGACTCAGACCTGGGGGTAAACCCTGGTACTCCATCCAATCTGAGACACAGGTGTCTTAACCAGAAACTTAATCACCAGGCTAAATGCCTACCCCAAGAGGTAAATTTTAATGAATTAAATTAGGCTTTAATATAATAAAGAGAAAAATATGGTCACTACAGACAGCAGTGCAAAGTGACCAAGTAAAGACAGGTAGACATTCTGGGCAGTGCCAGGGGCCCTCTGAGCTGGGGTGAATTTACAGTGGACCCAACTTCCCCGGTAATGTTCAGCATCACGGGATTTTGCCAGACATGTGCTCTGAAACACAGAAGTGCAAAGATAGTACACCAGGGAGGGAAGTGCATTAGAGAGACTGACAGGAGACATGGAGGCCTGGAAATCGCAATGAGATGCAGAACCCGCCATCTAGGGAGTGGGGACGTTGAGTTCCTGCCTGGCTTTCTGAGGTCCTGACATTATAAAGTCTGGGACGCTGTGAGATAATTATAAAAGCAAATGTGCTGTATGCACCTGCCAAGGCACAGCACGCCACAGCAGCAGACAGCACGATGAAACTGGTCCCAGCTTGGAGGAGTGGGCAAGACTGTGAGGAGGTGGCAACACTGTGCTGAGCTCCGAGGATGAGTGTGATGTGTGTCAGTGAGGCAAGGTTGGGAGGCAGGGAGGAAGAGGAGGAAAGACCCAGGGGCGAGACAGCATCTGGAGCAACCGGGAGAGGGAAGAGCAGAGTGAGGGAGTGCAGTACACATCAGTGGAGAGCTATGGGTCTTTTTTTTTTTTTTTTTTTTTTTTTTTTGACAGGCAGAGTGGACAGTGAGAGAGAGACAGAGAGAAAGGTCTTCCTTTGCCGTTGGTTCACCCTCCAATGGCCGCTGCAGCTGTCTCACCGTGCTAATCCAAAGCCAGGAGCCAGGGGCTTCTCCTGGTCTCCCATGTGGGTGCAGGGCCCAAGCACTTGGGCCATCTTCCACTGCACTCCCAGGCCACAGCAGATAGCTGGACTGGAAGAGGGGCAACCGGGACAGAATCCAGTGCCCCGACCGGGACTAGAACCCAGTATGCCGGCGCCACAGACGGAGGATTAGCCTAATGAGCCACGGCGCCGGCCAAGCTATGGGTCTTGACCCTAGTGTGGACAAGGAGACATCACAGGATTCCTGGTCAGCCCCCAATATTTCTTCCCCGTTTCTTCCATACTAATAGAATAATATGCACTTCAGTCAAATACATGACTATCTGGAATAACGACTCAGCAATTCTACCTCTAGGTAAATACCCAAGAGAACGACAAACATACAAGGGTTGTTCAAAAAGTTCATGGAAAATATAAATCAAAAAAAAAAAAAACCACTAGGTATGGATTTCAAAATTTTTATGCACCAAAATAAACGTTAAATTCCATTCTTCCATGACCTTTTTGATGCATCTTCACGTCCACCCGAAGACGTGCACAAGAATGTTTATGGCAGCTTTATTTTTAAAAGCTGGCCAAAAACCTGAGATAACACAAGTCTGCACTAATAAGTGAATGGATGAACAGTGGTGGAATGCTAGAGTGATTAAAAAGAACTAAGTAGTGCTATATGCAGTAACATGGGTGAATCTCAGACATAAGGCCCAGTGAATCGATCCAGACGCAAAGGATTCCATCCAAATGTTTCAATGCATTGACCCCCTTAGGATTGGTACAGTAAGTAGCCAATGGTGATAGAGGTCAGGGTAGAGGTTACCTGGGGGATGTCTCACAACCAGGAGCCAACGCAAGGAAGCCTACTGGGACACAGAAGGTGCTTCTGTGTCTTGAGCCCGGTGTGGTTACCCAGGTATGCACGTACATGCACACTGACCAAGCAGTACAAGCATCCTCACACGTTACGTAATTCAGCGTAAGCAGTATGTCCCTGTGTCAGCCCATTTTGATTTTCAATGTATTTTTTCTTTCTTTTTTAATTAGAAAGGCAGAGAGAAAGGGAGAAACACAGAGAGATCTTCCATGCTCAGGTTCACTTTCCAAAACGCCCACAACAGCTGGGGCTGGAACAGTCTCAAGTCAGGAGCCTGGAACTCCGTCTGGGTCTCACAGATGGGTGGCAGAGCCAAGTACTTGAGCCATCATCTGCTGCCTCCCAGGATGCACACTGGCAGGAAGCTGGATCAAAAGCAGAGTAGCTGGGACGCAGGCCTCCCAAGCAGCAGCTTAACCCCTACACCATCACAGCTGCCTGCTAGCCCATTTTCTGCGGCTGTAACAAAGCACCTGAGGCTGGGTACTGCATGAAGTCTAATTCACAGCTCTGGAGATTCAGGAGCACGGCAGAGACATCGGCTGGTCATGATGGATGGCTTCAGAATAGCAGGAACCTGTGCAGAAAGGGTCATGTAGCCAGCCGGGAGGCCAGGGCAAGAGAGCTGTTTTTTGTTGTTGTTGCTGTTGTTTTTAATTTTTTTGACAGGTAGAGTGGACAGTGAGAGAGAGACAGAGAGAAAGGTCTTCCTTTTCCGTTGGTTCACCCTCCAATGGCCGCTGCAGCTGGCGCACCGCGCTGATCCGATGGCAGAAGCCAGGTGCTTCTCCTGGTCTCCCATGGGGTGCAGGGCCCAAGCACTTGGGCCATCCTCCACTGCACTCCCGGGCCACAGCAGAGAGCTGGCCTGGAAGAGGGGCAACCGGGACAGAATCCGGCACCCTGACCGGGACTAGAACCTGGTGTGCCGGCGCCACAAGGTGGAGGATTAGCCTAGTGAGCCACAGCGCCAGCCCAAGAGAACTGTTTTATCACCATTCTTTCACGAGAACCAACCCACTAAGACCTACATTAATCCCTGCCAAACGCAATGCCCCATGAGTTAACTTGCACCCCTTCCTGATCCTGCCACAGAAGTGTGCACCTCTGTATACGAACCCTTGGCGGACAAGTCACATCCCGGCTCTAAGTAGTGCCCCAGCCCGCCTTGTAGTCATGTGTGATTTAGGCTAAATCCTCACCTAACCAGAAGCTGTGTGCACAAACTTCAGGAAAGGTCCTTCGATGACACCTACTAATAAACCACGTAGTTCCAAATAAACCACATTTCACAACTGCTGTATTTCCTTTAAGTTATTTGGAAGAGATAAAATACACTCCAGACTGTTTATGTTTTTGTCCTCTTTCTGGAGGCGAAGTACAGTGAACGAGACAGCTGGTTACATTCTCAGCTCCAGGGTTTTGGTAAACATTTTTGTATTTCGGAGATGAAAGTTGGGAAGGTTTTAAAAAACGAAATGAGGGGAGACTGGTGTTGTGGTACAGTGGGTTAAGCTACTGAGTGCTGCCTTGAGTCCGGGCTGCTCTGCTTCTGATCCAGTTTCCTGCTAACGATGCACCCGGGAAAGCAGCGGATGACGGCCCTAGTGCTGACTCGTGGCTTCAGCCTGGCCTAGCTCTGGGTGTTGCAGCCATCTGGGGAGTGAACCAGCGGCCCAGCTCTGGGTGTTGCAGCCATCTGGGGAGTGAACCAGCGGCCCAGCTCTGGGTGTTGCAGCCATCTGGGGGGTGAACCAGCGGCCCAGTTCTGGGTGTTGCAGCCATCTGGGGGTGAATCAACCATGGATGATCTCTCTCTCAGCTGCTAGGCCAGATGCCTACCCTCTTCTTCCTTCTGCTCCCCTTCCCTTCTCATTTTCGTCCTTCCTTCCTTTATTTATTCCAACGGCAGAGCAAAAGAGAGATACCCTCCATCTGCTGGCTAACTCCCTAAATGCTCTAACTGCCAGGCCTGGGCCAGGCCAGAGCCAGGAGCCAGGAACTCAGTTTGGGCAGCAGGAACTCAACTGCTTGGGCCATCATTTGCTGTCTCCCAGGTGCATGAGCAGGAAGCTGGACTGGAAGTAGAGGCGAGACTGAGCCCCAGACACGCCAATATGGAACATGGTGTCTCAAGTGGAGGCTTAACACGCAGAACAACTCCTACCCCCTGTCTCTTAATGACAGAACTTCTGAGCACTGTTTCAGCCAACATTTCTAACAAGTCAACTTCTTGGTTGAAAAACAGTGGTGTCAGCACTGCCGCACAGCAAGCTGGGCCACCGCTTGTGACGCCAGCATCCCTTGCCAGTGCCGCCTTGAGTCCCAGCCACTCTGCTTCCAACCCAGCTTCCTGTCAACGCACCTGGGAGGAGAGCAGAAGACGGCTCATGTACTTGGGTTCCTGTCACCCATCTGGGAGACCCACATGGATTTCCCAGCTTCCTCCTGGCTCCAGCCCTGGCTGTTGCAGCCTTCTGGGGATTGAACCACAGAATGGAAAATTTCTGTGCGTGTGCTCTCCATGTCATTCTGCCTTCAAGTAAAGAGATAAATCTTGAAAAAAAAGAAAAGAAAATCAAATTATTCTTCATTCCAGAGCTATAAATTTTGTATAATGAACATTTTATTTATTTTGATTTTTGCATACCATCAAAGTTTCAGGCTTGGAGTACTATAATTTCTCCATTGTGTTGCTGCAGGTCAACAAGATTCATATTTATTATATTTAAAGTTCAAAAATTTAACCCAGATTTTATCATCTCTAATTCTAGGTTTCTACATAATAAAAGTCCTAAATGCATAAATATAAAAACACTGCACACCTACTTTCCAAAGAATTACAATCTGCTAAAGACACGAAAGTGTCCTAAGTAGTGATTCTCCTAAAGCAATTAGTTTGTCAACACATGCAACTTGGCCACAACCCCTCGAGCGACCTCGGCCAGGCTCTCAGGATGCCGGGCCATTATCAATGGGGCCTTCATCCTGTAACCATCACTACAAATCTAGGGACCTTCATCCTGTAACCATCACTACAAATCTACCAGCTTCTCCTCCTCCTAAGGCTCCCGGCAGAAAACGTCTCTCTCTTTCGGATTACTTATCACATCCTCTGCAATTAGACATGCCACCCCCACCCGTCCCTCTACACACAGCCTCGCTTCGGCCCCAGAGGGCTTTCCCCCACGGCCTCTGGGCAGCCAGCGCCAGGCCCGACCCGCAGGACCCTCCCCCCCAATTCCTCGTCGCCAGAAGCGGCCAGCTCCTCCTCCGGGAAGCCTTCCTGGACTCCAGCAGGCCGCGCGACTCCCCGAGCTGCCTGGGTCCTCCTCTGGCCTAAGGTCTCTTTAGGAACCCAGCCCCTTCGTCCTCGGGTGGCAGGGGCCAAGGCCCGGCACAGGTCTCGGGTTTGCTGAATGACCCAACAAACGGCGCTGTTCCGTCGGTGCCACCAGCGTGCGTCCATCCAGCACACAATGATTCTCCACACGTACCCGGCGCCCCGGTAGGCGCCTACCGGGTGCTCGCTAACTTTACTGAGCTGGAGCCCCCGGGCCTCCGCCGACCGGCAGAGCGCTTCACGCACTCAGCGCCTGGCGCCTGCCTCCGTGTCTCCGCGAGTCCGCGCCGCCCCAGCCCACTGAGGTGTGACGAGCCCTTCCCAGCGCGCTCACCGCTGCCTACTCTGCGCAGCCGCACACTTCCCATCCCGGCGTGCCCCGCGCTACGCAGCCTCTTCCCGACAGGCCGCGGCCGCCCCGCTGCACGCCGGGAGTTGTGGTCGCGGCGGAGACGGCGCGGCGGCCGGCCGGCCGGCGAGCGTGGCAGGAAGCGGAAGCGGCCCGCGGCCCGCCCCCGGCCCCGCCCCGCCCCGCGCCGCGCCGCTCGCCGTGGGACTAGCACTGACGTGTCTCTCAGCGAAGGCGCTGCGCCCCGGAGCAGGCTGGGCCGCGGTCAGCGCCGCCTCACTCGGAACGGAGCGGAGCCCAAGCGGGACGCCGAGCCGGAGCAGCCGCCGCCATGGCGAGTGAGTCCTCCGAGGGGCAGCCCCGGGACCGATCGGACCCCCCCCGATCCCGTCCCTCGCGTGTTCGGGACCCCTCGCCCAGGCCCGTCCGGGCCCCGGCGGAGCGCAGCCGGTACTCTCGGCCCTCGTCGGGGGTCCGCGTGCCGCACCTGCTCCCGTGGCGCCGCCGGCTCCCGCTGGTCCCGGGGCAGGCGGCTTCCCTGCACAGCGCGGGAGGTTTCTCTGCGCCCTAACTCCTCTTCTTTTGTTTTTCTCCCATCCAAGTCAAATTTCTGGAAGTCATCAAGCCCTTCTGTGTCATCCTGCCGGAAATTCAGAAGCCAGAGAGGAAGGTGAGTGCCCAAGTCGCCTTCCGAACCGCAGGCTGCTTGCAACCGGGCGCTGGAAGTTTGGGGCACAATTAAAGATGGCCTCGACACGCCGGATGGGGAGACTCCTTTCGCTTCCCCCGGGACAGTGGCCGTGTGTCCTGGGGTGGGCCGGCGCCACCGACATCGGCCCGCTTTGTTCCCAGCCCCTCTGTTGGATATTCTCGGTGAACAAAGCCCCCGGTGTGCCCTGTCCCCAAAATGGATCCGGGTGTGAATGAATAAGGCCTCAGTTAGGACACTCGGCTTGCGGTGCCCTCCCCTCTCTACCTCCGGCAGGAGCAGGACTGGCTTGGGTTTTTTTTCCCCCTGGGAAATGCCCTTTGTGTCGGCTGCGGAAGGAGAAAGCGGTCCCTTCAGCCTGTACACACGGGTCTGTGCCTTTTGTGTAGGTGGTCACAGTTCCGAGGATAGAGGCATTTTGTGGAGTGGAGGGCTTCTCGGAGCAGGCACATTCAAGGAAGAAATGTAGAGCCGTGATGAGTCGTTATCCGAATTTCTGCACAGCTACAGCCGAGAGGGAGAGAGAGAGAGAGAAAGATGGGCCTATGAAAGTAAAGCTGTCACACAAGGAGGAAAAGTTTCATTAGGTCCATATGTTGGAGTATGAATAGTATTTTGTGCCCACATTCTTCTCAGACTGTTCCTAACACACTCACATATGTTCATCTGTAATTGATAGCCACATGGAGTGGGCTCTTGGAGCCTACTTTTTCGGTTACAATGGTTTTATATAAATGCCTACATGTATATTACCTGTGATGGGTTGATTGGCCAGGCCCTACTCCCTCGCCCCCCCACGATGGGAATGGTATTAGTGGAGGAGCCAGGCAGGTGTCCGTCCCACCCTTTAATATGGCCTCTTTATAACCATGTAACCTTGGCCTTGTTACTGAGTGCAAGTGGAACAAGGGAAATGGGCGAGGTGCAGGTACCAGTGGCTTAGGAGGGGGTTAATTCTGGAAGAGGGGCTGTGTGACGGTGGCTTAGAAGGACAGTTTCCTGGAGGGAGTGGAAAGGAATTGCAGGCAAAAGAAATTACCGACTGACCGAGAGTTTGCAAGACTGGTGTGTTTAGAGGGGAGGTGTTAGGTGTAGTTCATGGTGACAGTGTAGAGGGTAGGTGGGGAGCCCTGGGAGATCAGTGAAAAGGGAGGGGCAGGATTAGAGTGGTGTGGGGACTGTCCCTTGGAGGGGGAGCACTGGGGCTTGGCTTGGCTGGATTTAGCAGCTCCTTAAGAGGCGGAGAGGCCGGACAGGGTGGAGAGACTCATGTTTTGTTGTGAGATGTGGTTGTATCCTGCAGTCTTGACAAAGCTGTCCATTTTTTTTTTTTTGGCCCATAACGAGTGATTTCACTGCTGGTCCGTCTAAAATGGTGTTGGGTCCCTTGACTGACTTCTGATTTCTCTGGTATGGTGGGGACGACAGCTGGGAAAGAGCTTCCTCACGGAGGAGACGGGAGTCCTGTGCCTCCCCCAGCTCCGTGTGGAGTGCCGGGTGTGAAATGCGCGTCGTACCTGACCTGCCTGCTGTGGACTGGTACGGAGAGGCCTGCGCCTTCCACGCAGGGCGCCAGGACACTGACTCGGCGCCCACGTAGAGGTCTCCTCCTCTCACGTGTTCACGCTGCAGTGTTGTTCACTGAAGGCTGTCAGTTTCCGTCTCACAATGCCCAGGCTGCACAGCTCTCGGGTGGCGCCCTCTGAAGCCGTTTTTGGGGTGGAGGCAGTGGCAGTCGCAGAGAGGCAAAGACTCCAGTTCCCACTCCACTACGGAGGGAGGCGCCGGGGGTGGGGATTCACACTTTTCCAATACTTAGTAGTCAGGTAAAAATTTTTTTAAAGACTTAGTTATTTGAAAGGCAGAGTGACAGCAGGAGAAAGTACACAGGAGTCTTCCATCGGCGGATTCGCTCGCGAGATTCCCACAGCAGCGAGGTCTGGGCCAGGCCGAAGGCAGGATCCCACGTACTTGAGCATCGTCCTGCCTCCCAGGGTGTGCATTAGCAGAAAGCTGAAACAGAAGCGGAGTAGCCAGGACGCAAACCAGGCACTCTGGTGTGAGTGGATGTGGGCATTGCACAGGCAGCTTACTCCGCTGTGCCACGATGCCTGCGTACCGTGGTTCTGGTCGCCTCTCTGGCTGACACAGCTGAGAAGATGGGAAACTTCGTGATCAGATCTTAGTGGAAGTGAGTGAGGACATGAAGTGTGTAACTCTCCCTGCCCTCTCCCAGTATAGTTTATTAGATTGTGTGACCCGTAAGTCTTGGAAACTACGCTTGAACAATCCCAAATGTCATCCAGTTGACAGCAGAACACGATTTTGTTACCTGAAATGAAAGGTTGCCCGTGTGTTTAAAGGTTTGTGGGTTTGGCATCTGGGATGTGGCATTTCTTTGCTCCTGGGCCTAAACTGGTAGTGTAGCATTCACTTCAGCTGTGGGATTCGAAGCAAGTCACCTTCCTAGGATTCGTTTTCTCTGTGAGATGTCAGCGCCATGTGGCGTGGAGGCTGGCGTGATGCCCGTGCGGCGCTCTGCCCCATGCCCCTGTGATACTCGCGGTGCCTAGGTTTGGTTCCGGGTTTGTCTTTGGTGATCAAAGACAGGGGCCTGGTGAAAGTCCGTTTGTGGGAATCTGCTTGTGAAACTAACTGCTGGCTGCAATGCATTCTGTTCTCTAGATCCAGTTCAAGGAGAAGGTGCTATGGACAGCCATCACCCTCTTCATCTTCCTAGTGTGCTGCCAGGTAAACCCGGGCCCCGCGCGGCCGGCTGGGGCGGGGAGTCTGCGTGGCCGGAACAGTTTGCCGACTTGGTTCTCGTTGCCTGCAGATTCCCCTGTTTGGTATCATGTCTTCCGATTCTGCCGACCCTTTCTATTGGATGAGAGTGATTCTGGCCTCGAACAGAGGTAGGCCTCTTTCTCTGCCTTTCTTGGTGCAGCGTGGTCGTGACTAGTCTCATTTAGTTCAGTTACAAGGCTTGGCTTTACCTAGAGAGCCGAGAGTGTGAAAACACGTGGCTCAGAAAATCGCGTGGAGCGTTCCTGTGCCGTGTTGAATAGCCTCATTACGTGCCGAGTTCAGCACCAAGGCGTCGTCGTGTCTGGATTGGGTTTGAATGCTACACAAAACCTGTAATAACAAGATAAGTCTACGTTGCAGAGAATAAAACAGCCTGCCGGAAACAATATTTTATGAATACCTGGGATGATGCCGTTTTCATTGATAACATTCTGTAGACTGCGTAATTTGTTTCTCAGCCGCATCTTTATATCTATAGGTTCCATGTATCTGTCAAAAAATGTAGAACCGTGTTTTGTCTGCTCCAACCAGGCACCTGTGGGCAGTGAGGAGGATTGCGAATGAGTCTGTTGATACTGCATTTGATTAACTCTTTTACAATGAGTTCAAATTAAATTCCAAATCAGTTGGAAATAGAGCTCATTTTAGCATAATGTGAAGTAGACGTTTATTCACAGCTAGATAGAATTGTACAGGCCCCCTTTGCAGACTCTGGAAATTATTTGAATGTTATCCAGATATTTTATTAACTGATGAAGGGACAAACCTTTCTTATCTCTGTAAAGCCAGAACGAAGCTGTTTATGGTGAATTTAAATGCAGCGATCTGTTAGCTGCCATGTGACTTCCTCGGCAGAGTAAGACGCTGCCTGGCAGGCTGCAGAGTGAAGTGCGTGACACCCAGTTCACTGACGCTCGGGGTTATTGTCTGCGTTAAATGCTGCTAGCACACTGAATGACACGGAACTTGTCTAAGCCGTGCCCTGTCAAATTTTGCTCATTCGTTTTCCTTTCCCCCAAATAATGTTTGCTGTGGCAAGCTAATGTTGGCTGTGCTTTGCTCCGCTTCTCCTCAAGGCACACTGATGGAGCTGGGTATCTCTCCCATCGTCACCTCCGGCCTCATCATGCAGCTTTTGGCTGGTGCTAAGATCATCGAAGTTGGAGACACTCCAAAAGACAGAGCTCTCTTCAACGGAGCCCAGAAGTGTAAGAAAGACTGTAATAATGTTCTGGTATAATCTATAACGGAGAACTTGAATTTGCTACAGAGTTTGGGGCATCAAAACACTTTTGCCCAGGGTGCTGTGACCTCCTGGCCCACCAACCTTGCACCGCTCTCTGGTGTGTGTTAATGCAAGAGAGCACTCCTGGGAGGGCAGAGGGGCCAGTGCTGCGTGTGTGCCGGGCAGGGCAGGGCGGGCAGGGCAGAGGTTCTGGGATGCCCCCAGGGCTGCACGCTGAAGTGGAAGGAGTAGGGGTTGGAGGTCTCCCCTCTAGGGCCACAATGTCCTTGCCACTTGGCACCTTCAGAACTGTAAGGATGGAGTTGAGTACTTGCGCTCTCAGTGCTCAGCACCACATAGCGGTTACTGTGTTCTCTCTTCCGGGCTTTTAAAAGGATTTAACTGAGGGGAAGGGTGATCCTCGCAGTTCAGCTCTGCCACTTCCTAGCTCTGTGATACGGGGAAGACGAGACGAGATCTCTGGAGTCTCCGCTTCTTCATCTGTAAATAGGAGGAGTGACAACGGTGTCGCTGTTCACAGTGACGATCATCAGAATTAACCATGGTCAGCCTCAGTTAACTGTATTACTCGGAAATGAGATTCTCAGTTCTACCTCAGCATGTCTTACAGATATCTAAAGTTAGTGTGGCAAGTAATTGAGAATTTCATCTCATTTGGATTTGCCTGTTTCAGACACAAATCGGAATTTCAAATATACATGCAGGTTTTTTTTCAAAAGCACAAATTAGTCTCTTTCTCTTTGCTCATACAATTTTTTTTTGCCTTAAGAATTCACTGTTACTGAGCACTTTGGAAAAACTCCAATTGGGACTGTATTTGATGAGCACTTTGAAGTAAAGAAAAAAAAATTTTAAGATTTATTTATTTATTTGAGAGGCAGAATTACAGACAGAGGGAGAGACATTTCCCATCCAGTGGTTCACTCCCCAAATGGCCACAGTAGCCAAAGCTGGGTTGATCCAAAGGCAAGAGCCAGGAGCTTCTTCCAGGTCTGCCATGTGGGTGCAGGGGCCCAAAGACTGGGGCCATCTTCCACTGCCTTCTTAGGCCATTAGCAGGGAGCTGGATCAGAAGTGGAATAGCCAGGATTCGAACTGGCGCCTATATGGGATGCTGGCGCTGCAGGTGGAGGCTTAACCTACTACACCACAGTGCCAGCACCTGAAGTAAAATTTAGTTTATGTAGCAGACTAAGCAGAGAAACTTCACCTGAAGTCCAAACCTTACTTAAGAACCCAATAAAATGTGTGAACCTCATTGTGCCTGGCAGTGAAATACAGCAGGAAGACAGTCCACAAAAAATGAAAGTTTTCTTAGGCCAAAGGTACTTGGAAGAAGTCAGTGGAACTAGAAACCAAGCTGATGGTTTTGTGGGTGCAGATGAGAGAAAGGTTTGCTCCGTCGTGGAGGTAACACTCTAGGCTCAGTCTTGGTCCCACGTGGTCAGCTGCAGCGTAGTCAGTCCCCTTAAGAACCGCTCGGCTCCTGAGTGACCTGACAGCGAATGTGCTACTGCTCATGGTGACCACTTCGTTGTCTCTGCTGTCACCTTGAGCTGATTTTGTTCCCTCATCTGCCTTGTGTAACAGCCAAGTTTGCCATGCTTCACCTCTTACTCCTCCTGCTTCTGGAAGGGAAGTGAATTTAGGGACAGTTGAGATGTGACACTGTGGCTGTTTGACGTTTCCCCACCCACGCCCCTTGGGGGCATCAGTGCTTCCACCTCTGGGCCCCCCTCCACCTGGCGTTGAGGAGCGTGCAGACTTTCCTGTGCTGCCAAGTGGTGTCCCACTCTGTGAACACGGGTTTCCTTTGGTTTCTAGTGTTTGGCATGATCATCACCATTGGCCAGTCTATCGTGTATGTGATGACAGGAATGTACGGGGACCCTTCCGAGATGGGGGCTGGAATCTGCCTGTTAATCACCATTCAGGTAATTATGACATTTACATCCTCTCCTGACTAACAGTTCTCAAACAGCAAACTGAGAGGAAGCCAGGTACCCCGGGGTTGCCTGCCTGGATCCAGCGGAGGCAGGGGGCTCTGCAACTGCTCTGCGCAGCTGAGGGCGAGCTCCAACCCTGCCTTCAGCGTGTCCGTCAGAGGGCCCACGACTGAAGGGGGGGGACCGTGTCCTTGGGGACAGGTACACAGTGTCAGATTCTTTACCTTTGTGACTTTTTAAATTTTACAGCTCTTTGTTGCTGGCTTAATTGTCTTGCTTTTGGATGAACTCCTGCAAAAAGGGTATGGCCTAGGCTCTGGTATCTCCCTCTTCATTGCAACTAACATCTGTGAGACCATCGTATGGAAGGCATTCAGCCCCACAACTGTCAACACTGGCCGAGGTAAGAGCCCTCAGCTGCCCTGGTGACACAGTGCCGTCACGAGTACTGACGTGGACCAGGCAGAAGGCGGAGGTTCCCCGTCCCACAGTCCCATTGGAGCTGCACCTCTGGCTCTTTCTGTGTGCACCTGCAGCATGTTTGTAAACACAGATGGCTTCATACACTTAATGCTGCCTAACTTGCATTTTTTCTATTAAGAGTATTTCATGGGCATTTGGTGTGCTAGAATAATTTTCTGCGTGATTTTTCTTAGCATGAACTTGTAATGGAAGGATGAAGTCATATTTACTTTAACCAGTTATCTTGTGATATTTAAGTACTTGGTAGTTTTTTTGACTTGTTAACATTAAACATCCTTTACAGTCACTCCCAGCAGATTACGTTTCAGAAGATGCTGTTACTAACCCCGAGCACCCAGTCGTGCATGCAGGGACAACCTTGTGAGAGCAGCCTGGACTCGGGTTTGTTTACCACCTGGGTTCAGATCCTGGCTGTTCTTGCTAGTTGTGTGGGCTTTGGGCATATTCCTGCCCTGTGGAGCCTCGGGCACCAGCAGAAATGAGCAACAAGATGAAATTGTATGATGGCGAATTTTTCCATTTACATAATACCTAACAGTAAATCAGATCAGATATTGGTATGCTCCATTGTATCCACTGATAATGCCACTGAGAAGTCTTGTGATGGGGTGTTTGTAACAAAGGTTTCTAAACACGTAAGGGAAGCCTTAGAACAAGACTTGATAGAAAAGGAGAGCAGGCAGTTTTTGTTGCTAAATACGTTACTCAGAAGAGTCCCATGAGAAATGTTTGTGTACGTTTGAGTGTTTTCTTGGAATTGAATGCTGGAAATTGTCCCTGGCTTCCAGAGACCATATCCTCTCTTCACTGAGACCAAAAATGAGTCCCAGGACAAGTGAAGGCCACCTGTGCCTTCCAGAGAAGGGAGTACACCTGAGCGGGGAGACGTTTGGGGAGCCTTAGAATGAATGAGCTCAGAGTTTACTGCCTTGAGCATTTCCTAGTGTTTTAGGAAATCCAAGGCAAATTGGGAGAAGCTAGGGAACCGAAGGCATGGTTTTTGCAGAGTCGAATATGAGAAGGCAGGACGATCGAGGTGCAGTCGGATCCAGGTGTTTGGTGATAACCCTGGTTGTCCCTGGCCCTGGGGGAAACCTGAGCTAGAAGGAAGTAATATAGGAGTGGAAGCCAAGGTAGGGCAGTCAGGGAAGGCCCAGGAGACTGGCAGCAGCTGGACAAAGCTCACACGCCGTCCTGGAACAGGGCACTGAGTGCCAGGAGTAGCGGCTGGAAGGAAAGATTTGCTCCATTCTGGAAGACTGGCGCAGACGGCGGTCCAGTGAATGCAGCACTGCTCTGGTCTTGGCCAGCCAGCCTGGCAGAAGCATGGAGTCAGGGCACCAAGAGGAGAACACGCAAGAGATGAGACACAGGAGGCACATTCAGGGCTGTGAGAAACTTTGAAGTAAACGTGTCACAGGGTCCATCGGCCATTGGGAGGTGGCTGGAGCAGAGGTGCATTTGGGGAGGAGGTTGCCCGGTTTCCTGTGTGTGGGTGGTCCATGGCGCTGGAGGGAGCACTGTGCTGGCTGCGGAGCAGCAGGGAGGACAGTGGAGTCACCAGGACCCACCTCGGGGAAGGGCGGGTAGGTGTGCAGGGCCGCGGGGAAAGGCTGGCCTTCCAGCTGTGCCTGGAGCTGAGCTGCCCTTGGCCTGACACACAGGTAGGGGCTGTTGAGTGGACCCTCCGTTGCTTTTCCTGGACATCGAGAACAATCTCGAACGGGGAATCAGCAGGGACAGCTCAGGCACAGAACAGCCTTGCTCCTGAAGTCCCTCTAGCACCTAGAAACTTCTCCCAAAGGTTCAGCAGGTAGTGAATTTGAGAAATAATTAAAAAATTAGAAGATAGATATTAGAAGAGTTATGGCCTAAGCCTGGCACTGCCGTTAGCTACCTTCCTTCCAACAAATACCTCATGTATTCAGTAAGTACTAGGTGCTGCTGTAGACACTGGGGAGACAGAGCGAATAAAACACATGCTGTGTGTCAGTTGGTGCCACAGGGACCCTGGAGCAAAACCAAGCAGAAGAAGGCGGAACTCCCGGGGAAGTTGCTGCTCTGTGAGTCTGGGCAGGAAGGAAGGCCTCACTGACAGTGGAGTAAAGTTCTGAGAGATGAGGGAGGGACACAGCGGGAGCAAAGGCCCTGAGGTAGAAATGCACCTGGTGGGTTCCAGGATCAGCATCTGTAGCCAGAGCAGAATGAACAAGGTGAGATCAGAACTGGGGGAGTGGGGCATGAATAGTTTCCTTCCTTCCCCGGCACTAGCTTCCCTGTAACCTGCAAGGCAGGGAGACAGGCCAGTGTTGTCCCATAGGCTACAAGGTGGGGAGGGTGAGGCCTTAGAGAAGATCACCACAAGTGAGGTGAGGAAGCCCGGACAGTTGAGACGGTGCTCCCCCAGCTCGGCCACCTCCCATGGCTGCGGTGGTCAGCAGCGGTGCTGCTTAGGTGTCTGCCTGATGCCGTCTCTGAGTGTCCAGGCAGAGGCAGCAGGTGCATCCAGCTGTCATCTGTTAGAAACTTGAGGAAAACATCCCAGGGTGTACCTCATGCTCCTCACAGTCCCGATAACATTGCCTGCCCCGCCCACAGAGCTGGGTCTCTGGAAATGGCATCCACTTCCTGCCAGGACAAGGGGCACACGTGGCCAGCCTTCATGGGACTAGAGCTGTGCCAACCTGGAACAGCAGAATTTGCACTGTGAGGCGATGCTGTTTGTCCCTTCACCACATTTGTCCCCCGCTTCACAAACAGGGATGGAATTTGAAGGTGCCATCATCGCCCTCTTCCACCTGCTGGCCACACGCACAGACAAGGTGCGAGCCCTCCGAGAGGCGTTCTACCGCCAGAACCTGCCCAACCTCATGAACCTCATCGCCACCATCTTTGTCTTTGCAGTGGTCATCTATTTCCAGGTGCGTCAGAACTGGCCACAGGCAGTCGTGGGGGCCTGGGTTTGCGTTTCTGGGTGCCTGCCTCTGTGCATCCCTGTGTTGGGGGTTGCCACGTCATCACAATATGGAGATGTGGAGGTGGCACTCGAGCCACACACAGTGTATTCACTGCATCATGGGAACTTGAGCCAACTAAGCAGAATTCACATTTCTGAAATCACGTTCCCTTGGCTGGCCTGCCAGCAGATGAGATATACAGATGAGATATATTAATGAGGGACGGATTTCAGGATCCCCAAAGCCCACAGTTGCTCAAGTGTCGTGTATAAAATAACACAGTATTCGCATTTAACTACAGTTATCCCCTTGTGTGCATGAAATCCTTTCATATATGATACCTGATACAAGTGTGATTTAAGTATTTTAGATTGTATTGTTTAACAAATAAGAAAGTGCGTATCTGGTAGACGATTTTCTTCTAGTATTTTCCACCCGTGGTTGCTTGAATCCATGGACGCAGAACCCACGGACGCAGAGGGCTGGCTGTTTGAGTTCTTAGTTGAGGAGAAGTGAAAAGGAAGCAGGCTCTGAAACGCCTGCTGCTTCAGCGGCGTAGTCACAGAGGGTGTGTGGGCAGTGTATTCATCCAGGAACAGGCTCTTCCTCTCGAGAGGAAGGTGGAAATTATCACTCTCCCTGACTTCTGGATAAGAGACCTGATCCGGTAGTTGCGAGGCTGTGCACTGGCTTGTCTTTTGTACTCTGTGATTGTCCACGCCATGTGTTTTTATTGAGAAAGGAGGAGACGCGGCAAAGCAGTGTGGCGTTTGTGAGGAGGTCATTGTACCGACCACATGCTTTTACTTGACCAAATAATCAACCTGTCCGCGCTACTAGGACTGAGTCAGGTGTCTGAATCACAGCAGACTCGTCGGGGGCTTGGCAGGTGTGGCCGTCGGAGCATTAAGAACTTGTTACTGGAGTGCTCTGAGGCTGCGCCCTCTTAGGTACCGAGAGTTATAAAACTGCTGAAAAGGAGTGTTCTCCGACATCTCAGAGACGGGGGTTGCTTTCGTGGCACATTAGACTTTCCCGTTCAGGATCAAACCCCAGGCCCGCTCGGTGGCATGAGGCTGATGTAGTGGCCCTGGCCCAGGGCCGGGAGACGCACTGTTAGGATTTGGGTATGTGCCCTTGCGGGCTTCTCTGTGTATCCACATGGGTGTGGCTACCATGTGGTAACTTGGTTTTTAATAAAAGTGGGGTCATACCAGTATGCTGCGTTAAAGCCCATTTTTAACCCAGGCTTTCTGGGACTGCCCTGCCTGTGTGCCCACGTAACAGTGCTGGCAGCGGTGGGCAGTGAAAGGGCGTGAGCTCCCAGATGCTCTCCCAGACCACCTCCCTCCTGCCTGACCTGAGCACCCCCACCCCATCTTTCTCTGAGCACTGGCAGCACTGAGCAGTGACCAGCGTTTTTGTTCTCTTTGGCTTCTCAGGGCTTCCGAGTGGACCTGCCAATCAAGTCAGCCCGCTACCGTGGCCAGTACAACACCTACCCCATCAAGCTCTTCTACACCTCCAACATCCCCATCATCCTGCAGTCCGCCCTCGTGTCAAACCTGTACGTCATCTCCCAGATGCTGTCCGCGCGCTTCAGCGGCAACCTGCTGGTTAGCCTGCTGGGCACCTGGTCTGTGAGTACACTCTGTGCACAGAATTATTTTCGGCAGTGGTTCTTGCTTGTGACAGATCATGTTACCCAGAGATATTTTCTAATTGTGCCTTTTACAAATTCAGCATATTGCAAATTGTTTTTAGCAAGGAAATTGCTTGACTAAAAGGTATTCTTTGGTTTGCTCAGAGCTGTCTTTCTGTGCTGGCACTGAAGTTCAGTGAAACAACGCCACAGGGCAGAGGTGTGGTGCAGAGTCGAGGTGCCCCCGTGCCCGCCTCCCCAGCAGAGTGCCAGGCTTGCATCCGCTCCACCTGCCTGCTAATGCTCCGGGGAGGTAGCAGGTGGTGGTCTGTGCACTCGCCACTTCCATGGGAACCCAGACGGAGTTCCCAGCTCTTGGCTTTGGCTGGCGCAGCTCCAGCCATTTTGGGGTGAATCAGTGGGTGGAAGATACCTCTCCATCTGTCTCTTTCTCTCTCTGCCTTTCAAATAAAATGAATGAATAAGTGTAAGTCTGTATATTTAAAGCAAGAAACAGCCTTCACAGGCATTTTGGTGCTTTGCAGGACACCAGCTCCGGGGGCCCGGCGCGCGCTTACCCCGTGGGTGGCCTCTGCTATTACCTGTCTCCTCCCGAGTCCTTCGGCTCTGTGCTGGAGGACCCCGTCCATGCCGTTGTGTACATCGTCTTCATGCTGGGCTCCTGCGCCTTCTTCTCCAAAACGTGGATTGAGGTCTCGGGTTCTTCTGCCAAAGATGTAAGTAGAAGTACAGACGTCCGAGATTCGGTTGTTGCTGGCATGAGGGGTACTGACTCTGACCTCCTCCTGTGAGAGCCAGCTCAGAAGCAGGCAGGGCCAGCAGCTGGAGCCCAGCAGCCTATCAGCACCGGGCTTTGTCACGTGACTTCCTTGTGGCAGCCCTCAGATTCTCTCTGTAAATAGTGTTAGGGCTGGGGAAGGAAATCTGCCCTGTGTAGTGTCACATGACTGCCTGCACGCCTCTGGTTGGTGCCCTGCAGGTTGCAAAGCAGCTGAAGGAGCAGCAGATGGTGATGAGAGGCCACCGGGAGACGTCCATGGTCCACGAGCTCAATCGGTAAGTGCAGCCCAGTCCCTGACCTCCCATTATTGCACCTGCGCTGTTTTCTTACACAGCTGGGTCTCATCCTCGGTCACTGAACAGTAAGGTCCCTGTGGAAAGAAATACTTGGGAAATTGCTAAGTGCCAGACACTGCTGAACACAGTAAAGTGAAGCTGCAGAGGCCCCCTCTGAGGGTGGCGAGATGGGAGCTTGTGGCCAGAGGCGGGTACAGGACGGTATGGCAAGGCCCTGAGTGCGGTGCAGGCTGTAGTGGCCCTCACCTCTCTTCATCCCCGTGGGATGCTGAAGGGAGCAGCCGGGTCCTGGCCTGAGCACAGGTGAGGGCCTGAGGTTGTAGAAGCTGGGCCTAGAAGAGGCTGATGCCCTTTGAAGTGGGGAGGAAGGTCAGGCTGCCAGATGAGAGAGGCAGGAGCCAGAGGTGGGAGGGTGGTGGCCACACGAGGGAGAGCAGCGAGCTGAGGAGGGGTGCTCCCTTCCCAGCAGTCTGTTGGCTGCTTTTGTCACAGGGAATGGAGCTGCCCCTTGGGCAGGGTGGGTGGCAGCGTGAGTGTTGCTGGCTTTTCCAGCCACATAGTGGCTGTCACTGCTTATCCATTGTCACTTGAAATCAAAGACAAAACTACTTACTGGCAGAATCAGGTGTCAGGCAACTTGTCCCGTGGGCCACAGCTTGCTGGCCTCTCTGCTGAAGAAGCAACCACACGAAAAGCCCCAGTCGTGCATTTCACATCCCTCGCAGGGACAGCAGTCCGTTGCATCCATTCTCCTAGTCTAGCACTGTTCATTAGAAATAATACAAGTCACATTTATAAATTTTAAAAATCTCTAGTAGACATGCTAGGAAACTGAAAAGTCGGTTAAATTATATGCATACTAATACAGTGTATCCAGAGCATCATTTCAACTTGTAGTTGAAGGAGAAGTCACATTGAGATGCTTCACAGTCTTGTTTCCACATCATCTCGCTTGGGACCATTAGCCACATGGGGCCAGCGTGGCCAGCTGGTGGACCATGCAGCTCCATAACGTTAGGGTGGGACAGCAAATGAAGTCTCAAGGAGGCAGCAGGGTGGCCTCTGGGGCTGCTAGCCACAAGTGAACCTGTTGGGCCATCCAGCCCTTTTCTGCATCTCAGATTAGGGGTAGATCAGCTGGGGGCCTCACTCACCCTCTCCCACTCCCCCAGGTACATCCCCACAGCTGCAGCCTTCGGGGGGCTGTGCATCGGGGCCCTCTCAGTCCTGGCCGACTTCCTGGGCGCCATTGGTTCTGGAACGGGAATCCTGCTCGCGGTGACAATCATCTACCAGTACTTTGAGATCTTCGTCAAGGAGCAGAGTGAGGTCGGCAGCATGGGGGCCCTTCTCTTCTGAGCCACGTCTCCTCAGGGACCGGGAGAGGCCGAGGCCGCGCGCTCCGGAACTGCCTAGAGACGGGCGCTCTTCTCACAGGAGAGCACCGCTGTGGCATTTGGACTTTGTTTATTAATGTTTTTTAATTTCATATTCCTTCATTCCACTGTGTAAAGTGCTAGACATTCTCCAATTTGAAATTTTGCTCTTTTATTCTGGCATTGGCAAAACGAACTGTAGAAGTGAGTTTTCCTTCAGCTGATTGCCAGAGATGGGAATGGTGTATGATTGTCCCCAAGCATCCAGGAACGTTTGCTTTAGCCTTGGCATCTTCTCAGTGCCGCCCCCCACAAAGGGAGTTGCTGGTTCTGGTTGGAAGCACAAACCCTGAAATGTCAGCGTTTCATTTTGGCAGTAGCGTGGGAAGTGGGGGATCACGTGTTGCTGAGGATGTAAAAGTGGGGAACCTCACAGCCGGGTCTCCTTCAGTCAGGGACCGGAATATCTGGCTTCAGACTGTTCTCTGTAAGACA
The DNA here is from genome assembly GCF_051225735.1 of Oryctolagus cuniculus. NCBI lineage: Eukaryota > Metazoa > Chordata > Mammalia > Lagomorpha > Leporidae > Oryctolagus > Oryctolagus cuniculus. The sequence goes on from NC_142876.1 coordinate 112,038,862, forward strand.
CCATTGTTGTCCCTTTTACACGGTTTTTTAAGCACAGAGCTTCTTCCAAAAGACGGACACGTTTCCCAGAGGACACTGGGCCATCCGTTGGTTTCCCATGTGTGTGCTGTTGGCTCCTCCAGCCTTGAGGCTGAGAGCAGGCTGCTTGTTTGCACCATCTCTGGTCAGCTCATGTCGCCTCCGCTGGAGCCAGGTCAGGGTTCGGCAGCTGTACCAAGTGGAGCCTGGCCAGGCGAGTCACATGTCTGTGTGGAGGGCCCTTGCAGCGACGTGCATCCGGCCGGCCGGCTTCTGCCAGTTGTCCTGGAATTGTCTCCTCGTGGCTACACTACTGGTACCCACTGTCCCCTAGAAAGGGGACAGGCCGTGGCAGCAGGCAGGCACCAAAGGAAAGCAGCAGTTCTTGGGCTGCCTCCCTCTCTCTATACAGAGCCCCTACCGTTATTCTAGAATTGTCTTCCGGTGCTCGGGACCAAACGCAAGTGCATCAGGAGATGCCAGAGCCCCTCTCCAGGTCCGCGGACTTGGCAGAGACGGGAGCACACAGGCGGCTCCTCACTGGGGAAGTCAGGTTCCGAGAGCTTGGGTTCTCACGCTGCCCCAGCTTCCACCTGCAGACTCGCACTTGGGTCTGCAGTCAGTGACAGCTGGGGACCCAGGTCTCGGCTTTCACGGAGGCCCTTGGTGGGAGCCGAGTGCTGCCTGGTGAGGGCAGCAGGCTGGGGACGAAGATACTGGGGGACCTAAGGCTGAGTGAGCCTTAGATACTGGGGGACCAAGGGTGTTCTCGTGGAGGATGCCCCTTCTAAGAAGGGAGCCTGGCGGCAAGTGCAGCCATGGAGGAGACGCCCCCCCAGCAGCGCGCAGCCCCGTCACGATTACTTTTTACCTGTCTGAGTCGGGTTGGGGCTTCCCAGGAGACCTCACTGGCAGTGCTGACCAGGAAGCAGACTGGCCTAAAGCCACCTGGCAAGTCAGTGGCACCACAAAGTGGACTCAACCACAGCCCAGGACTCAACACCATACCACACGTGGCCTTGTCTAGACCCAGTCCTGAGCAGCCGGGAGCTCGTAAGACCTGGCGCCGCCCTCTGCAGGGTCCTCCCACTCCTGCCCTCTGTGGCTGCCTCAGAGCAGCAGGCCCCTCCCAGCCAGCCCTGGGGCTGCCGCGGGCTCTGGCGAGGGGTAGCGTGACCGTGGGCCAGAGTGCGCCAGGCCTCGGGAGGAGCCCTGCCATCCTGCCTGCTGCTGTAACCATCCAGCTGGGCCGTGTGCGGCCTGGGCTCGCGCCCTCTGGTTGATGTTCAGTGTGTGGGTGGGCAGGGGCTGACCCCTGCTTCCAGGGGACTGTCACTGTGGACGCCAAAATGGCTTAACTGAGATACGGTGAATAAGTGACAAATAAAGCCAACTTTTTACAAGCTACTTGGTCATGTTCTCTTTTTGAATTAGGTTGTATTCCCAGTAACAGCACAAGGCTTAGACCTCTGGGTGTGTCAGACGGCACATTTCCGTGGGTCTTCCCTCCACCAGGTGGAAATTCCCTCCTCAGAGAGGTATTTGGCCAGGAACACTTGTGCCTGGTGGTGATAACAGCCTCGTGGTCACACTTCCTGGTGAAGTGAAACACACAGGGACTGATCTGCCAAAGCCAGAGGGCTGGTGCAGCCTTGCAGCTGCTACGGGGCTCTCCTGGGAAGGCAGAGTGCCCACCACTGTCTTGTGGGGACCCTGAGGCCTCCAGAGGCAGCACCCCTAGCCCCTGACAGAGGGAGCCTGTGGCCCCACACCTTTGCCTCCCTTCTCAGCCCCCGAGGCATGGCCCATGGCCAAGGGGAAAGCATGGCTTCCAGACAAAGGCATGTAGCGCCGTTCCAGGATCATCTGGGAGCCAGCCTGAACTTCCAGCATCTGGATCCGGAGAGCCCCAGGGCGCTCCTAACTAGAGCAGTGCCCACTTCACTCCCTGCCTCCAACCCTCTGGGTTGTCACACTCTTCCCAGTTAGCAAGCATTATGAAAGCCCTGCGCAGATGGAACAGAGCTGCCTCTTCCCTGCGCTCCCTCTGTCTGCTGCTCAGTAAGGCTAAGACCAACTAAATGTCCAACAGAAGGGGCCTGAGTAAACCAACAACACCTCCCTCTGGAGAGATCTCCATACAAGGGTGGGAGACGTCACCCCGGCGGGCCACATAAGGCCCACAGAATCACTTGGTCTGGGCCTGCCAAGGCAACCACAAGTGGAACTTGAAATTCAGTAAATCTATAGCAGTCCAGTTTTTAAGCTGCTGATTTTGTATGGCCCGTGAATGATGTCTTGCCCCCACCACGCTCTTCCTCTCGGAAACTAATCCACCTCAACACAAATGGTCCTTGGCAGAAAAAAGGTTCCCCAGCCCTGTCGGACTGTTCTTTATATATACTGAGAAGACTCTCCAGGAGTCACCAATATCCCATAACAGGGTTCAAGTCCTGGTTCCACATTCTGCTAACACACACCCTGGGAGGCAGCAGGTGAGGGCTGAAGTAGTTTTGTCCTTATCACCCAAGTGGGAGACCAGGATTGAGTTTCTATTTCCTGGCTGTGGCCTAGCCCAACCAACTCTGGCTATTACAGGCATTTGGGGAGTGAACCAGTGGTTCATACACACACACACAATAAATAATGAAACTTTTTTTTAAAAAATAGGGAGTTGAAAAAATAGATTGCACCAGGAAAAAGCCCCGCAGTTTTTCATAACACCAAGCATATTCCTACCTTGTAGTCAGCTATCCCACTTGGGCACTGACCCAAGAGAAAAACACAGACCTACACAGACTTGAACAAGGGAATATTCACAATAGCTGACAACTGGAGCCATCAACAGGTGAATGGATTAGGAAGCTATGGCACGTCCATATGATGACATCTTAAACTACTGGTCCATACCACGATGTCCATGAACCTCAAAAGCATTCTCAGTGAAAACACAAACGAGCACACACACGATGAATGGTCCCATTCATACAAAATCCTGGAGCAGGCAAGGCTAAGCTGGGGCAGAAAACATCCTGACGGTGGTTGCTTCTCAGGGAGTGGGGATTGTCTGGGGAGAGGCACAGGAACTTTCTGGGGTGCCAGAAACATCCTAGGATCAAGGTGTGTTTCCCGGCCAGAACTAAGAGGATGGAGCACGTGAATTTCACTCTGTAGGGTTAACCTTAGCAAAACAACAAAACCCTAAGCAAACACAACTCCGGATAATGACCTGTGTGCCAAAGCATTTCAAGATAAAGTGCACACTGTGTCTGCCAGTCGCTTAGAAACGCGGAGAGGACTGGAAGGCAGAGACTGACGGATGGGGCAGGGTAGGAGGTTGAGTGGTACCTGGAGAACGGTGTCTTCCTTTTGACTGCTGTGTGTGTCCTAGGGTGCATGGGCACAGGTCACCTCCAGTAGGACCCAGTGGTCCAAAGCAGGCAGCGTCCAAAGAGGGATCAGGACACAGGTGTTGGAGGTCCCCCCCCCCAACTGGATACCCTTTGGGACTTCCTAAAATTCTGAACTGTGCTCAAAATTATCCATTCAAATAATTAAATGTGTTCAAGGATACTTCAAAAAAGTTTATGGACAATGTAATTAAAAGTTGTTAAGTTGTAAATAAAGAATTTCTCACTAAAAGTCCAGGTCGGTTAAAGCTTCCCAGGGGCTGCTGCTCTCCGACATGCGCGAGGCTGTCTGCCCAGCGAGCTTCGGCCCCCGTTGTGGGGAAGCAGGCTGCATAGGTGCTGGGTCCAGCCCGGGGATCTGGGCAGAGCCGTGGGGGACACGGGGATGGCCCCGGGGCTGGGCTGGGCTGGGGCAGGTGGTGTGCGGGCGTCAGCCCACGCCGGGGCGCTGTGGCCTCGCAATCCCGAGCCGGGCTCGGAGCCCCAGGGGAATGATACCGCCCACGACGGTGCTACCCCGCTGTGCCCTGCGCAGGGTGGCCGGCCTCCCTCGCTCCTGTCAACTTCTGGGTGCTCCTGGCACCCAGCAGCGGCTCCTCCCTGCCAGGCCGCGGCGGTGCGCTCTCCAAGGCTGGCCCCTAGCTCCCTTTCCCGAGTCCCCAGTCCATCTCTGGAGCGACCCGGCTGGCTCTTCCCTACTGTCGCCTGTGGGGCAAGAGCAGGGCCGACTGGGTGCGCTGAGAGCGCTCAGGGCACCTCCATCAGTGTGACCCGACCAGGGACAACGTGCCGAAGGCCTGCCCCCTTGGGATGCGTGAGCGCCGCAGCAGCGGCTGGTGGCCAGAGGATGCGCCCGACGTCAGGCACCGACTGGCCCGGCCAGAAGCCTGCCTCCCTGGGCAGGGCCGCGGGACGACAGATCTGCGATTTATGCCGCGGGTCCTGAGACCTCCGCACGGGTCAGGTACCGGACGGGTGTTCAAGGGCGGCTGGGTCTGCACTGGGCGAGGGTCTTCACAGGGCGGCGGGAGCCTGGGCCACAGAAGGGGGCTGGGTGGGCGAGGTCGCGTTAGCTGCTGGCCGCCTCTCTCCACCCCCGTCCCAGGTTCTGCTGATCGTCCCCCCTCCCAGGGACCGTGCCCCCCACACACTCCGTGTCCCCGTTGCGAGGGTGCAGGGTGCGTCCGCCCGCGCCCTCCCCGCGGCTACGGCGTCCCCATTAATCACGCGGCGCTGACGGCCCCGATCTGCTCGCGGGCGGCGTGACGGTGACGGTGACGGCGGGTGACGGAGCGGGCAATCGGCGGGCGCTCATCGGCCCATCTTATCGCGCCGGCCCAGCCGCCGCCCGCCTCGCGCCGCCCATTGATCGCGCCGGGCCGGGGCCGGGGGTCAGCGCGGGCCGGGCCGGCCTGACAGCCGCATCCATCGCCGCCGAGACGCGCGCTGATGGCTGCACGGGCGGCACGGCCCGGTCATTAATCACTGTGCCTGCCGCCGAGTGACGAGCAGCGGCGACAGGGCCAGCGGGGGCGACAGCCAGCCCTCGCAGCCGGCCCACCCCTTCCCCACGGCAGGGCGCTCCAACGTCCCGAGCTTCCCAGTCTCCTACCATGCCTCCCCCTGGGCCCTGCTGTCCCTGGCACAAATTTGAGGGGGAGTGGCCTCACAGTGGAGGAGCCTGGGCAAGGGACAGAGTGGATGCTGCTGTCCCTCCAGGGGGCCTGCTTCCCAGAGACCACAGGGTCAGGCTGGGACAAGGGGCTGCCATTTCTCCCCTCCCGCTACTCCAGCCCTGGAGGGTCCCAGGGAGGGGGGTGCAGGTTTCTGGAAGTCAAGGACACCAAGGGCAAGTCCTTGCCTTTACCCTTCCCGTGCTCTGTGCTCTAGAGCTGGGACCCTGGGCCTCAGGACTCTCTCCAAACCGGGCTGGACGCTAAAGTCCTCCCAGGCTCCAGCACAGGGATGGGGAGGGACGGAGCCCAGCAGGCTTCTGGCTCTGTCTGACAAATGGATCTCTTCTCCCCAGAGGGAAAGAGGTAGAAGAGGCAAATGAAATCAATACCACAGGGGCTGGCGCTGTGGCACAGCAGGTAAAGCCACTGCCTGCAGTGCCAACATCCCGTATAGGCACCAGTTCAAGTCTCAGCTGCTCCACTTCCAACCCAGCTCTGTGCTATAGCCTGGGAAACCAGAATATGGCCCAAGTCCTTGGGCCCCTGCACCCACATAGGAGACCCAGAAGAAGCTCCTGGCTTTGAATCGGCCCAGCTCTGGCTGTTGCAGCCAACTGGGGAGTGAACCAGTGGATGGAAGACACCTCTCTCTCTCTCTCTCTTTCAACTAAAAATAAATAAATCTTTAAAAAAAAGAAAAGAAAAAGAAATCAATACCACAAACAGAATCTGTCTCACTCACACAGCACCATGCCCCCAGAACCCGTGCTCTCCTCTCCTACCTGTCGCCGCTGTGTGGAGCCCTTGAGAGCAGGGCCGTCTCAGGTGGGACAAGCTGCACAGCCCAAGGCTGGCCCTGGAGTGAGAGAGGGATGTCCATGGGGAGTACAACCCTCCACCTCCTAGGGCACCTCCATCCAAATTGGAGAAGTGGCTAAGACAGACTTGCTGACCAAGAAGTCACTTTGTGGTATGAGAACATGGTCTGTTAATCCTAAAAACATACAGCCTACAGAGCAATCTGCAGGTGCAACTCTAAGAGGTGTGGTGAGCGAGGAGCTTTTTGCACTGAAAAACCAAGCCGGGACGGGGATTTTCCAGCCAGGGCCGGGGACCCATCATCCAAGAGCCTTTCCCACTCCCACCGCATTTCTGGGCCATTAGCACACGAGACAGGGAGCTGGGATTTATGTGCAAAGATGCCTTCTCCTGAGCCACCCGCTTGCTCGCTGGGAGGCACCCCCGAGAGCCTGGATCAGAGCTTGGAATATTCAACTGCTTCTCACGGCCACCCCCACCCTGCCTCACTTTAATATTACAACAATTTTTCACGCTGGAGCTGAAATAGTGCAAAAAATGGGGCTGCTGTAATTGTTGTTAGATTGCGTGTCAGCCTGATAAGATGTAACAAATATTTTCCTCCCACCAGGGTCTGTTTCCCTCGTGGTAATGGATGGAGAAACTTCTCATAGTCGGCGAGGGATTGGTCGTAAAAACTTCGCCTGGAAGATTAATGTAATAATCTCAGGCCTTGCTGGAAAAAAACAGGAGGAAAATTAAAATAACCCAACCTTCCTACCTATCCAGAACCATCTCCCTCACTTCGGAGCAGACGAACAAGCTGGGCCATCCCTGGGCCCGCCTCAGACAGGACCCCCAAGGAACAGGAATCCGGGGGCTGCGGCCAGGGGAGGGAGATTAGCCCACCCTTCCTCACCAGGCTGCTCTGGATATCAGGGTGGCCCTGAGAGCTGAGGAGGACGCCCCCCCCGCAACTTGATGTCACCGCTGCTCCCATCCTACGCATCTCCTGTGAAGGGTGTGGGCCAAAGTGAGAGGCTCAGTTGGGAAAGCAGGCTGGTTCCTGTCCTCTGGATATGACCGAAAGGTCGTTTTCCTCACACATGTCCCTGCTTGCCTCGCCTGCCTGGTGCGGAGACCAGATCTTGAAGGCCACAGCGACCAACGACTGGACAACTCTACATACTGAAGGAGGCGCTGCAGCCCTGGGAGCTGTTTACAGTCTCGCTTCAAACCCTGGTTCCACCTCTTACTAGCTGGGCAATGGACTTGACTTGCACGTCATCTTCCTCATTAGGAAAGTGGGCTAAGACACCCATGCCAATCTCAGAGAGCCGCTGTGGGGACAAAATGAAATGGAAAGCTCTAGCACGGTCCCCAGCACACACTAAGTACAGTTCTTCTAACATGGCTTGCGTTGGGAACCAAGAACACAGGCAGGCAGGCAGGCAGGCAGGCCAGGCCACAACACAGCCCTGACTTCAGAAGGTCCCATTGTTACCCGCTCCACCATGCTGGGAACTCTCTCAGGCCAGGCCATGGGAGATCCACTCTGGCCCCTGCAGGGGCTGGGGAATCTCCAGCAGTAACAGCTCCTGCTGCCTGCTGTCTGCTTGCAAGCCTGCAAGGGACATCACTCACGGAGAACAACGCTGCTTTGCCCCACAAGGCTGACAAGCCTAGTTTACCTAGAGACGCGGTCACTGATTGAGGAACTTGTGGAAGGGAACAAGCCAGCAGAAAGAGCCTGCAATGGCCAAAGCTGGACAAGTTTAAGCAACAAAATAAGTACTATTAATAACCAACAAATATTCACTCATCCACACTGATAAATGGCATAGGAAAGACGAGACCATCGCCTGTGCATAAGACTTCCAATTAGTTTAGGCAAATCCTCAGCTCCCAGGGAGGAAGAGCAGCTGGTAGCTTTCTTCTGAACAGCACAGCACAGAACCAGGAAACCTGACCAGTACGACCTCAGCCAGGTGGCCAAGGTCAACATCACCAGTGATAGGGCACGCTGACAGCATGTGCCCTGACGGGATGCAAGGAGAAGGGTACATTATCTCTGGGGTCTTCCTCCCAGAACTACAACCCAGTCTAACCATGGGGAAAACATACAAACCCCAACTAAGTCACATCTGATAGAAATCCTGGCTGGTCCTTCTCACAACTGTCAAGGTCATCAAAAAGAAGGAAAGTCTGAAACTGTCACAGCCAAGAAGCCCTTCAGGAGATGGCTAAACATAACGTGGTGTCCCCAATGGGGTCCTGGGACAGAAAAAGGACGTCAGGTAAAGTGGAGAAGATGGCAATACGTCATTCACTGTGACATGTCATACTGCTGTAAGGTGTTAACAATAACCAAACTGTACACCTAGAACTATTCTGAAATAAAGGGTTTTTTTTTCTTATTTTTAATTTAAAGAGAGAGAGATGTCACGAAAATAACTATAAGGATTTATTAGAAAACATGAGGGGAGGGGAGTGCAGAGGGCTCCTTCAGAGCAACCCCAGGGAAAGTTTTGATAATTTAAAATGAAATGCTTTCCACGCTGAACTGGTAACACTGCGAGCACACGTGGGTGGGGACAGGCTGCGCTCCTGCCCACAGGCCCTGCCCAGGCCAGGGAAGGCCTGGGAGCCTCGGCTCGGAGAGCGCCGTGGCCACGTCACTTCATGTACTTGTCCTGCTGGTCAGCCAGGATTTTGGCCGAGGACTTAGCGTCATAGAAAAGCTCACTGATCTCCTCGACGTGCTCCTTCTCGATGCTGTCCTTCCCATTGATTTTGGCCAGTAAGTTGGCCGGGGTCAGCAGCTGCACTGAGTACCTGGACGGACACAGGAGCGACAGGAGTGACACTGGGGCCACAGAAAGGAGCCCCTCCCCCCATCAGCAGGCAGCACGGACCCTAGGCTTGTACTATTGGTCATGGACACAGCAGACAGAGAGCTGCAGTCACGGCCCACGAGAGGGGCCAGAAACCACCAACGTGGCATGTGCGACTCTCCACCTCTTTCTCACCATCTACAAGTTCTGAGAGGAGGTAACTCCACTGCCATCTGAGAGGGACTACAAACTCAGATGTATACAGGTGCCCGGCAGGTAATGCCAAGTACCAATGGGGTATTTAACATGGCAGGGAAATTACCACACAGCCAAGTGGAAGTATGTGCCCCACCCAAGGCCCGAAAATTCAGTGATCGTCGGTGAAAGCTGCCTGCCTCGGGCCTGCCCTCTGTCCGTCTCCTCCACCAAGGGGACTGGTACAGGATCTCCCGAAGGGGATTTCAGTTGTCGCTGCAGCTTGCTTAGAGCTGCCATCCAGATACTCTGCACTCCAACTGCAGGGCCCCGAAGAAGGGACAGGCACAGCGGGACAAGCAGATTCAGCCCGACCCTGGGAAGGCCCCAGCACTGCCAGGGCTGCTGGCTCACCTCAGAGTGGTCTTGGTACCGATCTCCCCCAGGTGGTTCAGTGCCTCCTCACTGATGTTGATTCCCTCTGTCTGGGCTCGGATTTTAATGATCTTTTATGAGAGAAAGAAACCATACCAACAGTGAGCAACCTCAAGTGTCCAGTGACCAACCTCAGGTGTCCAATGATAAAGTGCTTCAATAACAACCTTGATGGGTGTTTCTCATCCTGCAGGCCCCATACTGCCGGCCTTGCCCACCCCCGCCCCCACCAGGCAGCATGTAACACACCACAGCCTGCACGCAAGGCGCCCTGGCAGGGCGTTGTGTCCTTCCAGAGGATGGCTCCTGCCTGCCCCCGCCATCTCTGCGCTGTCCCAGCAGACAGCCCAGGCCTCTTCCAAACTGCCCTGGGCTCCCTCAAGGGCTCCACCTTCCTCCCCAGCTTGGGCACCACTACCTACGAGCACTCAGGCGAGAAGAGACACTTCTTATTTGCTTGATAAATACACTGGTTAAATAAATCAAAAAAGTTACTTTTAAGATTTACCAGGCCTCATAACATCACCAGGAGATATCTAATCTATCAAGAAGAAGCTGACGCGTGTTGCAGCGGAAGATCTGGGTGAAGTCGGAGGAGGAAGCAGGCTAGCGGCGGGGACAATGTGACACAGTGGCACCGGGATCCTGCAGGCGCACCAGCGCTGAGTGATAAGGGGCAGCAGGATAATGATGTTGTGTGTTGTGCAGCTGAGATAACTCGAGGACTTCGAGCCTCATATAATACAGGAATTTTTCACTTTGGCAGCTTCGTAAACAAGATATCAAGAAGCCCTTGTTTAAATTAAAGCCATAAAAACACCCCCAGGGTAGAGGCACAGGAACTGGAAAGACTGAGTCTCAGCTACTGTCCTGGAGGAGGGGAAGGAGAGGCAGAGGTTCACCGGGGCAGTCCTGATCGAGGCTGGCCTGTCGTCTCCAGGCTGGGACCCCAAGGCAGGACGGGCATTCTGTCGTCATCTGTGAGGACCCTGGCCAGGGCCAGCCTCGCCTGTGGGTCACAGATGGGAAAGGTCCTATCAAGCCCAGCAGGCCTGATGGGGTGAAGTGAGTGGACAGGCCAGATGCCACCCAGGGAGGCAGTCCCTGCACTCCACCCCCACAGCCATAAGGTGCTGCTAGCAATGTCTTCCCTTCTGTCAAAACAGGCTGGGAGCTTAGATTTCTGTGTCAAGTGTCCTGCTTTCTAAATATTGGCAACTTGTTCACACATTTCATAAACAGTGCACAGGCCACGGCAACTCCTCAGTAGGAGGCCAGGGTATGAGCTCTGCTGGAAGAATCGTAGCTGGATGGAAGGGGCTGCACTGCCTGAAGTCCAAAGCCAGAAGCAGCTACAGTGAGGTGACTGCTGCCCCCGCCCCGGGAACACAGCTTCCATGTAAAAGGGCTTCTTGCTGACGCCCGCAGACTGAGGAACGCTCCAGGGGCCGCCAAGCACCTCTTCTGGGGAACTGCTGAAACCCCGGAGATGCAGACCCTGAGCCCGGAGCCTGGCCAGACCAGAGAGGCGGCCTAGAGTCTTCCCTGGAGTGGGCTGCACGGAACCCGAGGCTCAGCTTTGGGACATCAGGGACACTGCTCGCTCGCTCGCTCTCTCTCTCTCTCTAGAGCAGGCCAGAGCAATCACAGGAGCGCTGTCTCAGACTGCTGGAAAATGGACAGCTCATAAATGAGATCTTTAATCATTTAATAACCTTCAGGGATAGTTTATGAGAGTGTCGGCATTGGTGGCAGAGTCCACAAGTTACTCTGAGTTCGTTTGTTTAAAACCCTACCCCAGGCTGCAGTCAAAATGTCGAGGTTATCCCTTGGCCAGCAAGAACAAAGTCCTGCGAGTCCCAGTAGTCAGTCCGTCCTCTGCTAAGCCAAGGGAAAACCCAAGAGGAGGCTGTCCTGGATGGGCCAAGATGGAGTCAGCGGAGCTGGCTGCCATTGGAGCTACTGTGCAGAACATTCCAGGAGAACTCACTGAAGGCGCTGGAGTCAAATGGGGGCAGCCAGGGTCACCTGGCTGCAAGTGTGGGTTCCACGCTCTTTCTCTCTGCAGGATCATGGAACCCTCGTTCCTTGAGCCTCCAGCTGTGGTTACTGCAAAGCTGTTGTGAAGGACTCCAGAGGGTGTCCGTGAAGCACACAAAGCTTTCAGTGCAGTGGAAGGGATGGTGAGCGGTGCGCTCCTGCCACTCTCACACAGTCCCACGACAGTCTCTCAAAGGAACAGAGGAGCGGCAGAGGCCCAGAGAAGTGCACCAAACTACCCCAGCCATTCAGCAGGCAAACGGAAGTCAACAAGTGTTCCAAGGGTACCTGGCCCTGGCCACAGCCACGTTGCCTTTCATGGGTGTTTTGGTCCCAGATAGTAGATGCCTCATGGTAGCAATAAGGATGGGGATGGTTTCCAATAACCACTTGGAGCCCTTTGTTTTGCTTCTGCTTCTATTCCATGAATGTCTTGGCTTCAGTCTGGCATTCAACCAACAGCAGGTGACCCTCAGCCATCAGTACCATGTCCTAAATCATATATGCAATTGTTGTGATGAACTATAACTGCTTCGGTATTCTGTCCATGCTGACTCACTCGTTGTATGCACGGCCCTTTTGGGTGCTGTCCTAAGAATGCTGGCAGGCCCAGGTGAGGGCTAGACTCAGGAGAGGCCCTGACAGCTTCAAAGGGAAGATTCTACTCACAAACTACCCAAAGGAAGCTACACCCATTTGAGATATTTCTAGGAGGAGAGAGGTTTGTGTTTAGCATAGTCTTAGAATCAGATGGCCTACTGGCCAGCTTTGAGGTGTAGTATGCTAAGCCTCTACCTGAAGTGCGGCATCCCATATGGGTGCCAGTTTGTGTCATGGATGCTCTCTTCTAATCCAGCTCTCTGCTATGGCCTGCTAACATCTAGCAGAAGATGGTCCAAGTGCTTGGGCCCCTGCACCCACATGAGAGACCTGGAAGAAGCTCCAGGCTCCTGGCTTCAGATTGGCCCAGCTCCAGCCATTGTAGCCATTTGGGGAATAACCAGAGGATGGAAGACCTCTCTCTCTCTCTCTCTCTCTGTAACTCTACCTCAAATAAATAATCTTTAAAAAAAAAAAAAAAGTCAGTCTGGATTCCAGCCTGTCCTGTCACCCACTAGCTAGTGACTAGCATGATAAGCTTGGGCAAATCAGCGAGCCTAAGTCTCAGTATCCTCCAAGAGTGAAGATGGTAATAGTTCTCCCACCTTCCAGGTTCCAAGAGATCAAATGCAATCACACCAGCAGGCATGCCCATGGGCTCGGCACCAGCATTGTGCCCATCAAGAATGCTGTGCTCTGCGAGCAGGGAGGGTGCAGGCAGAGTGCACCCACGCATCGGCATGGCCCTGGCTCATAAACAGTCCCAGGAAGACACCACCTCGCGGCAAGGGCAGGCAGAGCAAAGGGCACAGCACATCCGCCACAACAGGACGGCAAACCAGGGCCTGGCCCACCACTGAGCGGATGCCCTGGACTCCACAGGGCACAGCCTCGTCTGCATCCTGGACTTGCTTATGACCCTGCCATAAAAATTAAACTAGGCAGTGATGGTAACAACTACCTGGAAACAGAGGCAGGGGACTAGCAATGGTAAGTGCAGAGTGCTAGGCAATGCTCATGCGCAGTTGGCGCACAAGCTCCAAGTCAAGCAAGAAGCCAATCCCTGCAGGATATCTGGGACTGTGCCCTTGGGATTGGCCCAGCCTCATACACGCCGCTCTTCCTTCCAGCCAAGCCTCACGCCATTGCTCCTGTGGACCTCTGCATGCACTACGTGGCAGGTCCTGAGCTGGCTGCTTGCAGGTGTACTTCACGGAAGCCTCCAGAGCCCACTTCATTAGTTCTACCTCCAGGTGCTCTTCTCAGCTGTGTGACATCACTCCCCATCACTGCTGTGGACTTGGTAGCAGTCCTCAAGAACTCTGCAGCAAAGCCACAGGCCAAAGTCCCCAAGAGGCCAGCACTACTTGCACTGCTCACAGCACACAGGCTCTGGTAGGCCGCAAGTGCTGGTCCCTGCAGGCCAGGGAGCTGTGTTCACACTCCCCCAGGGCAGGGAGCTGTGTTCACACTCCCCCAGGGCAGGGAGCTGTGTTCACACTCCCCCAGGGCAGGGAGCTGTGTTCACACTCCCCCAGGGCAGGGAGCTGTGTTCACACTCCCCCAGGGCAGGGAGCTGTGTTCACACTCCCCCAGGGCTGGCCTGCTGGTGGTTCTGCAGGCCCAAGCGCCTCACCTTATCCCCTGAGCAGAAAAAGCAACAGGCAGGGTCTACCCTGGGTACCAAAAGGCTTTCATTTTCATGAAATGACATTTATTTCCGCCTCTTTTTAAGCCTGATGGCCTCCCTAATGGTGTCATCGAGTCCACTTTCTCATTATCCTGTTCCTAAAGCTTACTGCGGGAACTTGTAGAAGGGGAAACAACCATGACACAGGGAGCTGATGCTGGGACACTTGAAGCAACACCTACGCAGCTCAACTCCTCTTTCAGACTCAGGAGCCCCAGGATTTGCCCAGGGGCAGCTGCTAAGCAGTGGGGTGGTCCAGTCCATGGGATCTGCCTACAAGGCCCTCGGTGAACCCAGCAACAACGGGAGAAGGGAGCGGGAGGGAGGGGAGGCTCACCTGCTTCATCTCCTGCGGGGTGTACAGCATGGTGCGGATGATCATCACTCGGTCCAGGAGGTCGAGAGGGATGCCGTGAGGAGAGGTAATGTCCTCGGTGCCTCTGCAACAGCCAACACCAACGCCATCACTCAGCTTCGCTCAGACGGAAAAGAGGACAGGGACACGCAGGCCACGGCACTCACAACCACAGAGCAGTTAGTGTCCTCAGAGAACACAGCACGAACACTCAGGTGGCCTCACAGAACAACCTACCTGGGGCAGGCATTTGCCCTAGCAGTTACGCTGCCGGCTGGGCCACCACATCCTGTATCCGAGTGCCTGTGCTCCCATCCTGGCTCCACTCCCAACCCCAGCTTCCTGCTAATGCACACCCTGGGAGGCAGCAAGTGATGACGCAGGTAGCTGAGTCCCTGCCACTAATGTCACATAATCTGGATTGAGTGCCCAGCCCTGGTTTTGGCCCAGCCCCAGTCATTATGGACATCTGAGGAATAAGCCAGCAGACAGGAGATTTGTGCGTCTCAAACACATAACCAATTTCATTCTTAGTAATTTGATAATTACCATGTGAAACCTCAGAGAAAAAAAGGTTACGTGAAATCAAACTAAAAAACAATCTAGATATCTGTCAAACTTTGATATACACATTTCTATGCATTATACAAATGTTCACTTTTTTTGCTTTTATTCATGTTATTTATCTTAATGTTTAACATTTACTTAAAATGTACCAAATATTCTAAATTAATCCAAACTACTGAGCATTCAGTGAGTTTTCAACTGTTGCTGTTACTATCCCTCATGTTTCTATAATCTATGCAGTCATGAACATTCCCTCAGCAACTAGTGGAGTGCCTTCTTCAATGACTACCTATTTGAGTGAATGTCCTAATTTACACAGCTATACTAGGATGATCTAATCTCACAGCACCACAAATTCTCAAATATTTTGCTATTTTTTTATTTTTTTAAAATTTATTTGACATGTAGAGTTAGACAGTGAGAGAGAGAGACAAAGATCTTCCTTCCATTGGTTCACCCCCAATGGCCGCTGCGGCCGGCGCTGCGCCGATCCAAAGCCAGGAGCCAGGTGCCTCTTCCTGGTCTCCCATGCGAGTGCAGGGGCCCAAGCACTTGGGCCATCCTCCACTGCCCTCCCAGGCCACAGCAGAGAGCTGGACTGCAAGAGCAGCAACCAGGACTAGAACCCAGCACCCATAGGGGATGCCAGCGCTGGAGGCAGAGGGCTAATCAAATAAGCTATGGCGCCAGCCCAATATTTTGCTATTCTAATTGTTTAGAAAAATACAGAAAGGTAACATGCTCGAATCTGCATTCCTCTGATTACTAATGAGGCATCTGAATGCTTTCTCACATATCCTTTATTTTACTTCTCCTTGAAAGCTGTTCAGTCTCATCTTCTGCTTATTTTTCTCCAGAACTCTTAGCCAAGTCACAGGACAAACAGCAAAGGAGCGGAGCCTTGCCAACCCACCTGACACCAAGCACCAAATGCCTGAAGGACGGGTGGTGGGCTGCCACTGGTGGCGCACAGACCAGGGTGCAGTGACAGTGAGGAACGCCCAGCGTGCTGTGCACTCCCACCTTAGCTTTTGGGAATCACAGGGGCAAGAGATCTGTCAGGGTCATTTCTGGCATTCCTAAACTTACTCAAGATGCAGAGCCTTGGGCACAGCTAATCACAACAACAAGGCAAACCACTGGACTTCGTTGCTAATGTCACAAGATTTGGTTCCAAATACAAGTAACATTCTAAAACTGTAACTTTAGTAAAAACAAACAAACAAAAAAAACCCTGTTGAAATCCTATCCTGAGCTGAAATATAAATGTACATTAGTACAAAATGCTAATAAAATACATAATAGGCAAAGCATGAACCTTGACAACATGCTAAGTAACTAGACTTAAAAGGCCAGACGCTATTTGATTCTACTACAGGAATATCTATGGTTGGCAAATCCAGACACAGGCAGCAGACCAGAAGTTACCAGGATCTAGAGAAGAGGGAGATGGAAGTTAACGCTTATCGGTCACAGAGTTTCTGGTTGTGAGGAGACGAAAAAATTTTGGAAATGGAGATGACAGCTGTACAACATTGCAAATGTAATTAATGCCAATGAATTGTATACTTAAAAATGGTTAAATATCACATTTTATGTTATACTCATTTTACCACAATATAAGTTCTTTAAAAATGCTATGTTGATCAATCATTGGTACATGTAACATAAAATAAAAGTTTAGATCTTTCAAAATAAATAGGGATTAAGTCAGTGTCTATAATGCTGGCATCCCATATGGGCGCTAGTTCAAATCCTAGATACTCCACTTCCGATCCAGCTTAATGCCAATGCCCCTGGGGAAGGAGCAGACGATAGCCCAAGTATTTAGGCCCCTGCACCCACATGGAAGACTCAGAAGGAGTACCAGGCTCTTGGCTTTGGCCATTAGGGAGTGAAACAGCACATGAAAGATATCTCTCCCCCTCTCTCTCTAACTCTACCTTTCAAATAATAAATATACCTTAAAAAAAAAATAGGAAACCATGCTAATAGTAAGTACAAATATAAAGTTAACTTTACTAATCCAGCAGTAAACATTTTTAAAAATATTAACAAGGAAGAATTATAAAGATTAAATTCTACCACTCCAAATACCAGTATTTGATATGCTTACAAGCTTCATGTTAAGCAAAATCACCTTTAAAAAGTACATTAATCCTTTAGTTACTTGATTCCACTCAGGCTGTAAGTTTTTTCTTTTTTTAAGACTTATTGGGAATTCAGAAGAAATCTTAAAATCTCTATTTTGTCATATTAAAATATCCCAAGGACAAAAACATCCAAAATCCTACAACACTATAATAAATCATCTTCACTTGAGACATGATAAAAAATATAAAAAATTTAACAACAAAAGAGTTAGGGAAAATGAAGTAGTCTACCTCAAGAACAGGTTTGGGGCTGGCTCTATGGCATAGCAGGTAAAGCCACTGCCTGCAGTGCCAGCATCCCATACAGGCATCGGTTCTAGTCCCAGCTGCTCTACTTCCAAACCAGCTCTCTGCTATGGCCTGGGAAAGCAGTGGAAGACGGCCGAAGTCCTTGGGGCCCTGCACCCACGTGGGAGAACTGGAAGAAGCTTCTGGCTCTTGGCTTCAGATCAGCCCAGCTCTGGCCTGTTGTGGCCATTTTGGGAGTGAACCAGCAGATGGAAGAGTTCTCTCTCTCTCTGTCTCTCTCTGTAACTCTGCCTTTCAAATAAATAAATAAATCTTTAAAAAAAAAAAAAAGATTTTATAGGAATACATTAAGAAAATTTCTTATAGTTTTGAATCCATAAAACCAAGAATTTACCAAAAAAGTCTACTGGAAGGCTACTGAGGACTGCTATGCATTTTCAGAAATCAAGAAAAATTTGGGGTAGACAGGTGTTACAGCACAGTGGGTTAAGCCACTGCTTGTAGCATCCAAATCCCATACCAAAATGCCTGACCCGAGCATGGGCTACTCAGCTTCTGATCCATCTTCCTGCTGATGCATCCTGGGAGGCAGCAGATGACAGCTCATGTGCCTGGGCCCCTGCCACCCACGTGGAAGACCTGGATGGAGTTCCAGGCTCCTGGCTTTAGCCTGTCCACTTTGGGCACTTGGACAGTGAACCAGCAGAGGAAAGATCTCTGTCTCTGTCTTTGTCTCTCTATCGCTCTGTTTTTCAAGTAGATGAAAATAAATAAACAAACAATTAGAAGAGGGGCTGGTGTTGTGGTATAGTAGGTAAAGCCCCTCTATGATACCAGCATTCCATAAGGGCGCCAATTCGTGTCCAGGCTGCTCCACTTCTGATCCAGCTCCCTGCTCAAGGCCTGAGAAACGCAGCAGAGGATGGCCCAAGTGTTTGGACCCCTGCTAACTATGGGGGAGATCTTGATGAAGCTCTTGGCTCCTGGCTTCAGCCTGGCCCAGTCCTGGCCGTTGCAATCATCTGGGAGGTGAACCAGCAGATGGAAGATCTCTCTTCCCTCCCTCCCCCGTCTCTCCGTCTCTCTCTATAACCGTGACTTTCAAAATAAATAAATAAATAAATCTTTTTTTTTTTTTTTTTTTTTTTTTTTTTAAACAGGCAGAGTGGACAGTGAAAGAGAGAGACAGAGAGAAAGGTCTTTCTTTTTGCCGTTGGTTCACCCTCCAATGGCCGCCACGGCCGGTGCGCTGCAGCCGGCACATCGCGCTGATCCGAAGCCAGGAGCCAGATGCTTCTGGTCTCCCATGTGGGTGCAGGGCCCAAGGACTTGGGCCATCCTCCACTGTATTCCCTGGCCACAGCAGAGAGCTGGCCTGGAAGAGGGGCAAACAGGACAGAATCCAGAGCCCCGACCAGGACTAGAACCCGGTGTGCCGGCACCACAAGGCGCAGGATTAGCCTATTGAGCCGTGGCGCCGGCCTAAATCTTTAAAAATAAAAGAAGAAGAGGAAGAAGATAAAAGCCCAGGACCAGAAGGCTTCACTGCTGAATTCTACCAGACATTTAAAGAAGAACTAACTCCAACTCTTCTCAAGCTATTCAAAACAATTGAAAGAAAGGGAATCCTCCCAAACTCCTTCTATGAAGCCAGCATCACCTTAACTCCTAAACCTAAAAAAAAATACAACAGAGAAAGAGAACTGATGAACATAGACTCAAAAATCCTCAACAAAATTCTAGCCAATCGAATCCATCAGAAGGATCACTTACCCGGACCAAGTGGGATTTATCCCTGGTATGCAGGGATGGTTCAACATTCACAAATCAATGTGATACATCACATTAACAAACTGAAGAACAAAACCATATGATTATTTCAATAGATGCAGAGAAAGCATTTGATAAAATACAACACCCTTCCATGATGAAAACTCTAAGCAAACTGGGTACAGAAGGAACATTCCTCAAAACAATCAAGACAATTTATGACAAACCCACGGCCAGCATCCTATTGAATGGGAAAAAGTTGGAAACATTCCCATTAATATCCAGAACTAGACAATGGTCCCCACTCTCACCACTGCTATTCAATACAGTCCTCGAAGTTTTAGCCACAGCCATTAGGCAAGAAAAAGAAATCAAAGGGATACAAATTGGGAAGGAGAAATTCAAACTATCCCAATTGCAGATAACATGATGCTATATATAGGGGGTCCAAAATACTCCACTAACAGGCTATTAGAACTCAAAAAAAAAAAGTTTGATAAAGTGGCAGGATATAAAATCAACACACAAAAATCAATAGCCTTTGTATTAACAGACAATGCCATGGCTGAGAAAGAACTTTTAAGATCAATCTCATTCACAATAGCTGCAAAAAAAAAAAAAATAAATAACTTGGAATAAATTTAACCAAGGACATCAAAGAGCTCTATAATGAGAATTACAAAACATTAAAGAAAGACACAGAATGCACACACAAAAAAAAATGGAAAAATCTTCCATGTTCATGGATTGGAAGAATCAATATCATCAAGATGTCCATACTACAGAAAGTAATTTACAGACTCAATGAGATACCATTCAAAATACCAAGGACATTTTTCTCAGATCTAGAAAAAAATGATGCTGAAATTCATATGGAAACAAAGGAGACCCTGAAGAGCTAAAGCAATCTTACACAACAAAAATAAAGCTGGAGGCATCACAACACCAGATTTCAAGATATGCTCCAAGGCAGTTATAATCACAACAGCCTGGTACTGATACAGAAACAGATGAATAGATCAAAAGGAACAGAACAGAAACTCCAGAAATCAACCCATGCATCTACAGCCAAGTTATCTTTGACAAAGGAGCTAAAACCAATCCCTGGAGCAAAGACAGTCTCTTCAACAAACGGTGCTGAGAAATCTGGATGTCCACATGAAGAAGTATGAAGCAGGACCCCTACCTTACACCTTACACAAAAATGCATTCACAATCCATTAAAGACCTCAATCTATAACCCAATACCATCAAATTATCAGAGAACATTTGGGAAACTGTAAGACATTGGCATAGCAAAGAGTTCTTAGAAAAGAGCCCAGAGGCACAGGCAATCAAAGCCAAAACTGACAAATGGGATTACATCAAATTGAGAACTTCTCTACTGCAAAAGAAACATTCAACAAAGTGAAGAGGTAATCAACAGAATGGGAGAAATTATTTGCAAACTATGCAATTGATAAAGGATTAATATCCAGAATATATAAAGAGACTCTAAAAAAAATGAACAACAAAACAAACAACACAATTAAGAAATGGGCAAAGGACTTAAACAGGCATTTTTCAAAAGAAGAAATCCAAATGGCCAATAGACACATGAAAAAATGCTCAGGATCACTAGCTGTCAGGGAAGTGCAAATCAAAGCCACAATGAGGTTTCACCTCACCCCAGTTAAAATGGCTCACATACAGAAATCAGCAAACAACACATGCTGGCAAGGATGTGGGGAAAAAGGAACCCTAATCCACCGCTGGTGGGAATGTAAACTGGAAAAATCATTGTGGAAGACAGTATAAAGATACATCAGGAATCTGAATATAGACCTACCACATGACCCAGTTATCCCACTCCTGGGAATTTACCCAAGGGAAATGAAATCAGCATATGAAAGAATTATCTCTACTCCCATGTTTATTGCAGCTTAATTCATAATATCTAACATGGAATCAATCCAAATGTCCATCAACTGAAGACTGGATAAAGAAATTATGGGATATATACACCATAGAATACTACACAGCAGTAAAAAGAAAAAATGAAATCCTGTCATTTGAAACAAAATGGATGCAACTAGATAAAGTTATTGTTGATAAAATAAGCCAGTCCCAAAAGGACAAATGCCACTTGTTCTTAGTGATCTGTGGTAACTAACACAGCACCTAAAAGGTAATCTATAGAAGAGAAATGGACACTTCGAGATGCAATGACTATGAACAGCCCTTATCTCGACTGGCGAGGAAGTTTTATTTTTTTCATATTATTTGCTGAATTCTTTAATTAGTAAAGAGTCAATATTACGTGCATAAAGCTAACTGAAAATAGATCTTAGTAAAAAATAAGAATGAGAA